>NW_027362774.1:15794513-16121363 GCF_046119375.1 Phyllobates terribilis
GATGACTGGGAAAGTGGTGCTGTGGGTGGAATTACACTGTGTCTCTGTACAACAGTGCCAGAGATTCTTCCATGGCGATCCTGTGAGGAAGCCGAACCAGCTGTGTGTGAGCTGGAGGAAGAGGCTACAACACGAGCTGAAGAGGTGGTAGGTGGCGCTGTAGGTTGGCCTAGGTCTTCAGTGTGTTTTTGTAACTCCACCACGTGCTTGGTCCGCACATGTTTCCACATATTTGTGGTATTGAGGTTGCTGACACTTTTCCCTCTTTTCACCTTCTGATTACACAGCTTGCATTTGACAAAGCAAATGTCATCTGCAACTGTGTCAAAAAAGGACCAGGCACTGCAAGTCTTGGGAGCGCCCGCTTTGGATTTTGGAAGAGCCATGCTCCTAATGGGTGCCGAAGTGGAGGCTACAGGCAACCAAGTCTGCCCCCTCCCTCTCCCTCCTTTTTGGGCCGTTCGGGGAATCTCTTCCTCAGAGCTGCTCCCACCACCTTCCTGTCCCTCACGCCATGATGGGTCAAGGACTTCATCATCTACACCACCCTCTTCAAACAACTGCTTCTCCTGGGTACTCTCGACAGCACAGTACGCACCAGAAAGTGGCACCTGAGTCTCATCATCAGATGCGTACTGAGGTGTGCTGCTGACCATAGGCACTGGCCCACCCGCCTCTTCAGATTCAGAGAGACAAAACGGTTGCGCATCACTGCATACTACCTCTTCTTCAAATTCTAGAATTCTGCTTGGCTGGCCCCCTCTTTCCAAGCCAAGAGATTCAGAGAACAGAAGTAGAGATGGCTCCTGTCCAGGGCTCTCTGACTGCCTGGGCAATTTGGCAGGTGGTGAAGAGACAGATGGGTGCTCTTCAGTGCTCAGGACCTGAGAGGATCTGGAACTAATTGAAGTCGATGCGTTAGCTGCCATCCATCCGACAACGGCTTCAATTTGGTCCTCGCGCAGCAGTGGGGTACGGTTAGCTCCTACAAAGCTGCGCATAAAGGACTGTTCCCTGGTAAAACTGGGGGATGCTGAGTCACTGGTGCCCGCAGCAGGCACAGAATCCCCACGTCCTCTCCCTGCAGGCACAGAATCCTCACGTCCTCTCCCTGCAGAAACTCCACGCCCACGACCACGACCACATGCCTTACTCCCTGCCTTCTTCATCTTGGTAGACTGATAAAGATAGGCAGAAAAATACTAAGGGCTTAGTGTGCTTATTCCTGAACAGCTGCTAACAGGTATAAGAAACACTAATTTTATAAAGTGTGGACTAGACTTTAATATGAGCTAATGTGGCCTACACAACTGTAAAGTGGAGTGTTTGGTGAACTTTATTTAGGTTTTTTTGTCACAAAAAGACACTGGATGTGCCTAAAGATGTAATAACGATAGTATCACAAACTTTTTGTAGCTATTACAATGTAGGAAGGTAACCTACAATGCAATAGATGAGGCTGCAAAAAATAGGCTAATACTAATCTGGCTGGGGCTGCAGGGCCCAATGCTGCAGAAAGGCTCCTCTATCTACTCCTATATAGTGTGTTTGGAACCAATTTAGCTGAATACAGATGGAACCACCACACTAATAGGAGAAATCAGGAAAAATTATGAATTGGCAATAAAGGACAATGTATGAGGCAGTGACACACACTGAGTGCACTACAACCAGACGGGGTTGAAGCACACACTACAGGGTGAGCTGCACTCACACACCAGACCTTGCAGACAGCGGTGAACAGCACAGGGAACTGTGCACTAGCGCTGCAAGGCACAGCGGTTTATAAAGTAGCTTGGGTAAAGCAGAATAGACCAAATAGGTAGCTAAAACTGTCCCTCAGAACAGCAGCGTCCTATCCCTAACTGAATTCACAGCAGAGTGAGCTCAAAATGGCGGCGGCGGCTTTTATAGTGCATCATGACATCATTTCAGCAGCCAATCACAGCCATGCCATTAGTTAAGATGCCTACATGCCTAACAGGATGTGCCCACACTTCTTAGGATCCTCATTGGCTGAATAAAATGAAAATGGCTCATTGCATTATGGGAACTTCCGATTCCGGTATACGATATTGCAAAAGTATCGGAATTAAGCATCGGAATTCCGATACCGCGAATATCGGCCGATACCCGATATTTCAGTATCGGAATGCTCAACACTAGTTGAGAGTGTGAACTGTACCTTGGATCAGTAGAGAAAAGTATGCAGACAGATTCCTTGATGCAACATGTGTCTCAATCACCTAGACTCAGCAGAGACGAGTATGCAGTCAGGTACCTTGATGCAGCAGATGTGAGGGTGTGGATTGCACCCTAGAATAGCAGAGATGAGTAGGGTGACAGCACTTAGAATAACATATCTGAGTTTGTAGTGCTCGGTGTGGGAATACCTCTCAGGAGCATCTGAGTAGTATTGTTGCTTTATTCCCCTACATGCACATACAGATACGTTACCTGGATAGCTGCAGACAGGACGGTCATGAGATATAAGCCGCGCATCATCTCTGTAAGAAAATTATAGTTTGTAGTATCACATCTGGGGTGTTACGGGGGCAGGGTGTCACTTTAGGACCCCAACACGTCTTCTCAACTTTCAAAGTTATCACCCAATCCATAACTTTCCAATCATTGGGGTCCGACTGCGATCCTGAGAACCCCAACTAATCAGAAAGTTTTAACTTCGAATGTTGAAACTTCCTAACTCCCCTTTAAAGCAACAATGACAGTAAATTCAGATTTTCTGTGATTTTGTATAAAATGACTATCTAATTATTGCTAAATTAATCACGTATTCGCCTTTTCCGACATTCCTGGCATCGTGCCGGTCATTTAGGCTTCGCGGTATGTTTGCATTGATTTATAGCCCTCTGGATACGACACAGATCTGTATTGCTCATTGCATTAATATCAGTTCTGAACAAAGGAGTAGTTGGGATTTTCTTGGTTCCTATGCAGAGTAACCACCAATGGAAACCATGTATACAGGATATATGTGAAAAAGGAGCAATCAGGTCCCTTGTCCGGGTGCACGGCAAAATACTCCAGTAATTGCAACAATCCGAATGATAGCCGACACTCACATCTTCTTAAAATTATTGCTTTATTGATCCTGTAGTATAAAAGGCATAAAAATGGTTGAACACAGCAGCACAAAAATTAAAAAGGCAGAAAAGAAATATCCCAGGCGACATGTTTCAGACCTACATGACCTTACGACCATGCCGGTCTCAAACATGTTGCCTGGGAGCACAGCGGATATTTCTTTTCTGCCTCTTTGATTTTTGTGCTGCTGTGTTCAACCATTTTTATGCCTTTTATGCTACTGGATCGATAAAGCAATTATTTTAAGAAGATGTGAGTGCCAGCTAGTTTTCGCTACACTTAATGCATTTGATGTATTTCAAGATTGGACTGGATTGTGCCGGGTCCCAGATCCTCTGGTAAAATAGGACAAGGTGCTTTCTTATTTCTGGGTGGTCCTTTGTCGCCCAGACACTCATCAATATCGCAGTTTTCACAATTCGTCCAAAACAGGAAACCTTTGAAAGTGTTCTTATTGGATGAAATGCGAAGGCTGCAGTCAATCAGTCAGTGTTGATTGCCTGCAGTGATCAAGTGATATCAGTCAGGATTTCTGTTGCCTTCTACAGTTTGACCACTAGTGGCTGCTATTGTTCACTTTAATAATTGTGCTGCAATCCCACTCCTTACCACTGGAGGCTGCTGTTGCGTTCTGCAATTGACCTTTACTAAGATGGCAGATTCTGAACCTGTGGGATCAGAGGCGTAGCTAGGGGTTCAGCTCAGGGGGGGCGAAATATCTGAGTGGGCCCCTAACGAAGTAACCGTGTGTACAACTACGGTCGTGAACCCTGATCGTGGGTATAGAGGAAACTCAGAACATGACGGCGCTGTTACTGAAAATAAATCTCTACACAAAGACCAACAGTGGTAGATACAGTACCAGACCTGCAGACCATACAAGTAATTACAGTACAGGTATATATAGTAACTTACAGCTGATGTTCTTTCTGGTGGAGTAGTCCATTTTCCCATCCTTTCCATCTGGCCCAGACCATCATGACGACTTCTCCAGCCAGGACTCGTCTGCAGAGATTACAACGAAAACACATCTGACTTCTCACATTTCCAGCCCCGTCCCCATCTATCCCCAACCTGCACAAACTCCTCATCCTACTGATATCCCAATACTGAGCCGCTGCTGCCGTATGTGTCCATATTACTGCACCTGCTGTATGGTCCAAAAACAGAGCTCCTCTTAGTTCCCCACATAGTAAAGCCACCACTGTGCCCCTTAAAAGTGATAATGCCTCATTTGTGCCCTCTAGATGGTAAAAGAGTGAAAGCCCCAACTACCGACCTCAGCGCTGACGATCTGGCTAATTATTTCAAAGAAAAAATTGACCATATCAGACAGGAAATTTTCTCCCAATCCCCTAATACCATGCACGGTCCTCCCTCTTCCATTACATCTAGCGCACTCTCTGTCTTTGAACCAGTCATGGAAGAAGTGTCCAGACTTCTTGCATCTTCTTGACCTACCACCTGCAACAGTGACCCTATTCCCTCACATCTCCTTCAGTCCCTTTCCCCGGCTGTCACCACTCACCTAACTAAAATATTTAATCTCTCTCTCTCATCCGGTATCTTTCTGTCCTCATTTAAACATTCCAGCATACATCCATTACTTTAAAAACTATCACTCGACCAAAACTGTGCTGCTAGCTACAGACCTGTCTCTAATCTTCCTTTCATCTCTAAACTCCTGGAACGCCTGGTCCACTCCCGTCTAATCCGCCATCTCTCAGATAACGCTCTTCTTGACCCTTTACAATCTGGTTTCCGCTCTTTACACTCCACTGAAACTGCCCTCACTAAAGTCTCTAATGATCTACTAACAGCTAAACCTAATGATCACTGCTCCCTGCTGGATCTCTCTGCAGCATTCGACACTGTGGATCACCAGCTCCTCCTCACTATGCTCCGCTCTATCGGCCTCAAGGACACCGCTCTCTCCTGGTTCTCCTCCTATCTCTGACCGCTCCTTCTCTGTGTCTTTTGCCGGCTCCTCCTCCTCTCTCCTTCCCCTTACTGTCAGGGTTCCTCACGGATCGGTCCTAGGCCCCCTTCTTTTCTCCTTATACACCGCTCCCATTGGACAAACAATCAGCAGATTCGGTTTTCAGTACCATCTCTATGCTGATGACACCCAATTATACACCTCTGCCCCGGACATCACCCCTGCATTACTACAAAAGACCAGTGATTGTCTTTCTGCTGTGTCTAACATTATGTCCTCCCTCTGCCAAAAACTGAACTCCTCGTCTTTCCTCCCTCCACTAACCTACCTGTGCCCGATATTGCCATTTCCGTTTGTGGCTCAACCATTACTCCCCAGCAACAAGCCCGCTGTCTCTGTGTCATACTTGATTCAGATCTTTCCTTCTCTCCCCAGATCCAATCACTCACCTGCTCATGTCATCTACACCTCAAAAACATTTCTGGAATCCGACCTTTTCTTACCTTTGACTCGGCAAAAACTCTTACTGTCGCTCTGATTCATTCTCATCTGGACTACTGCAACTCTCTACTAATCGGTCTCCCTCTTACTAAACTTTCCCCCTCCAATCCATCCTAAATGCAGCAGCCTGGATCATATTTCTTACCAACCGATACACCGATGCCTCTTCCCTGTGCCAGTTGTTGCACTGGTTACCCATCCAATATAGAGTTCAATACAAACTCATCACCCTCACCCACAAAGCGCTCCATGCTTCAGCACCGCCCTACATCTCCTCTCTCGTCTCAGTCTAACACCCGTGCGCTCGGTTCTGCTAATGACCTAAGATTAACATCCTCAATTATCCGAACCTCCCACTCCCGTCTCGAAAACTGCTCACGTGCTGCACCAGTTCTTTGGAACGCGCTACCCAGGACTCTTCGATTAATCCCCAATTCCCACATTTTTAAGCGTGCCCTAAAAACCTATTTCTTTAGACTGGCCTATCACCTCACCTACCTAACTACCCCTTTTTTTTTCCCCCATACAAAACTTCCTTCCAAATCAGGTCCCTCGTATCTTCTGTTCACACACCCCATCACTTAAGACTACTGTGTCTGTACTTGTGCACATACTGGTTTGTGACTGGTTCATTTAGCATTATGTGATTACCCTATTTATTACATTAATGGCTGACCGTACAATACAAGTAATAGTTCGTGTCTCCCCCATTTCCTCATAGATTGTAAGCCTGCGAGCAGGGTCCTCTCTCCTCCTGGTATCTGTTGATTTATGTGATTATCATTATTCTGTGATGTCTTTTATTGTCTGTACAAGTCCCCACTAAAATGTAAAGTGCTGCAGAATATGTTGGCGATATAGAAATAAAAATTATTATTATTATTATTATTATAAGTGCCCAATAAAATTTAATAATGTCTACTGGGTTCCCAATATGCAGCTCCTCTATATACAGTATGATGGGCCCATAGCTCCCCTATACACAATATAATACCCCACAGCTTCCTTATACACAGTATGGTGGACCCACAGCTCCCATAAACACAGAACCACTATCAGTACATGAACGCAGCACCAGAACCACTATTGGTAAATGAATGCAGTGCCAGAACCACCGTCAGTATATGAATACAGCACTACAACCACCCTTTTCCTCCTCTGCCTACTGCTCACGAGATAACGTGCCTTCACATTAACATCCCTCATATACAATAAAAGTACCTATAACCTTCGGCTCTACAAGGCGCTTACCTTTCCCACTTTGGCAGCAGGGTGACGGGGACAGCAGGGCGACGGCTGCAGTAGGGAATCAGTGGCAGAAAGGTGACCGTCTCAGCCGAGTGACTACCTCTGATCAGTGATGGATTGGTACATTTGTGCACAATCAGAACATGAATCCATTACCAGATGCACTGTCAGTATATGAATCCAACTTCTCCATACTGTTCCCCCACTTCTCCATATTGTCCCCAAAGCTCTCATCTCTCCATACCGTTCTGCCATGCTGTTACCTTTACATACTGTTCCCCCACTTCTCCATATTGTCTCTCGTGCCCTCACCTCTCCATATTGTCCTGCCATGCTCCCATCTCTACATACTGTTCCCCACTTCTCCATACAATCCCCTCACACTCACACTTCTCCATATGGTCCCCACTCACTCCCAATTCAACATCCTGTACCCCCATTTCTCCATATTGTCCCCTATGCTCCCACTTCTCTATACTGTTGCCCCACATCTAAAAATTGTACATCCACTTCTCCATACAATCCACCCACTGTCCCATTTCTCCATACGGTCCCCCACCTCTCCATAATGTCCACCAACCACTTTTCTATACGATCCCCCACTTTTCCATACTATGCCCCCACTTCTCCATATGGTCCTCAGATGCCCCCAATTCTCTATCCTGTTCCCCTTATTGTCCCATACACTCCCACCTCTCCATACTGTCCACCTTCTTCTTCATATTGAGTACCCATTTCTCCATATGATCCCCCCATGCTCTCAATTCTCCATACAGCCCCCCACCTCTCCAAATGGTCCCCCACGCTCCCTACTCTCCATACTGTTCCAACACTTTTCAATATGTTTCACCTACCCCCATGCTTCTCCCTCTCATAATTTTCCCCACTGTCTCATAAAGTGCAAGCCCTGAGACACATCCTTGCCGCTCTGCGGCTCAGTGATCTGACAGCAGCAGAGTGATGAGGTCAGCAGTGCGCGACCTCTTCACTCCACTGCTCATCGGAGCAGGGAGATGATGAGCGCTCCCCGGCTCCCACCAGCGCTGCGGTGTTCCTCAGATGTAATCGATGTGATTACATCTGAGAACAGGGAAAAGGGAGCTACTTGCTGTGCAGCCCTGGCTTAATTATATCGGAGCGCTGTGCACTCCGATATATTTAAGAGTAGCGTAGCTCTGGGTGGGCGCCCAGTGGTGGGCCCCCCCTGAGCACCAGGCCCGGGGCAACCGCACCCTCTGCCCCCCCAGTAGCTACGCTACTGTGTGGGATCCATCTTGTTTACTGTTTGGGTCTACTTAAAGTCACATGGATCTCTCAATCATTGCTTGAGTATTGTGTCTAGCTGTTAGCCTAGTTTCAGGCTCCAGCTCCTGAACATTCTTACCCAGACTGTTCTACTTTATCTACGGATTATTTCCTACAACTCCTTGCTATATCTAAGAACTTCTGCTACCGCTTGCTATTCCTGCTTGTGCTCCTTCGGCCACTGGTTTCCAGCAATACTACGCCAGTATCATAACAATCATTCGCCGAATGTTGATGGGGGAGACACAGTAGCGAGTGCGGAAGAATGGCGCCAGTCCATAGTTTTTTTGGGTTTTTTTATTCTCAAAACTACCCCAGGACCATTAAGTGTAACTTGTAAAGTAGTGGATAACCCCTTTAATTTATAAAGAATTCTTTATATATTGCATTTATTGTCTTGTTGCATAGCTTTATTGGAAATTTTTAATTAGCTGGGAAAGACAGCAGGGGTTAAGTCAATAGGGTGGACAGTGAGGTCACAGAACCACTCAGACGTCGGTATATAGAGGATGCTGCCATATTATATGTTATAGCCTGGGACAGACATAAAGACCCTGAAGGTATATGGGACACCCCCATGACGAGCAGGAGATGGTGCTCTCTGTGGACCCCCCAGTTACTCCCACTTGCAATCGGTCTTAATATATCCATCGCTGACGCTGATGAGCTATAATAACTGCAGAGCCCCCCGCCCGATGCCCCTTATATTAATAACGTCTGCATCTAATGGTGCGACACATCCACCTGAACCGACATTTGCAGAAAAAGAAGAAACTTTTATTTAAGAAAACCAAGTTTACAACAGAAAGCAGGAAAGTTCCTCCTTACCTGACCGGACGCGTGAGGGATGAAAATCCAAATTAGTAGCTTGATATAATAAAACCACTTATAAGTTAATAATTGACTCTAATTAGAAACGCACCAATCACCGGAAAGATGGAGACTCAGACGGCCGAAGCCCGGAGCTGCCATTACATTGAGCCAAGATGGTGTACATATTATATACCCTTTACGGACACATTTTTGGGACGCCTCCACATTACTGTACATTATTAATATGGTGTCGCCCCTCTGCAGATATAACGGCTCCCGCTCTTCTATAACATTTTGGGGGCGTCTGTGGGAATTTTCGCCCATTTATTCAGTGAGGTCAGACCCTGATGTTGGGAGAGACCGAAGAAATTGACTAAAATGCACGAACAAATGCAGCTACTCCCAATTCTAAAGTGTTGCACGTCTGTCATGAATTTGGGGGCATGTTGCAGCCCCTCTTTCTCTCTGTGTGGTGCATGCCATGTACTTATTTTTTTGCAATTGGGTTTACAAAATACAAAGCCATTACGCCCTGCCTATACACCACTGCTGCTGTGGTCGTGCCACATATAAAAAACCCTTTAATGGTGCTCTGTGCCCTTAGCCAGACCGAGGGTCCACTGAAGCGCCCTCGCCTGAGAAAGGGTTAACTTTCCTACGCCGGACATTAATACAGAATTAGAGGAACCCTGAATCCGATCTCCAGTTAATCAGTTTAACTCTGGAAATAATTAATTGAAGATGGGTCATGATTAAACGCACAAGGATTGCCAGATCCACTCCAAACCCAAACAGTAAGACGTCAGCAGGTCGGACGCTCCCGGGATCTCCCGAAAACCATGAAAATCCATCATGGCCCCGGCTCTGTGAGATACCACCATTACTGTAAGTCGATGAGACCAATGGTGGCCACTGTTGGCACGGCACAGCGCCCTGAACGCCAAGCCTCTGACTACGAGCGCCTCCACTCCTGACGTGGCGGCCGGGTGTTGTCAATCATTGGAGGGTAAATATATTCTTCAGACATTGCAGCAAAGGAAAGAATCCGGCAATTCCATCCGATAATTAAAAGTGGGAAAATCCTTTATTCTTTAGTTCATTAAAAGAAGGAAAGCAACAGAACTGAAGCACCAGTGTTTTATTCCCTTTGTTTTCCTCGTTTTTAATGGACCAACAAAGGATTTTCCGACTTTTAATTATCGTATGCAAATGTCAAATCCTTTCCTTTGCTACAATGTTGCTGCGCTGCGGCATCCATCCATCCAGCCGCACAGCGACTTATATGATCTGCAGGTGCAGTCAGCTCCTTTTCATCCTTTTACCTACTCTACAGACATCGTCACTGTCCCCATTGGGGCTCACAATCTACATTCCCTATCAGTCTTTGGAGGAAACCCACACAAAGACAGGGAGGACATACAAACTCCTAAGAGATGGGATTTGAACCCAGGACCCTGGTGGTGCAAAGTAACAGCCACTGAGCCACCATGTGCTAACCACTGAGCCAACATGTGTTAACCACTCAGTCACTGTGTGCTAACCACTGAGCCACCATGTACTAACCACTCTGCCACTATGTGCTAACCACTGAGCCACTGTGTGCTAACCACTGAGCCACTGTGTGCTAACCACTGAGCTACCATGTGCTAATCTCTGAGCCACCATGTACTAATCGCTGAGCCACTGTGTGCTAACCACTGAGCCACCATGTACTAACCACTCTGCCACTATGTGCTAACCACTGAGCCACTGTGTGCTAACCACTGAGCTACCATGTGCTAATCTCTGAGCCACCATGTACTAATCGCTGAGCCACTGTGTGCTAACCACTGAGCCTCCATGTGCTAACTACTGAGCCACCATGTACTAACCACTGAGCCACCACATGCTAACCACTGAGCCGCCATGTGCTAACCACTGAGCCATGTGATAACCACTGAGCCGCCATGTGCTAACCACTGAGCCATTGTGTGCTAACCACTGAGCCACCATGTACTAACCACTCTGCCACTATGTGCTAACCACTGAGCCACTGTGTGCTAACCACTGAGCTACCATGTGCTAATCTCTGAGCCACCATGTACTAATCGCTGAGCCACTGTGTGCTAACCACTGAGCCTCCATGTGCTAACTACTGAGCCACCATGTACTAACCACTGAGCCACCACATGCTAACCACTGAGCCGCCATGTGCTAACCACTGAGCCATGTGATAACCACTGAGCCGCCATGTGCTAACCACTGAGCCATTGTGTGCTAACCACTGAGCCAATGTGTGATAACCACTGAGCCACCATGTGCTAACTACTGATCCAATGTGTGCTAACCACTGAGCCACCATGTGCTAACCACTGAGCCACCATGTGCTAACCACTGAACCACCATGTGCTAACCTCTGAGCCATCGTGTGCTAACCACTGAGCAACCATGTGCTAACCACTGAGCAACCATGTGCTAACCACTGAGCCACCGTGTACTAACCACTGAGCAACCATGTGCTAACCACTGAGCCACCGTGTGCTAACCACCCGGCAACCATGTGCTAACCACTGAGCCACCGTGTGCTAACCACTGAGCCACCATGTGCTAACCACTGAGCCACCGTGTGCTAACCACTGAGCAACCATGTGCTAACCACTGAGCCACCGTGTGCTAACCACTGAGCCACCGTGTGCTAACCACCCGGCAACCATGTGCTAACCACTGAGCCACCGTGTGCTAACCACTGAGCAACCATGTGCTAACCACTGACCCACCGTGTGCTAACCACTGAGCAACCATGTGCTAACCACTGAGCCATCGTGTGCTAACCACTGAGCCACCGTGTTAACTGAGGCTCCACTTTATACATCTTCACAAGGCACTGCTCTCCAGCTCAGGACCAGAAGTGGAAAGGTAATGATTGGCCGCCATCTGCCTGGCATGGACTCGTGTGCCCCGCTCTCCTCCTACTTACCAAGTGCGGCTTTAGTCTTTGGTTTTACTGCTAAAGTGGAAATTAGACAAATCCAAAAGTTTCCTGTAAAGATTAGAATCCCCTCTTTCATAAAGCCTGTGATCAGGGCTGCAGATGGAAAATCCCTTGAATTCCGCTTTATAACGAGACCCCGATCCAGCGACGCTTCTATTCAAACATCGGATTTTATTAAAGCAGGAAAACGGCTCGTGGTGACGGGAGAGGATCCCCCTCCACTGCTGCATAAATGGACGTAAGATCCCCCTCCACCGCTGCATGAATGGACGTAAGCTCCCCCTCCACCGCTGCATGAATGGACGTAAGATCCCCCTCCACCGCTGCACGAATGGACGTAAGATCCCCCTCCACCACTGCATGAATGGACGTAAGATCCCCCTCCACCACTGCATGAATGGACGTAAGATCCCCCTCCACCACTGCATGAATGGACGTAAGCTCCCCCTCCACTGCTGCATAAATGGACGTAAGATCCCCCTCCACCACTGCATGAATGGACGTAAGCTCCCCCTCCACCGCTGCATGAATGGACGTAAGATCCCCCTCCACCGCTGCACGAATGGACGTAAGCTCCCCCTCCACCGCTGCATGAATGAACGTAAGATCCCCCTCCACTGCTGCATGAATGGAAGTAAGCTCCCCCTCCACTGCTGCACGAATGAACGTAAGCTCCCCCTCCACCGCTGCATGAATGGACGTAAGATCCCCCTCCACCGCTGCATGAATGGATGTAAGATCCCCCTCCACCACTGCACGAATGAACGTAAGCTCCCCCTCCACCGCTGCATGAATGAACGTAAGATCCCCCTCCACCGCTGCATGAATGGACGTAAGATCCCCCTCCACCGCTGCACGAATGGACGTAAGATCCCCCTCCACCACTGCACGAATGGACGTAAGCTCCCCCTCCACCGTTGCATGAATGAACGTAAGATCCCCCTCCACCGCTGTATGAATGGACGTAAGCTCCCCCTCCACCGCTGCATGAATGGACGAAAGCTTCCCCTCCACCGCTGCATGAATGGACGTAAGATCCCCCTCCACCGCTGCATGAATGGACGTAAGATCCCCCTCCACCGCTGCATGAATGGACGTAAGATCCCCCTCCACCACTGCATGAATGGACGTAAGCTCCCCCTCCACCGCTGCACGAATGGACGTAAGCTCCCCCTCCACCGCTGCACGAATGGACATAAGATCCCCCTCCACCGCTGCATGAATGGACGTAAGATCCCCCTCCACCGCTGCATGAATGGACGTAAGATCCCCCTCCACCGCTGCATGAATGGACGTAAGCTCCCCCTCCACCGCTGCACGAATGGACGTAAGCTCCCCCTCCACCGCTGCATGAATGGACATAAGATCCCCCTCCACCGCTGCATGAATGGACGTAAGATCCCCCTCCACCGCTGCATGAATGGACGTAAGATCCCCCTCCACCGCTGCACGAATGGACGTAAGATCCCCCTCCACCGCTGCACGAATGAACGTAAGATCCCCCTCCACCGCTGCATGAATGGACGAAAGCTCCCCCTCCACCGCTGCATGAATGGACGTAAGATCCCCCTCCACCGCTGTGGGATGCGGCTCGATCCAGGCGTGGAGGGTGGCTGGAGGCAAAGCTTTAAGGGTTGCTGCATGGCTCATCCGAGGAATCGGCGGCGGGGTCAGGAAGAAGGGCAAGGAGAACGCGGCCCCCCGAGAGGCTTTTGCCAGAGACTCCCACGTGCTGCAGACGCAGGCTGCGGAGCCCCTCATGGGACCCTGAGCCAGGTGAGCCCGGCGGCGGAACCCCCCTGCCGCTGCGCCCGCCGCTGCAGGAATCCGCCCAGCCGGCCTGTGGGCGCTTCCGTCAGCGGATCGCTAGCAGGGTCTGGACCGAGGGCCCCACCGGAAGTGCGGCCTGCTCCGGCGGCGCGCCGCAGTAATAGAACCCGGGCCGCGCCAGAAGCAAGGCCCGCACTAGAGCCGCGTCACCAGTCCGGGGGCGTGGCTTCGCCGGAAGTTCGGCCCGGGTCACTTCCTGTACACGTGACCGGGCCGGACAGGAAGTTGTGGGGCAGCGATGACGCTGGCCCCCGTAAACAGGGCCAGCAGCGGTTCACTGCGGCGGACGGCCGTTATAAAAAAAAAAAAAAAAAAGGGCCAGGAGGAGCAGCAGCGCGGCAGGCACACCTGGCGATGTACCAGTCGGGGTGCCTGCCAGTCAAATCGACAGTGGAGGACAGTATGGCGTTTTTCGGGCAGGCAGCGGCAGTTTGGAGACCTGTTGCCTGGCCCCAGTCACCGGAGTCACGGTAGCAGAGCGGCGGGGAGCAGCATGGAGCTGCCTGGCAGCCCCCCCCCACAGATCAGCACAGACTGGGCTGGGGGGCCCAGGTCTAGAGGTCTTGCTGGATCACGGACGGCAGGAAGGATCGGTGCAGAAACGTGCAGCGGACGAGCTGCGGGGGCATCGGCACGTGCTCAGGTCCCCCCTGGTGACGAGGAGGCCAGGGGCGCGGGCCTTGAGCAACAGTGAGAGGGAGGATCGGAATACGGAGAGGATCAGGACGACCCAAGGAATCGGCAGGACTCAGGACGTACGGCTGGCGGGGACACAGCACCTGCGCAGCTCCGTGAGTATGCGTCTATGTTTGTTTTGTCACCCACTGGGTCTGTAGCGGATGGGGTAGGGGATAGGCAGTTGGCAGGGCCCTGTGGTGTAAATGTTAGGGGGAGGCGTGGATAGATGTCGTGGGGCTCAGGGATAATTTGGCAAACATGTCACAAATTCTGGCTAGTTTAGGCACTGGTGGAGCCAGTGAGGCAGGGTTATCTCCGATGGGGGCTTGGTTACCCGGTCGACGTGTGGCGTCGCAGGTGGGGAGTGAATCGGCAAGGGCGGCGGTGTGTACTGAGGGGGACTTTAGGGGGGTATCGGTTTCTGTACAGACAGAAAAGGATAAAGCGGATGCCGTAAAACTGGATGATAGGGCGAAAGGGGAGGTATACGTGTGCTTTGAGGGGCAGCTGGGCACATTTAAAAAAATAAATAAATAAAGAGGTTAAAGAAAAAATTGGGTGGGATGAATTTGTAGAAATTTTTTCCCTACTTTCTCTTGAAAAGTTTAATTTGGACAAGAGAGAAAAGGACGACAGCAAAAAAAAAAAATAAATAAATAAAAAAATAATAATAATAATAAAATGGAGGAAGAAAAGCGTAGGTGGAGGTTCATTCCTCAGACGTTTGTTAATTGGTTGCAAGCTTTTGCAATAATGGCTAGTGTCATTGGGAAAAAAGCTCCGGATAATTCCTCAGGCTTATTTTGCTACCTGGATGCTATAGGGGAGGCTCATCGCACATAGGGGGGCCAGACATGGTTACGATACGACTAGCAATATCGGCAGAGGAAGGCAGTCCGCCCGGAGATTAGATGGGATCAAAGGACATCGGGTTGTGGCTGAAAGTTGTGACTCCGGTGAGGTATGGGCAGTCCTTTCACGGGAGCAGTGGTAGTGGGAACTAATCGGCAGGACACGGGGGAAGTAGTCAGAGTGCACAAAGAAGGAAGCGGGATCTTGCTGGCAATTTAATGATGGCCAGTGTAAGTACGGGAACTCCTGCAAATTTAAACATGTGTGCTCCCATTGCAACGGTATTTCACACGGAGCATCTAAATGCTTTAAGAAGGGTAATGGAAAAATGCCAATGGGTACCGGTCAAGGGGGTGACTCCGGTGAGGGTTCACGAGATGGCCCCCTTTCGAAGTAGGTATCCAGATCAGTTGAAGGCTAAGGCCATTTCAGATGGTCTTTTTTGGAAGGTTTTAGAATTCCTCCTCCTGATCATGAGGTCCCCTTTTCTCTTAAAAAAGTGATGTCGGCTTCCCTTCATCCGGAAGTGGTTAGCTTGAAACTGGCAAAGGAGGTGGAATTGGGCAGGATGGCTGGTCCGTTTCAGGATTTACCTAGCAGCAGGGTGATTGTTTTGCCGTTGGGGGTCGTGCCCAAAAAGAGGCTAATAAGTTTCATTTGATTCAGCATTTGTCATACCCTAAGGGGTTTTTTCGGTGAATGATGGCATTGCTCAGGAATTATGTTCGGTGGATTATTCAGCATTCGATGCGGCGGTGGGATGGGTGTGGAGATATGGGCCAGGATCGTTGCTAGCTAAAACTGATATGGAATCGGCATTTGGATTGCTGTCAGTACATCCGGATAGCTTCCCATTGTTAGGTTGTTTTTGGAAAGGGGAATACTACGTGGACAGGTGTTTGCATATGGGCTATGCAATTACGTGTTCCCAGTTTGAAACGTTTAGTACCTTTTTGGAATGGGTGGTGAGGGACCTGGCATCAGTTCAGTCGGTCATTCATTATTTGGATGACATTTTGTTTATAGGCCCTCAGCAATCGTTGTTGTGTAGGACTTTGTTAGGAACTATGGTGTGGGTAGCGGAGCATTTTTGGCATACCTTTGGCAGGAAATTTAAAAAAAAAAAAAAAAAAACAGAGGGACCTTGCACCTTGTTAATTTTTTGGGCATCCTAATTGATACGGAGAGGATGTAGTGTCGGTTACCTGATGATAAATTGAGTTTGCTCAAGCAGGAGGTCGATAGAGTCAGGAGGTTGCGTAAGGTGACGCTGAAGGAGCTCCAATCCCTGTTAGGTCATTTGAATTTCGCATGCAGCATTATGCCAATGGGCAGGATATTTTGTCGCGGGTTGGCAAGGGCGACAGCAGGAGTGCGCGCCCTCCATCATTTCATTCGTTTAAATAAGGATCACAAGGAGGATTTGAAGGTTTGGAAAATGTTTTTTGGAAAATTATAATGGCAGGTCGTTAATTCAGCACGAGTTTTTGAGCAGTCGTGATTGTGAGATTTTTTACAGATGCTGCAGGAGGTGCTGGTGTAAAAATTCTTTCGCAGATGCCTTGTCTCGTTTTCAGTGGGATCGTTTTTCGGGCGCTAGCACCAGAGGCGGAGGACGTGGGACAGGAATGCCCTTCGCATTTGTGGCAGCTGGTTATGGAGGAGTGGGGACGTTTAATACGAGAGTCCATTACGAGGCAGACCTGGTCCTCATACGAGGCATCGTGGCGAGTATGGAAATGTTGGATAATGCAGTGGGGTTTGGTGGAGAATGTCGGTGATGGGGAGACGGCGGTGTTCTTTCTTGTAGGTAGGGCAGCGGAGATTGGATGGTCTGCTTCAAAAGTGGGGATAAGAGATGTTACAAAGTCCTTTTTAGTGTAGCAAGCACTTAGGGGCTTTAGGAGAGGAGATAAGGTGCTGGATAAAAGAAGACCGGTGACTTTTAAAATCTTGGAACGTTTGGGTTTAGTGTTAGACGAAACTTGTTGTTCAGTTGTGAAGCTACATTGTTTAGGTTAACCTTTTCGTTAGCGTTTTTTGGTGCGCTGAGATTGTCTGAATCGGTGGCACCAAGTAGACTGGCAATTTTGGCCTGGGCGAGTGGGTTCCTTATTATGTCATGAAAATGGGGACTTTTCTTAAATAGCAGTATTTAAGAAAGGAGTTTGGGAGTTGGGGCTTTCGCCCGGAGGTGTACGGGTCACATTCTTTTAGAATTGGCGCGGCGTCAGAAGCCAATGGCTTGGGCTTAGGCAAGGATGTGACAAAGCGGATAGGGAGGTGGAGTTCTGATCGTTATTTGTCCTTTGTGCGGCATTAGGTACAGGGGGCTGAGGTTTGTTTTTCATCTTGTTAAGTATTGAATACATTGTGGTTGTTTGTTGCAGATGGTGTCCCATTGTTAGCGTGGATTCTGGGACATTCCTTCGTCCACTGGGGGTGTTGCGAGCGGACGGGAGGCCAGACGGTAGGCAGTTGGGTTTTAGGAGAGAGCAAGTTGTGGTTCGGTGGCTCGTCTCCAGAGGCATGGTATGGAGAAGGGTGCTGCCTGAATTTCATAAGGCAGCCCGTTTGGTTCGGACGCTGGATATTTTGGTGGTGCATATGGGGGGGAATGACTTAGGGGCTCGCCCGGTCAGGGAACTGATAAGGGACATTCGATTTAATTTTTAAGGTTATGGACATCCTTTCCTGTGGTGTTGACGGTCTGGTCTGACATTGTGCCAAAAAAAAAAAAAAAAAAAAAAAAAAGGTGGAGGGAGGCTAGATCTTTGAAGGGGATTAATAGGGTGAGAGTGAGGTTAAATAGAGCCATATCAGCCTTTGTGTCCAGGAACGGGGGAGTAAGCGTTCGACATTTTGAACTCGAGGCGGGAGTTGGAAATTTTTGGGCAAATGATGGTGTACATTTGAATTACATTGGTACCGATTTGTGGGCATTGGTTATACAGGAGGGGAATGAGAGGGCTTTGGCGATTTTTTGGGGCACTCATGAGCCTGAGGTGGTCAGGGCTGTTCGTTTGTGGCGGGGGGTGGGGTTCTTGGAGTTGGCACAGAAGTGTCGGTGGGAATAATTTGGTTAAAATTACAGCCAATTGGTTAATTGAGCGGGGTGATCTGGCATTTGGTTTTTGGGCTCTGGACGGGGTTTTACCCTGGGAGCTTTTGGTGCCCTTGAGCTGGTGATGGACGGCTGAGGGTAATATGGTGGTTCCAGTTCGGTTTAATTTATGCCAGATCTAATTTTTAACTCCAAGAACCCTCCCTTCTTATTTATTTATAACACTGTTAATGTGTTAATGTTGTTTGTTAATAAAATGGCCGCTGTGGCCAAATTTATCCAAAGAAATTACAGGTGCAGTGTTTTTATTTGTGGGAAAAGGTGAGTGCTGGAAAATGGGAGGAACAGGTTAAACGGTGGAACCCGGGTTGGCCGTACACGGTCATGAGTTACATCCTGTATTATACTCCAGAGCTACACTCACTATTCTGCTGGTGCAGTCACTGTGTACATACATTACATTACTGATCCTGAGTTACCTCCTGTATTATACTCCAGAGCTGCACTCACTATTCTGCTGGTGCAGTCACTGTGTACATACATTACATTACTGATCCTGAGTTACATCCTGTATTATACTCCAGAGCTGCGCTCACTATTCTGCTGGTGCAGTCACTGTGTACATACATTACATTACTGATCCTGAGTTACCTCCTGTATTATACTCCAGAGCTGCACTCACTATTCTGATGGTGCAGTCACTGTGTACATACATTACATTACTGATCCTGAGTTACATCCTGTATTATACTCCAGAGCTGCGCTCACTATTCTGCTGGGGCAGTCACTGTGTACATACATTACATTAATGATCCTGAGTTACCTCCTGTATTATACTCCAGAGCTGCACTCACTATTCTGCTGGGGCAGTCACTGTGTACATACATTACATTAATGATCCTGAGTTACCTCCTGTATTATACTCCAGAGCTGCGCTCACTATTCTGCTGGTGCAGTCACTGTGTACATACATTACATTACTGATCCTGAGTTACATCCTGTATTATACTCCAGAGCTGCACTCACTATTCTGCTGGTGCAGTCATTGTGTACATACATTACATTACTGATCCTGAGTTACATCCTGTATTATCCTCCAGAGCTGCACTCACTATTCTGCTGGTGCAGACACTGTGTACATACATTACATTACTGATCCTGAGTTACCTCCTGTATTAAACTCCGGAGCTGCACTCACTATTCTGCTGGTGCAGTCACTGTGTACATACATTACATTACTGATCCTGAGTTACATCCTGTATTATACTCCAGAGCTGCACTCACTATTCTGCTGGTGCAGTCACTGTGTACATACATTACATTACTGATCCTGAGTTACATCCTGTATTATACTCCAGAGCTGCACTCACTATTCTGCTGGTGCAGTCACTGTGTACATACATTACATTACTGATCCTGAGTTACCTCCTGTATTATACTCCAGAGCTGCACTCACTATTCTGCTGGTGCAGTCACTGTGTACATACATTACATTACTGATCCTGAGTTACCTCCTGTATTATACTCCAGAGCTGCACTCACTATTCAGCTGGTGCAGTCACTGTGTACATACATTACATTGCTGATCCTGAGTTACATCCTGTATTATACTCCAGAGCTGCACTCACTATTCTGCTGGTGCAGTCACTGTGTACATACATTACATTACTGATCCTGAGTTACATCCTGTATTATACTCCAGAGCTGCACTCACTATTCTGCTTGTGCAGTCACTTTGTACATACATTACATTACTGATCCTGAGTTACATCCTGTATTATACTCCAGAGCTGCACTCACTATTCTGCTGGTGCAGTCACTGTGTACATACATTACATTACTGATCCTGAGTTACATCCTGTATTATACTCCAAAGCTGCACTCACTATTCTGCTGGTGCAGTCACTGTGTACATACATTACATTACTGATCCTGAGTTACCTCCTGTATTATACTCCAGAGCTGCGCTCACTATTCTACTGGTGCAGTCACTGTGTACATAGATTTCATTACTGATCCTGAGTTACATCCTGTATTATACTCCAGAGCTGCACTCACTATTCTGCTGGTGCAGTCACTGTGTACATACATTACATTACTGATCCTGAGTTAGATCCTGTATAATACTCCAGAGCTGCACTCACTATTCTGCTGGTGCAGTCACTGTGTACATACATTACATTACTGATCCTGAGTTACATCCTGTATTATACTCCAGAGCTGCACTCACTATTCTGCTGGTGCAGTCACTGTGTACATACATTACATTACTGATCCTGAGTTACCTCCTGTATTATACTCCAGAGCTGCACTCACTATTCTGCTTGTGCAGTCACTGTGTACATACATTACATTACTGATCCTGAGTTACATCCTGTATTATACTCCAGAGCTGCACTCACTATTCTGCTGGTGCAGTCACTGTGTACATACATTACATTACTGATCCTGAGTTACATCCTGTATTATACTCCAGAGCTGCACTCACTATTCTGCTGGTGCAGTCATTGTGTACATACATTACATTACTGATCCTGAGTTACATCCTGTATTATCCTCCAGAGCTGCACTCACTATTCTGCTGGTGCAGTCACTGTGTACATACATTACATTACTGATCCTGAGTTACCTCCTGTATTATACTCCAGAGCTGCACTCACTATTCTGCTGGTGCAGTCACTGTGTACATACATTACATTACTGATCCTGAGTTACATCCTGTATTATACTCCAGAGCTGCACTCACTATTCTGCTTGTGAAGTCACTGTGTACATACATTACATTACTGATCCTGAGTTACATCCTGTATTATACCCCAGAGCTGCACTCACTATTCTGCTGGTGCAGTCACTGTGTACATACATTACATTACTGATCCTGAGTTACATCCTGTATTATACTCCAGAGCTGCACTCACTATTCTGCTGGTGCAGTCACTGTGTACATACATTACATTACTGATCCTGAGTTACCTCCTGTATTATACTCCAGAGCTGCACTCACTATTCTGCTGGTGCAGTCACTGTGTACATACATTACATTACTGATCCTGAGTTACCTCCTGTATTATACTCCAGAGCTGCACTCACTATTCAGCTGGTGCAGTCACTATGTACATACATTACATTGCTGATCCTGAGTTACATCCTGTATTATACTCCAGAGCTGCACTCACTATTCTGCTTGTGCAGTCACTTTGTACATACATTACATTACTGATCCTGAGTTACCTCCTGTATTATACTCCAGAGCTGCACTCACTATTCAGCTGGTGCAGTCACTATGTACATACATTACATTGCTGATCCTGAGTTACATCCTGTATTATACTCCAGAGCTGCACTCACTATTCTGCTGGTGCAGTCACTGTGTACATACATTACATTACTGATCCTGAGTTACCTCCTGTATTATACTCCAGAGCTGCACTCACTATTCTGCTGGTGCAGTCACTGTGTACATACATTACATTACTGATCCTGAGTTACATCCTGTATTATACTCCAGAGCTGCACTCACTATTCTGCTTGTGCAGTCACTTTGTACATACATTACATTACTGATCCTGAGTTACATCCTGTATTATACTCCAGAGCTGCACTCACTATTCTGCTGGTGCAGTCACTGTGTACATACATTACATTACTGATCCTGAGTTACATCCTGTATTATACTCCAGAGCTGCACTCACTATTCTGCTTGTGCAGTCACTTTGTACATACATTACATTACTGATCCTGAGTTACATCCTGTATTATACTCCAGAGCTGCACTCACTATTCTGCTTGTGCAGTCACTGTGTACATACATTACATTACTGAT
Organism: Phyllobates terribilis; assembly: GCF_046119375.1. Classification (NCBI taxonomy): domain Eukaryota; kingdom Metazoa; phylum Chordata; class Amphibia; order Anura; family Dendrobatidae; genus Phyllobates; species Phyllobates terribilis. The sequence continues at coordinate 15,816,643 of NW_027362774.1, forward strand.
CCTGAGTTAGATCCTGTATAATACTCCAGAGCTGCACTCACTATTCTGCTGGTGCAGTCACTGTGAACATACATTACATTACTGATCCTGAGTTACATCCTGTATTATACTCCAGAGCTGCACTCACTATTCTGCTGGTGCAGTCACTGTGTACATACATTACATTACTGATCCTGAGTTACCTCCTGTATTATACTCCAGAGCTGCACTCACTATTCTGCTTGTGCAGTCACTGTGTACATACATTACATTACTGATCCTGAGTTACATCCTGTATTATACTCCAGAGCTGCACTCACTATTCTGCTGGTGCAGTCACTGTGTACATACATTACATTACTGATCCTGAGTTACATCCTGTATTATACCCCAGAGCTGCACTCACTATTCTGCTGGTGCAGTCACTGTGTACATACATTACATTAATGATCCTGAGTTACATCCTGTATTATACTCCAGAGCTGCACTCACTATTCTGCTGGTGCAGTCACTGTGTACATACATTACATTACTGATCCTGAGTTACATCCTGCATTATACTCCAGAGCTGCACTCACTATTCTGCTGGTGCAGTCACTGTGTACATACATTACATTACTGATCCTGAGTTACATCCTGTATTATACTCCAGAGCTGCACTCACTATTCTGCTGGTGCAGTCACTGTGTACATACATTACATTACTGATCCTGAGTTACATCCTGTATTATACTCCAGAGCTGCACTCACTATTCTGCTGGTGCAGTCACTGTGTACATACATTACATTACTGATCCTGAGTTACCTCCTGTATTATACTCCAGAGCTGCACTCACTATTCTGCTTGTGCAGTCACTGTGTACATACATTACATTACTGATCCTGAGTTACATCCTGTATTATACTCCAGAGCTGCACTCACTATTCTGCTGGTGCAGTCACTGTGTACATACATTACATTACTGATCCTGAGTTACATCCTGTATTATACTCCAGAGCTGCACTCACTATTCTGCTGGTGCAGTCACTGTGTACATACATTACATTACTGATCCTGAGTTACCTCCTGTATTATACTCCAGAGCTGCACTCACTATTCTGCTGGTGCAGTCACTGTGTACATACATTACATTACTGATCCTGAGTTACATCCTGTATTATACTCCAGAACTGCACTCACTATTCTGCTGGTGCAGTCACTGTGTACATACATTACATTACTGATCCTGAGTTACCTCCTGTATTATACTCCAGAGCTGCACTCACTATTCTGCTTGTGCAGTCACTGTGTACATACATTACATTACTGATCCTGAGTTACATCCTGTATTATACTCCAGAGCTGCACTCACTATTCTGCTGGTGCAGTCACTGTGTACATACATTACATTACTGATCCTGAGTTACATCCTGTATTATACTCCAGAGCTGCACTCACTATTCTGCTGGTGCAGTCACTGTGTACATACATTACATCACTGATCCTGAGTTACATCCTGTATTATACCCCAGAGCTGCACTCACTATTCTGCTGGTGCAGTCACTGTGTACATACATTACATTAATGATCCTGAGTTACATCCTGTATTATACTCCAGAGCTGCACTCACTATTCTGTTGGTGCAGTCACTGTGTACATACATTACGTTACTGATCCTGAGTTACATCCTGCATTATACTCCAGAGCTGCACTCACTATTCTGCTGGTGCAGTCACTGTGTACATACATTACATTACTGATCCTGAGTTACATCCTGTATTATACTCCAGAGCTGCACTCACTATTCTGCTGGTGCAGTCACTGTGTACATACATTACATTACTGATCCTGAGTTACATCCTGTATTATACTCCAGAGCTGCACTCACTATTCTGCTGGTGCAGTCACTGTGTACATACATTACATTACTGATCCTGAGTTACATCCTGTATTATACTCCAGAGCTGCACTCACTATTCTGCTTGTGCAGCCACTATGTACATACATTACATTACTGATCCTGAGTTACATCCTGTATTATACTCCAGAGCTGCACTCACTATTCTGCTGGTGCAGTGACTGTATACATACATTACATTACTGATCCTGAGTTACATCCTGTATTATACTCCAGAGCTGCGCTCACTATTCTGCTGGTGCAGTCACTGTGTTCATACATTACATTAATGATCCTGAGTTACATCCTGTATTATACTCCAGAGCTGCACTCACTATTCTGCTGGTGCAGTCACTGTGTACATACATTACATTACTGATCCTGAGTTACCTCCTGTATTATACTCCAGAGCTGCACTCACTTTTCTGCTTGTGCAGTCACTGTGTACATACATTACATTACTGATCCTGAGTTACATCCTGTATTATACTCCAGAGCTGCACTCACTATTCTGCTGGTGCAGTCACTGTGTACATACATTACATTACTAATCCTGAGTTACATCCTGTATTATACCCCAGAGCTGCACTCACTATTCTGCTGGTGCAGTCACTGTGTACATACATTACTTTAATGATCCTGAGTTACATCCTGCATTATACTCCAGAGCTGCACTCACTATTCTGCTGGTGCAGTCACTGTGTACATACATTACAATACTGATCCTGAGTTACATCCTGTATTATACTCCAGAGCTGCACTCACTGTTCTTCTGGTGCCGTCACTATGTACATACATTACATTACTGATCCTGAGTTACCTCCTGTATTATACTCCAGAGCTGCACTCACTATTCTGCTGGTGCAGTCACTGTGTACATACATTACATTACTGATCCTGAGTTACATCCTGTATTATACCCCAGAGCTGCACTCACTATTCTGCTGGTGCAGTCACTGTGTACATACATTACATTACTGATCCTGAGTTACATCCTGTATTATACCCCAGAGCTGCACTCACTATTCTGCTGGTGCAGTCACTGTGTACATACATTACATTACTGATCCTGAGTTACATCCTGTATTATACTCCAGAGCTGCACTCACTATTCTGCTGGTGCAGTCACTGTGTACATACATTACATTACTGATCCTGAGTTACCTCCTGTATTATACTCCAGAGCTGCACTCACTATTCTGCTGGTGCAGTCACTGTGTACATACATTACATTACTGATCCTGAGTTACATCCTGTATTATACTCCAAAGCTGCACTCACTATTCTGCTGGTGCAGTCACTGTGTACATACATTACATTACTGATCCTGAGTTACATCCTGTATTATACTCCAGAGCTGCACTCACTATTCTGCTGGTGCAGTCACTGTGTACATACATTACATTACTGATCCTGAGTTACCTCCTGTATTATACTCCAGAGCTGCACTCACTATTCTGCTTGTGCAGTCACTGTGTACATACATTACATTACTGATCCTGAGTTACATCCTGTATTATACTCCAGAGCTGCACTCACTATTCTGCTGGTGCAGTCACTGTGTACATACATTACATTACTGATCCTGAGTTACATCCTGTATTATACTCCAGAGCTGCACTCACTATTCTGCTGGTGCAGTCACTGTGTACATACATTACATTACTGATCCTGAGTTACCTCCTGTATTATACTACAGAGCTGGACTCACTATTCTGCTTGTGCAGTCACTGTGTACATACATTACATTACTGATCCTGAGTTACCTCCTGTATTATACTACAGAGCTGGACTCACTATTCTGCTGGTGCAGTCACTGTGTACATACATTACATTACTGATCCTGAGTTACATCCTGTATTATACCCCAGAGCTGCACTCACTATTCTGCTGGTGCAGTCACTGTGTACATACATTACATTAATGATCCTGAGTTACATCCTGTATTATACTCCAGAGCTGCACTCACTATTCTGCTGGTGCAGTCACTGTGTACATACATTACATTACTGATCCTGAGTTACATCCTGCATTATACTCCAGAGCTGCACTCACTATTCTGCTGGTGCAGTCACTGTGTACATACATTACATTACTGATCCTGAGTTACATTCTGTATTATACTCGAGAGCTGCACTCACTATTCTGCTTGTGCAGCCACTGTGTACATACATTACATTACTGATCCTGAGTTACATCCTGTGTTATACTCCAGAGCTGCACTCACTATTCTGCTGGTGCAGTCACTGTGTACATACATTACATTACTGATCCTGAGTTACATCCTGTGTTATACTCCAGAGCTGCACTCACTATTCTGCTGGTGCAGGCACTGTGCACATACATTACATTACTGATCCTGAGTTACCTCCTGTATTATACTCCAGAGCTGCACTCACTATTCTGCTGGTGCAGTCACTGTGTACATACATTACATTACTGATCCTGAGTTACATCCTGTGTTATACTCCAGAGCTGCACTCACTATTCTGCTGGTGCAGGCACTGTGCACATACATTACATTACTGAACCTGAGTTACCTCCTGTATTATACTTCAGAGCTGCACTCACTATTCTGCTGGTGCAGTCACTGTGTACATACATTACATTACTAATCCTGAGTTACATCCTGTATTATACCCCAGAGCTGCACTCACTATTCTGCTGGTGCAGTCACTGTGTACATACATTACTGATCCTGAGTTACCTCCTGTATTATACTCCAGAGCTGCACTCACTATTCTGCAGGTGCAGTCTCTGTGTACATACATTACATTACTGATCCTGAGTTACATCCTGTATTATACTCCAGAGCTGCACTCACTATTCTGCTGCTGCAGTCACTGTGTACATACATTACATTACTGATCCTGAGTTACATCCTGTATTATACCCCAGAGCTGCACTCACTATTCTGCTGGTGCAGTCACTGTGTACATACATTACATTAATGATCCTGAGTTACATCCTGTATTATACTCCAGAGCTGCACTCACTATTCTGCTGGTGGAGTCACTGTGTACATACATTACATTACTGATCCTGAGTTACATCCTGTATTATACTCCAGAGCTGCACTCACTATTCTGCTGGTGGAGTCACTGTGTACATACATTACATTACTGATCCTGAGTTACATCCTGTATTATACTCCAGAGCTGCACTCACTATTCTGCTGGTGCAGTCACTGTGTACATACATTACATTACTGATCCTGAGTTACATCCTGTATTATACTCCAGAGCTGCACTCACTATTCTGCTGGTGGAGTCACTGTGTACATACATTACATTACTGATCCTGAGTTACATCCTGTATTATACTCCAGAGCTGCACTCACTATTCTGCTGGTGGAGTCACTGTGTACATACATTACATTACTGATCCTGAGTTACATCCTGTATTATACTCCAGAGCTGCACTCACTATTCTGCTGGTGCAGTCACTGTGTACATACATTACATTACTGATCCTGAGTTACATCCTGTATTATACTCCAGAGCTGCACTCACTATTCTGCTGGTGCAGTCGCTGTGAACGTACATTACATTACTGATCCTGAGTTACATCCTGTATTATACTCCAGAGCTCCACTCAATATTCTGCTGGTGCAGTCACTGTGTACATACATTACATTACTGATCCTGAGTTACATCCTGTATTATACTCCAGAGCTGCACTCACTATTCTGCTGGTGCAGTCACTGTGTACATACATTACATTACTGATCCTGAGTTACATCCTGTATTATACTCCAGAGCTGCACTCACTATTCTGCTGGTGCAGTCGCTGTGAACGTATATTACATTACTGATCCTGAGTTACATCCTGTATTATACTCCAGAGCTGCACTCACTGTTCTGCTGGTGCCGTCACTATGTACATACATTACATTACTGATCCTGAGTTACATCTTGTATTATACCCCAGAGCTGCACTCACTATTCTGCTGGTGCAGTCACTGTGTACATACATTACATTACTGATCCTGAGTTACATCCTGTATTATACTCCAGAGCTGCACTCACTATTCTGCTGGTGCAGTCACTGTGTACATACATTACATTACTGATCCTGAGTTACCTCCTGTATTATACTCCAGAGCTGCACTCACTATTCTGCTGGTGCAGTCACTGTGTACATACATTACATTACTGATCCTGAGTTACATCCTGTATTATACTCCAGAGCTGCACTCACTGTTCTGCTGGTGCCGTCACTATGTACACACATTACATTACTGATCCTGAGTTACATCTTGTATTATACCCCAGAGCTGCACTCACTATTCTGCTGGTGCAGTCACTGTGTACATACATTACATTACTGATCCTGAGTTACATCCTGTATTATACCCCAGAGCTGCACTCATTATTCTGCTTGTGCAGTCACTGTGTACATACATTACATTACTGATCCTGAGTTACATCCTGTATTATACTCCAGAGCTACACTCACTATTCTGCTGGTGCAGTCACTGTGTACATACATTACATTACTGATCCTGAGTTACCTACTGTATTATACTCCAGAGCTGCACTCACTATTCTGCTGGTGCAGTCACTGTGTACATACATTACATTACTGATCCTGAGTTACATCCTGTATTATACTCCAGAGCTGCGCTCACTATTCTGCTGGTGCAGTCACTGTGTACATACATTACATTACTGATCCTGAGTTACCTCCTGTATTATACTCCAGAGCTGCACTCACTATTCTGCTGGTGCAGTCACTGTGTACATACATTACATTACTGATCCTGAGTTACATCCTGTATTATACTCCAGAGCTGCGCTCACTATTCTGCTGGTGCAGTCACTGTGTACATACATTACATTACTAATCCTGAGTTACATCCTGTATTATACTACACAGCTGCGCTCACTATTCTGCTGGTGCAGTCACTGTGTACATACATTACATTACTGATCCTGAGTTACATCCTGTATTATACTCCAGAGCTGCACTCACTATTCTGCTGGTGCAGTCATTGTGTACATACATTACATTACTGATCCTGAGTTACATCCTGTATTATCCTCCAGAGCTGCACTCACTATTCTGCTGGTGCAGACACTGTGTACATACATTACATTACTGATCCTGAGTTACCTCCTGTATTATACTCCGGAGCTGCACTCACTATTCTGCTGGTGCAGTCACTGTGTACATACATTACATTACTGATCCTGAGTTACATCCTGTATTATACTCCAGAGCTGCACTCACTATTCTGCTGGTGCAGTCACTGTGTACATACATTACATTACTGATCCTGAGTTACCTCCTGTATTATACTCCAGAGCTGCACTCACTCTTCTGCTGGTGCAGTCACTGTGTACATACATTACTGATCCTGAGTTACCTCCTGTATTATACTCCAGAGCTGCACTCACTATTCAGCTGGTGCAGTCACTGTGTACATACATTACATTGCTGATCCTGAGTTACATCCTGTATTATACTCCAGAGCTGCACTCACTATTCTGCTGGTGCAGTCACTGTGTACATACATTACATTACTGATCCTGAGTTACATCCTGTATTATACTCCAGAGCTGCACTCACTATTCTGCTTGTGCAGTCACTTTGTACATACATTACATTACTGATCCTGAGTTACATCCTGTATTATACTCCAGAGCTGCACTCACTATTCTACTGGTGCAGTCACTGTGTACATACATTACATTACTGATCCTGAGTTACATCCTGTATTATACTCCAAAGCTGCACTCACTATTCTGCTGGTGCAGTCACTGTGTACATACATTACATTACTGATCCTGAGTTACCTCCTGTATTATACTCTAGAGCTGCGCTCACTATTCTGCTGGTGCAGTCACTGTGTACATACATTTCATTACTGATCCTGAGTTACATCCTGTATTATACTCCAGAGCTGCGCTCACTATTCTGCTTGTGCAGTCACTGTGTACATACATTACATTACTGATCCTGAGTTAGATCCTGTATAATACTCCAGAGCTGCACTCACTATTCTGCTGGTGCAGTCACTGTGTACATACATTACATTACTGATCCTGAGTTACATCCTGTATTATACTCCAGAGCTGCACTCACTATTCTGCTGGTGCAGTCACTGTGTACATACATTACATTACTGATCCTGAGTTACCTCCTGTATTATACTCCAGAGCTGCACTCACTATTCTGCTTGTGCAGTCACTGTGTACATACATTACATTACTGATGATGAGTTACATCCTGTATTATACTCCAGAGCTGCACTCACTATTCTGCTGGTGCAGTCATTGTGTACATACATTACATTACTGATCCTGAGTTACATCCTGTATTATCCTCCAGAGCTGCACTCACTATTCTGCTGGTGCAGTCACTGTGTACATACATTACATTACTGATCCTGAGTTACCTCCTGTATTATACTCCAGAGCTGCACTCACTATTCTGCTGGTGCAGTCACTGTGTACATACATTACATTACTGATCCTGAGTTACATCCTGTATTATACTCCAGAGCTGCACTCACTATTCTGCTTGTGAAGTCACTGTGTACATACATTACATTACTGATCCTGAGTTACATCCTGTATTATACTCCAGAGCTGCACTCACTATTCTGCTGGTGCAGTCACTGTGTACATACATTACATTACTGATCCTGAGTTACCTCCTGTATTATACTCCAGAGCTGCACTCACTATTCTGCTGGTGCAGTCACTGTGTACATACATTACATTACTGATCCTGAGTTACCTCCTGTATTATACTCCAGAGCTGCACTCACTATTCTGCTGGTGCAGTCACTGTGTACATACATTACATTACTGATCCTGAGTTACCTCCTGTATTATACTCCAGAGCTGCACTCACTATTCAGGTGGTGCAGTCACTATGTACATACATTACATTGCTGATCCTGAGTTACATCCTGTATTATACTCCAGAGCTGCACTCACTATTCTGCTGGTGCAGTCACTGTGTACATACATTACATTACTGATCCTGAGTTACATCCTGTATTATACTCCAGAGCTGCACTAACTATTCTGCTTGTGCAGTCACTTTGTAAATACATTACATTACTGATCCTGAGTTACATCCTGTATTATACTCCAGAGCTGCACTCACTATTCTGCTGGTGCAGTCACTGTGTACATACATTACATTACTGATCCTGAGTTACATCCTGTATTATACTCCAGAGCTGCCCTCACTATTCTGCTTGTGCAGTCACTTTGTACATACATTACATTACTGATCCTGAGTTACATCCTGTATTATACTCCAAAGCTGCACTCACTATTCTGCTGGTGCAGTCACTGTGTACATACATTTCATTACTGATCCTGAGTTACATCCTGTATTATACTCCAGAGCTGCCCTCACTATTCTGCTTGTGCAGTCACTTTGTACATACATTACATTACTGATCCTGAGTTACATCCTGTATTATACTCCAAAGCTGCACTCACTATTCTGCTGGTGCAGTCACTGTGTACATACATTACATTACTGATCCTGAGTTACATCCTGTATTATACTCCAGAGCTGCCCTCACTATTCTGCTTGTGCAGTCACTTTGTACATACATTACATTACTGATCCTGAGTTACATCCTGTATTATACTCCAAAGCTGCACTCACTATTCTGCTGGTGCAGTCACTGTGTACATAAATTACATTACTGATCCTGAGTTACCTCCTGTATTATACTCCAGAGCTGCGCTCACTATTCTGCTGGTGCAGTCACTGTGTACATACATTACATTACTGATCCTGAGTTACACCCTGTATTATACTCCAGAGCTGCACTCACTATTCTGCTGGTGCAGTCACTGTGTACATACATTACATTACTGATCCTGAGTTACATCCTGTATTATACTCCAAAGCTGCACTCACTATTCTGCTGGTGCAGTCACTGTGTACATACATTTCATTACTGATCCTGAGTTACATCCTGTATTATACTCCAGAGCTGCCCTCACTATTCTGCTTGTGCAGTCACTTTGTACATACATTACATTACTGATCCTGAGTTACCTCCTGTATTATACTCCAGAGCTGCGCTCACTATTCTGCTGGTGCAGTCACTGTGTACATACATTTCATTACTGATCCTGAGTTACATCCTGTATTATACTCCAGAGCTGCACTCACTATTCCGCTTGTGCAGTCACTGTGTACATACATTACATTACTGATCCTGAGTTAGATCCTGTATAATACTCCAGAGCTGCACTCACTATTCTGCTGGTGCAGTCACTGTGAACATACATTACATTACTGATCCTGAGTTACATCCTGTATTATACTCCAGAGCTGCACTCACTATTCTGCTGGTGCAGTCACTGTGTACATACATTACATTACTGATCCTGAGTTACCTCCTGTATTATACTCCAGAGCTGCACTCACTATTCTGCTTGTGCAGTCACTGTGTACATACATTACATTACTGATCCTGAGTTACCTCCTGTATTATACTCCAGAGCTGCACTCACTATTCTGCTTGTGCAGTCACTGTGTACATACATTACATTACTGATCCTGAGTTACATCCTGTATTATACTCCAGAGCTGCACTCACTATTCTGCTGGTGCAGTAACTGTGTACATACATTACATTACTGATCCTGAGTTACATCCTGTATTATACTCCAGAGCTGCACTCACTATTCTGCTGGTGCAGTCACTGTGTACATACATTACATTACTGATCCTGAGTTACCTCCTGTATTATACTCCAGAGCTGCACTCACTATTCTGCTTGTGCAGTCACTGTGTACATACATTACATTACTGATCCTGAGTTACATCCTGTATTATACTCCAGAGCTGCACTCACTATTCTGCTGGTGCAGTCACTGTGTACATACATTACATTACTGATCCTGAGTTACATCCTGTATTATACTCCAGAGCTGCGCTCACTATTCTGCTGGTGCAGTCACTGTGTACATACATTACATTACTAATCCTGAGTTACATCCTGTATTATACTTCAGAGCTGCGCTCACTATTCTGCTGGTGCAGTCACTGTGTACATACATTACATTACTGATCCTGAGTTACATCCTGTATTATACTCCAGAGCTGCACTCACTATTCTGCTGGTGCAGTCATTGTGTACATACATTACATTACTGATCCTGAGTTACATCCTGTATTATACTCCAGAGCTGCACTCACTGTTCTGCTTGTGAAGTCACTGTGTACATACATTACATTACTGATCCTGAATTACATCCTGTATTATACTCCAGAGCTGCACTCACTATTCTGCTGGTGCAGTCACTGTGTACATACATTACATTACTGATCCTGAGTTACCTCCTGTATTATACTCCAGAGCTGCACTCACTATTCTGCTGGTGCAGTCACTGTGTACATACATTGCATTACTGATCCTGAGTTACCTGCTGTATTATACTCCAGAACTGCACTCACTATTCTGCTGGTGCAGTCACTGTGTACATACATTACATTACTGATCCTGAGTTACCTCCTGTATTATACTCCAGAGCTGCACTCACTATTCTGCTTGTGCAGTCACTGTGTACATACATTACATTACTGATCCTGAGTTACATCCTGTATTATACTCCAGAGCTGCACTCACTATTCTGCTGGTGCAGTCACTGTGTACATACATTACATTACTGATCCTGAGTTACATCCTGTATTATACTCCAGAGCTGCACTCACTATTCTGCTGGTGCAGTCACTGTGTACATACATTACATCACTGATCCTGAGTTACATCCTGTATTATACCCCAGAGCTGCACTCACTATTCTGCTGGTGCAGTCACTGTGTACATACATTACATTAATGATCCTGAGTTACATCCTGTATTATACTCCAGAGCTGCACTCACTATTCTGTTGGTGCAGTCACTGTGTACATACATTACGTTACTGATCCTGAGTTACATCCTGCATTATACTCCAGAGCTGCACTCACTATTCTGCTGGTGCAGTCACTGTGTACATACATTACATTACTGATCCTGAGTTACATCCTGTATTATACTCCAGAGCTGCACTCACTCTTCTGCTGGTGCAGTCACTGTGTACATACATTACATTACTGATCCTGAGTTACATCCTGTATTATACTCCAGAGCTGCACTCACTATTCTGCTGGTGCAGTCACTGTGTACATACATTACATTACTGATCCTGAGTTACCTCCTGTATTATACTCCAGAGCTGCACTCACTTTTCTGCTTGTGCAGTCACTGTGTACATACATTACATTACTGATCCTGAGTTACATCCTGTATTATACTCCAGAGCTGCACTCACTATTCTGCTGGTGCAGTCACTGTGTACATACATTACATTACTAATCCTGAGTTACATCCTGTATTATACCCCAGAGCTGCACTCACTATTCTGCTGGTGCAGTCACTGTGTACATACATTACTTTAATGATCCTGAGTTACATCCTGCATTATACTCCAGAGCTGCACTCACTATTCTGCTGGTGCAGTCACTGTGTACATACATTACAATACTGATCCTGAGTTACATCCTGTATTATACTCCAGAGCTGCACTCACTGTTCTTCTGGTGCCGTCACTATGTACATACATTACATTACTGATCCTGAGTTACATCTTGTATTATACCCCAGAGCTGCACTCACTATTCTGCTGGTGCAGTCACTGTGTACATACATTACATTACTGATCCTGAGTTACATCCTGTATTATACTCCAGAGCTGCACTCACTATTCTGCTGGTGCAGTCGCTGTGTACATACATTACATTACTGATCCTGAGATACATCCTGTATTATACTCCAGAGCTGCACTCACTATTCTGCTGGTGCAGTCACTGTGTACATACATTACATTACTGATCCTGAGTTACATCCTGTATTATACTCCAGAGCTGCACTCACTATTCTGCTGGTGCAGTCACTGTGTACATACATTACATTACTGATCCTGAGTTACATCCTGTATTATACTCCAGAGCTGCACTCACTATTCTGCTGGTGCAGTCACTGTGTACATACATTACATTAATGATCCTGAGTTACATCCTGTATTATACTCCAGAGCTGCACTCACTATTCTGCTGGTGCAGTCACTGTGTACATACATTACATTACTGATCCTGAGTTACATCGTGCATTATACTCCAGAGCTGCACTCACTATTCTGCTGGTGCAGTCACTGTGTACATACATTACATTACTGATCCTGAGTTACATCCTGTATTATACTCCAGAGCTGCACTCACTATTCTGCTGGTGCAGTCACTGTGTACATACATTACATTACTGATCCTGAGTTACATCCTGTATTATACTCCAGAGCTGCACTCACTATTCTGCTGGTGCAGTCACTGTGTACATACATTACATTACTGATCCTGAGTTACATCCTGTATTATACTCCAGAGCTGCACTCACTATTCTGCTTGTGCAGCCACTATGTACATACATTACATTACTGATCCTGAGTTATATCCTGTATTATACTCCAGAGCTGCACTCACTATTCTGCTGGTGCAGTGACTGTATACATACATTACATTACTGATCCTGAGTTACATCCTGTATTATACTCCAGAGCTGCGCTCACTATTCTGCTGGTGCAGTCACTGTGTTCATACATTACATTAATGATCCTGAGTTACATCCTGTATTATACTCCAGAGCTGCACTCACTATTCTGCTGGTGCAGTCACTGTGTACATACATTACATTACTGATCCTGAGTTACCTCCTGTATTATACTCCAGAGCTGCACTCACTTTTCTGCTTGTGCAGTCACTGTGTACATACATTACATTACTGATCCTGAGTTACATCCTGTATTATACTCCAGAGCTGCACTCACTATTCTGCTGGTGCAGTCACTGTGTACATACATTACATTACTAATCCTGAGTTACATCCTGTATTATACCCCAGAGCTGCACTCACTATTCTGCTGGTGCAGTCACTGTGTACATACATTACTTTAATGATCCTGAGTTACATCCTGCATTATACTCCAGAGCTGCACTCACTATTCTGCTGGTGCAGTCACTGTGTACATACATTACAATACTGATCCTGAGTTACATCCTGTATTATACTCCAGAGCTGCACTCACTGTTCTTCTGGTGCCGTCACTATGTACATACATTACATTACTGATCCTGAGTTTCATCTTGTATTATACCCCAGAGCTGCACTCACTATTCTGCTGGTGCAGTCACTGTGTACATACATTACATTACTGATCCTGAGTTACATCCTGTATTATACTCCAGAGCTGCACTCACTATTCTGCTGGTGCAGTCGCTGTGTACATACATTACATTACTGATCCTGAGATACATCCTGTATTATACTCCAGAGCTGCACTCACTATTCTGCTGGTGCAGTCACTGTGTACATACATTACATTACTGATCCTGAGTTACATCCTGTATTATACTCCAGAGCTGCACTCACTATTCTGCTGGTGCAGTCACTGTGTACATACATTACATTAATGATCCTGAGTTACATCCTGTATTATACTCCAGAGCTGCACTCACTATTCTGCTGGTGCAGTCACTGTGTACATACATTACATTACTGATCCTGAGTTACATCCTGCATTATACTCCAGAGCTGCACTCACTATTCTGCTGGTGCAGTCACTGTGTACATACATTACATTACTGATCCTGAGTTACATCCTGTATTATACTCCAGAGCTGCACTCACTATTCTGCAGGTGCAGTCACTGTGTACATACATTACATTACTGATCCTGAGTTACATCCTGTATTATACTCCAGAGCTGCACTCACTATTCTGCTGGTGCAGTCACTGTGTACATACATTACATTACTGATCCTGAGTTACATCCTGTATTATACTCCAGAGCTGCACTCACTATTCTGCTGGTGCAGTCACTGTGTACATACATTACATTACTGATCCTGAGTTACATCCTGTATTATACTCCAGAGCTGCACTCACTATTCTGCTGGTGCAGTCACTGTGTACATACATTACATTACTGATCCTGTGTTACCTCCTGTATTATACTACAGAGCTGGACTCACTATTCTGCTTGTGCAGTCACTGTGTACATACATTACATTACTGATCCTGAGTTACATCCTGTATTATACTCCAGAGCTGCACTCACTATTCTGCTGGTGCAGTCACTGTGTACATACATTACATTACTGATCCTGAGTTACCTCCTGTATTATACTACAGAGCTGGACTCACTATTCTGCTGGTGCAGTCACTGTGTACATACATTACATTACTGATCCTGAGTTACATCCTGTATTATACCCCAGAGCTGCACTCACTATTCTGCTGGTGCAGTCACTGTGTACATACATTACATTACTGATCCTGAGTTACATCCTGCATTATACTCCAGAGCTGCACTCACTATTCTGCTGGTGCAGTCACTGTGTACATACATTACATTACTGATCCTGAGTTACATCCTGTATTATACTCCAGAGCTGCACTCACTATTCTGCTGGTGCAGTCACTGTGTGCATACATTACATTACTGATCCTGAGTTACATCCTGTATTATACTCCAGAGCTGCACTCACTATTCTGCTGGTGCAGTCACTGTGTACATACATTACATTACTGATCCTGAGTTACATCCTGTATTATACTCCAGAGCTGCACTCACTATTCTGCTTGTGCAGCCACTGTGTACATACATTACATTACTGATCCTGAGTTACATCCTGTGTTATACTCCAGAGCTGCACTCACTATTCTGCTGGTGCAGTCACTGTGTACATACATTACATTACTGATCCTGAGTTACCTCCTGTATTATACTCCAGAGCTGCACTCACTATTCTGCTGGTGCAGTCACTGTGTACATACATTACATTACTGATCCGGAGTTACCTCCTGTATTATACTCCAGAGGTGCACTCACTATTCTGCTGGTGCAGGCACTGTGCACATACATTACATTACTGAACCTGAGTTACCTCCTGTATTATACTTCAGAGCTGCACTCACTATTCTGCTGGTGCAGTCACTGTGTACATACATTACATTACTAATCCTGAGTTACATCCTGTATTATACCCCAGAGCTGCACTCACTATTCTGCTGGTGCAGTCACTGTGTACATACATTACATTACTAATCCTGAGTTACATCCTTTATTATACCCCAGAGCTGCACTCACTATTCTGCTGGTGCAGTCACTGTGTACATACATTACTGATCCTGAGTTACCTCCTGTATTATACTCCAGAGCTGCACTCACTATTCTGCTGGTGCAGTCTCTGTGTACATACATTACATTACTGATCCTGAGTTACATCCTGTATTATACTCCAGAGCTGCACTCACTATTCTGCTGCTGCAGTCACTGTGTACATACATTACATTACTGATCCTGAGTTACATCCTGTATTATACCCCAGAGCTGCACTCACTATTCTGCTGGTGCAGTCACTGTGTACATACACTACATTAATGATCCTGAGTTACATCCTGTATTATACTCCAGAGCTGCACTCACTATTCTGCTGGTGCAGTCACTGTGTACATACATTACATTACTGATCCTGAGTTACATCCTGTATTATACTCCAGAGCTGCACTCACTATTCTGCTGGTGCAGTCGCTGTGAACGTACATTACATTACTGATCCTGAGTTACATCCTGTATTATACTCCAGAGCTCCACTCACTATTCTGCTGGTTCAGTCACTGTGTACATACATTACATTACTGATCCTGAGTTACATCCTGTATTATACTCCAGAGCTGCACTCACTATTCTGCTGGTGCAGTCACTGTGTACATACATTACATTACTGATCCTGAGTTACATCCTGTATTATACTCCAGAGCTGCACTCACTATTCTGCTGGTGCAGTCGCTGTGAACGTACATTACATTACTGATCCTGAGTTACATCCTGTATTATACTCCAGAGCTGCACTCACTGTTCTGCTGGTGCCGTCACTATGTACATACATTACATTACTGATCCTGAGTTACATCTTGTATTATACCCCAGAGCTGCACTCACTATTCTGCTGGTGCAGTCACTGTGTACATACATTACATTACTGATCCTGAGTTACATCCTGTATTATACTCCAGAGCTGCACTCACTATTCTGCTGGTGCAGTCACTGTGTACATACATTACATTACTGATCCTGAGTTACCTCCTGTATTATACTCCAGAGCTGCACTCACTATTCTGCTGGTGCAGTCACTGTGTACATACATTACATTACTGATCCTGAGTTACATCCTGTATTATACTCCAGAGCTGCACTCACTGTTCTGCTGGTGCCGTCACTATGTACACACATTACATTACTGATCCTGAGTTACATCTTGTATTATACCCCAGAGCTGCACTCACTATTCTGCTGGTGCAGTCACTGTGTACATACATTACATTACTGATCCTGAGTTACATCCTGTATTATACTCCAGAGCTGCACTCACTATTCTGCTGGTGCAGTCACTGTGTACATACATTACATTACTGATCCTGAGTTACATCCTGTATTATACCCCAGAGCTGCACTCACTATTCTGCTGGTGCAGTCACTGTGTACACACATTACATTACTGACCCTGAGTTACATCCTGTATTATACTCCAGAGCTGCACTCACTATTCTGCTGGTGGAGTCACTGTGTACATACATTACATTACTGATCCTGAGTTACATCCTGTATTATACTCCAGAGCTGCACTCACTATTCTGCTGGTGCAGTCACTGTGTACATACATTACATTACTGATCCTGAGTTACCTCCTGTATTATACTACAGAGCTGGACTCACTATTCTGCTTGTGCAGTCACTGTGTACATACATTACATTACTGATCCTGAGTTACCTCCTGTATTATACTACAGAGCTGGACTCACTATTCTGCTGGTGCAGTCACTGTGTACATACATTACATTACTGATCCTGAGTTACATCCTGTATTATACTCCAGAGCTGCACTCACTATTCTGCTGGTGGAGTCACTGTGTACATACATTACATTACTGATCCTGAGTTACATCCTGTATTATACTCCAGAGCTGCACTCACTATTCTGCTTGTGCAGTCACTGTGTACATACATTACATTACTGATCCTGAGTTACCTCCTGTATTATACTACAGAGCTGGACTCACTATTCTGCTGGTGCAGTCACTGTGTACATACATTACATTACTGATCCTGAGTTACATCCTGTATTATACCCCAGAGCTGCACTCACTATTCTGCTGGTGCAGTCACTGTGTACATACATTACATTAATGATCCTGAGTTACATCCTGTATTATACTCCAGAGCTGCACTCACTATTCTGCTGGTGCAGTCACTGTATACATACATTACATTACTGATCCTGAGTTACATCCTGCATTATACTCCAGAGCTGCACTCACTATTCTGCTGGTGCAGTCACTGTGTACATACATTACATTACTGATCCTGAGTTACATCCTGTATTATACTCCAGAGCTGCACTCACTATTCTGCTGGTGCAGTCACTGTGTACATACATTACATTACTGATCCTGAGTTACATCCTGCATTATACTCCAGAGCTGCACTCACTATTCTGCTGGTGCAGTCACTGTGTACATACATTACATTACTGATCCTGAGTTACATCCTGTATTATACTTCAGAGCTGCACTCACTATTCTGCTGGTGCAGTCACTGTGTACATACATTACATTACTGATCCTGAGTTACATCCTGTATTATACTCCAGAGCTGCACTCACTATTCTGCTGGTGCAGTCACTGTGTACATACATTACATTTCTGATCCTGAGTTACCTCCTGTATTATACTCCAGAGCTGCACTCACTATTCTGCTGGTGCAGTCACTGTGTACATACATTACATTACTGATCCTGAGTTACCTCCTGTATTATACTCCAGAGCTGCACTCACTATTCTGCTGGTGCAGGCACTGTGCACATACATTACATTACTGAACCTGAGTTACCTCCTGTATTATACTTCAGAGATGCACTCACTATTCTGCTGGTGCAGTCACTGTGTACATACATTACATTACTAATCCTGAGTTACATCCTGTATTATACTCCAGAGCTGCACTCACTATTCTGCTTGTGCAGCCACTGTGTACATACATTACATTACTGATCCTGAGTTACATCCTATATTATACCCCAGAGCTGCGCTCACTATTCTGCTGGTGCAGTCACTGTGTACATACATTACATTACTAATCCTAAATTACATCCTGTATTATACCCCAGAGCTGCACTCACTATTCTGCTGGTGCAGTCACTGTGTACATACATTACTGATCCTGAGTTACCTCCTGTATTATACTCCAGAGCTGCACTCACTATTCTGCAGGTGCAGTCTCTGTGTACATACATTACATTACTGATCCTGAGTTACATCCTGTATTATACTCCAGAGCTGCACTCACTATTCTGCTGGTGCAGTCACTGTGTACATACATTACATTACTGATCCTGAGTTACATCCTGTATTATACTCCAGAGCTGCACTCACTATTCTGCTGGTGCAGTCACTGTGTACATACATTACATTACTGATCCTGAGTTACATCCTGTATTATACTCCAGAGCTGCACTCACTATTCTGCTGGTGCAGTCACTGTGTACATACATTACATTACTGATCCTGAGTTACATCCTGTATTATACTCCAGAGCTGCACTCACTATTCTGCTGGTGCAGTCACTGTGTACATACATTACATTACTGATCCTGAGTTACATCCTGTATTATACCCCAGAGCTGCACTCACTATTCTGCTGGTGCAGTCACTGTGTACATACATTACATTAATGATCCTGAGTTACATCCTGTATTATACTCCAGAGCTGCACTCACTATTCTGCTGGTGCAGTCACTGTGTACATACATTACATTACTGATCCTGAGTTACATCCTGCATTATACTACAGAGCTGCACTCACTATTCTGCTGGTGCAGTCACTGTGTACATACATTACATTACTGATCCTGAGTTACATCCTGTATTATACTCCAGAGCTGCACTCACTATTCTGCTGGTGCAGTCACTGTGTACATACATTACATTACTGATCCTGAGTTACATCCTGTATTATACTCCAGAGCTGCACTCACTATTCTGCTGGTGCAGTCACTGTGTACATACATTACATTACTGATCCTGAGTTACCTCCTGTATTATACTCCAGAGCTGCACTCACTATTCTGCTTGTGCAGTCACTGTGTACATACATTACATTACTGATCCTGAGTTACATCCTGTATTATACTCCAGAGCTGCACTCACTATTCTGCTGGTGCAGTCACTGTGTACATACATTACATTACTGATCCTGAGTTACATCCTGTATTATACTCCAGAGCTGCACTCACTATTCTGCTGGTGCAGTCACTGTGTACATACATTACATTACTGATCCTGAGTTACATCCTGTATTATACTCCAGAGCTGCACTCACTATTCTGCTTGTGCAGTCACTGTGCACATACATTACATTACTGATCCTGAGTTACCTCCTGTATTATACTACAGAGCTGGACTCACTATTCTGCTGGTGCAGTCACTGTGTACATACATTACATTACTGATCCTGAGTTACATCCTGTATTATACCCCAGAGCTGCACTCACTATTCTGCTGGTGCAGTCACTGTGTACATACATTACATTAATGATCCTGAGTTACATTCTGTATTATACTCCAGAGCTGCACTCACTATTCTGCTGGTGCAGTCACTGTGTACATACATTACATTACTGATCCTGAGTTACATCCTGCATTATACTCCAGAGCTGCACTCACTATTCTGCTGGTGCAGTCACTGTGTACATACATTACATTACTGATCCTGAGTTACATCCTGTATTATACTCCAGAGCTGCACTCACTATTCTGCTGGTGCAGTCACTGTGTACATACATTACATTACTGATCCTGAGTTACATCCTGTATTATACTCCAGAGCTGCACTCACTATTCTGCTGGTGCAGTCACTGTGTACATACATTACATTACTGATCCTGAGTTACATCCTGTATTATACTCCAGAGCTGCACTCACTATTCTGCTTGTGCAGCCACTGTGTACATACATTACATTACTGATCCTGAGTTACATCCTGTATTATACTCCAGAGCTGCACTCACTATTCTGCTGGTGCAGTCACTGTGTACATACATTACATTACTGATCCTGAGTTACCTCCTGTATTATACTCCAGAGCTGCACTCACTATTCTGCTTGTGCAGTCACTGTGTACATACATTACATTACTGACCCCGAGTTACATCCTGTATTATACTCCAGAGCTGCACTCACTATTCTGCTGGTGCAGTCACTGTGTACATACATTACATTACTAATCCTGAGTTACATCCTGTATTATACTCCAGAGCTGCACTCACTATTCTGCTGGTGCAGTCACTGTGTACATACATTACATTAATGATCCTGAGTTACATCCTGCATTATACTCCAGAGCTGCACTCACTATTCTGCTGGTGCAGTCACTGTGTACATACATTACATTACTGATCCTGAGTTACATCCTGTATTCTCCTCCAGAGCTGCACTCACTATTCTGCTGGTACAGTCACTGTGTACATACATTACATTACTGATCCTGAGTTACATCCTGTATTATACTCCAGAGCTGCACTCACTATTCTGCTGCTGCAGTCACTGTGTACATACATTACATTACTGATCCTGAGTTACATCGTGTATTATACCCCAGAGCTGCACTCACTATTCTGCTGGTGCAGTCACTGTGTACATACATTACATTAATGATCCTGAGTTACATCCTGTATTATACTCCAGAGCTGCACTCACTATTCTGCTGGTGCAGTCACTGTGTACATACATTACATTACTGCTCCTGAGTTACATCCTGTATTATACTCCAGAGCTGCACTCACTATTCTGCTGGTGCAGTCGCTGTGAACGTACATTACATTACTGATCCTGAGTTACATCCTGTATTATACTCCAGAGCTCCACTCACTATTCTGCTGGTGCAGTCACTGTGTACATACATTACATTACTGATCCTGAGTTACATCCTGTATTATACTCCAGAGCTGCACTCACTATTCTGCAGGTGCAGTCTCTGTGTACATACATTACATTACTGATCCTGAGTTACATCCTGTATTATACTCCAGAGCTGCACTCACTATTCTGCTGCTGCAGTCACTGTGTACATACATTACATTACTGATCCTGAGTTACATCCTGTATTATACCCCAGAGCTGCACTCACTATTCTGCTGGTGCAGTCACTGTGTACATACATTACATTAATGATCCTGAGTTACATCCTGTATTATACTCCAGAGCTGCACTCACTATTCTGCTGGTGCAGTCACTGTGTACATACATTACATTACTGATCCTGAGTTACATCCTGTATTATACTCCAGAGCTGCACTCACTATTCTGCTGGTGCAGTCGCTGTGAACGTACATTACATTACTGATCCTGAGTTACATCCTGTATTATACCCCAGAGCTCCACTCACTATTCTGCTGGTGCAGTCACTGTGTACATACATTACATTACTGATCCTGAGTTACATCCTGTATTATACTCCAGAGCTGCACTCACTATTCTGCTGGTGCAGTCACTGTGTACATACATTACATTACTGATCCTGAGTTACATCCTGTATTATACTCCAGAGCTGCACTCACTATTCTGCTGGTGCAGTCGCTGTGAACATACATTACATTACTGATCCTGAGTTACATCCTGTATTATACTCCAGAGCTGCACTCACTATTCTGCTGGTGCAGTCACTGTGTACATACATTACATTACTGATCCTGAGTTACCTCCTGTATTATACTCCAGAGCTGCACTCACTATTCTGCTGGTGCAGTCACTGTGTACATACATTACATTACTGATCCTGAGTTACATCCTGTATTATACTCCAGAGCTGCACTCACTGTTCTGCTGGTGCCGTCACTATGTACACACATTACATTACTGATCCTGAGTTACATCTTGTATTATACCCCAGAGCTGCACTCACTATTCTGCTGGTGCAGTCACTGTGTACATACATTACATTACTGATCCTGAGTTACATCCTGTATTATACTCCAGAGCTGCACTCACTATTCTGCTGGTGCAGTCACTGTGTACATACATTACATTACTGATCCTGAGTTACATCCTGTATTATACCCCAGAGCTGCACTCACTATTCTGCTGGTGCAGTCACTGTGTACATACATTACATTACTGACCCTGAGTTACATCCTGTATTATACTCCAGAGCTGCAC
This sequence comes from Phyllobates terribilis, assembly GCF_046119375.1. NCBI lineage: Eukaryota > Metazoa > Chordata > Amphibia > Anura > Dendrobatidae > Phyllobates > Phyllobates terribilis. Next base: position 15,839,794 of record NW_027362774.1, read on the forward strand.
TCACTATTCTGCTGGTGGAGTCACTGTGTACATACATTACATTACTGATCCTGAGTTACATCCTGTATTATACTCCAGAGCTGCACTCACTATTCTGCTGGTGCAGTCACTGTGTACATACATTACATTACTGATCCTGAGTTACCTCCTGTATTATACTACAGAGCTGGACTCACTATTCTGCTTGTGCAGTCACTGTGTACATACATTACATTACTGATCCTGAGTTACCTCCTGTATTATACTACAGAGCTGGACTCACTATTCTGCTGGTGCAGTCACTGTGTACATACATTACATTACTGATCCTGAGTTACATCCTGTATTATACTCCAGAGCTGCACTCACTATTCTGCTGGTGGAGTCACTGTGTACATACATTACATTACTGATCCTGAGTTACATCCTGTATTATACTCCAGAGCTGCACTCACTATTCTGCTGGTGCAGTCACTGTGTACATACATTACATTACTGATCCTGAGTTACCTCCTGTATTATACTACAGAGCTGGACTCACTATTCTGCTTGTGCAGTCACTGTGTACATACATTACATTACTGATCCTGAGTTACCTCCTGTATTATACTACAGAGCTGGACTCACTATTCTGCTGGTGCAGTCACTGTGTACATACATTACATTACTGATCCTGAGTTACATCCTGTATTATACCCCAGAGCTGCACTCACTATTCTGCTGGTGCAGTCACTGTGTACATACATTACATTAATGATCCTGAGTTACATCCTGTATTATACTCCAGAGCTGCACTCACTATTCTGCTGGTGCAGTCACTGTGTACATACATTACATTACTGATCCTGAGTTACATCCTGTATTATACTCCAGAGCTGCACTCACTATTCTGCTGGTGCAGTCACTGTGTACATACATTACATTACTGATCCTGAGTTACATCCTGTATTATACTCCAGAGCTGCACTCACTATTCTGCTTGTGCAGCCACTGTGTACATACATTACATTACTGATCCTGAGTTACATCCTGTATTATACTCCAGAGCTGCACTCACTATTCTGCTGGTGCAGTCACTGTGTACATACATTACATTACTGATCCTGAGTTACCTCCTGTATTATACTCCAGAGCTGCACTCACTATTCTGCTGGTGCAGTCACTGTGTACATACATTACATTACTGATCCTGAGTTACCTCCTGTATTATACTCCAGAGCTGCACTCACTATTCTGCTGGTGCAGGCACTGTGCACATACATTACATTACTGAACCTGAGTTACCTCCTGTATTATACTTCAGAGATGCACTCACTATTCTGCTGGTGCAGTCACTGTGTACATACATTACATTACTAATCCTGAGTTACATCCTGTATTATACTCCAGAGCTGCACTCACTATTCTGCTTGTGCAGCCCCTGTGTACATACATTACATTACTGATCCTGAGTTACATCCTATATTATACCCCAGAGCTGCGCTCACTATTCTGCTGGTGCAGTCACTGTGTACATACATTACATTACTAATCCTAAGTTACATCCTGTATTATACCCCAGAGCTGCACTCACTATTCTGCTGGTGCAGTCACTGTGTACATACATTACTGATCCTGAGTTACCTCCTGTATTATACTCCAGAGCTGCACTCACTATTCTGCAGGTGCAGTCTCTGTGTACATACATTACATTACTGATCCTGAGTTACATCCTGTATTATACCCCAGAGCTCCACTCACTATTCTGCTGGTGCAGTCACTGTGTACATACATTACATTACTGATCCTGAGTTACATCCTGTATTATACTCCAGAGCTGCACTCACTATTCTGCTGGTGCAGTCACTGTGTACATACATTACATTACTGATCCTGAGTTACATCCTGTATTATACTCCAGAGCTGCACTCACTATTCTGCTGGTGCAGTCACTGTGTACATACATTACATTACTGATCCTGAGTTACATCCTGTATTATACTCCAGAGCTGCACTCACTATTCTGCTGGTGCAGTCACTGTGTACATACATTACATTACTGATCCTGAGTTACATCCTGTATTATACCCCAGAGCTGCACTCACTATTCTGCTGGTGCAGTCACTGCGTACATACATTACATTAATGATCCTGAGTTACATCCTGTATTATACTCCAGAGCTGCACTCACTATTCTGCTGGTGCAGTCACTGTGTACATACATTACATTACTGATCCTGAGTTACATCCTGCATTATACTACAGAGCTGCACTCACTATTCTGCTGGTGCAGTCACTGTGTACATACATTACATTACTGATCCTGAGTTACATCCTGTATTATACTCCAGAGCTGCACTCACTATTCTGCTGGTGCAGTCACTGTGTACATACATTACATTACTGATCCTGAGTTACCTCCTGTATTATACTACAGAGCTGGACTCACTATTCTGCTTGTGCAGTCACTGTGCACATACATTACATTACTGATCCTGAGTTACCTCCTGTATTATACTACAGAGCTGGACTCACTATTCTGCTGGTGCAGTCACTGTGTACATACATTACATTACTGATCCTGAGTTACATCCTGTATTATACTCCAGAGCTGCACTCACTATTCTGCTGGTGCAGTCACTGTGTACATACATTACATTACTGATCCTGAGTTACATCCTGTATTATACCCCAGAGCTGCACTCACTATTCTGCTGGTGCAGTCACTGTGTACATACATTACATTAATGATCCTGAGTTACATCCTGTATTATACTCCAGAGCTGCACTCACTATTCTGCTGGTGCAGTCACTGTGTACATACATTACATTACTGATCCTGAGTTACATCCTGCATTATACTCCAGAGCTGCACTCACTATTCTGCTGGTGCAGTCACTGTGTACATACATTACATTACTGATCCTGAGTTACATCCTGTATTATACTCCAGAGCTGCACTCACTATTCTGCTGGTGCAGTCACTGTGTACATACATTACATTACTGATCCTGAGTTACATCCTGTATTATACTCCAGAGCTGCACTCACTATTCTGCTGGTGCAGTCACTGTGTACATACATTACATTACTGATCCTGAGTTACCTCCTGTATTATACTCCAGAGCTGCACTCACTATTCTGCTTGTGCAGTCACTGTGTACATACATTACATTACTGACCCTGAGTTACATCCTGTATTATACTCCAGAGCTGCACTCACTATTCTGCTGGTGCAGTCACTGTGTACATACATTACATTACTAATCCTGAGTTACATCCTGTATTATACCCCAGAGCTGCACTCACTATTCTGCTGGTGCAGTCACTGTGTACATACATTACATTAATGATCCTGAGTTACATCCTGCATTATACTCCAGAGCTGCACTCACTATTCTGCTGGTGCAGTCACTGTGTACATACATTACATTACTGATCCTGAGTTACATCCTGTATTCTCCTCCAGAGCTGCACTCACTATTCTGCTGGTGCAGTCACTGTGTACATACATTACATTACTGATCCTGAGTTACATCCTGTATTATACTCCAGAGCTGCACTCACTATTCTGCTGGTGCAGTCACTGTGTACATACATTACATTACTGATCCTGAGTTACATCCTGCATTATACTACAGAGCTGCACTCACTATTCTGCTGGTGCAGTCACTGTGTACATACATTACATTACTGATCCTGAGTTACATCCTGTATTATACTCCAGAGCTGCACTCACTATTCTGCTGGTGCAGTCACTGTGTACATACATTACATTACTGATCCTGAGTTACCTCCTGTATTATACTCCAGAGCAGCACTCACTATTCTGCTGGTGCAGTCACTGTGTACATACATTACATTACTGATCCTGAGTTACCTCCTGTATTATACTACAGAGCTGGACTCACTATTCTGCTGGTGCAGTCACTGTGTACATACATTACATTACTGATCCTGAGTTACATCCTGTATTATACTCCAGAGCTGCACTCACTATTCTGCTGGTGGAGTCACTGTGTACATACATTACATTACTGATCCTGAGTTACATCCTGTATTATACTCCAGAGCTGCACTCACTATTCTGCTGGTGCAGTCACTGTGTACATACATTACATTACTGATCCTGAGTTACCTCCTGTATTATACTACAGAGCTGGACTCACTATTCTGCTTGTGCAGTCACTGTGTACATACATTACATTACTGATCCTGAGTTACCTCCTGTATTATACTACAGAGCTGGACTCACTATTCTGCTGGTGCAGTCACTGTGTACATACATTACATTACTGATCCTGAGTTACATCCTGTATTATACCCCAGAGCTGCACTCACTATTCTGCTGGTGCAGTCACTGTGTACATACATTACATTAATGATCCTGAGTTACATCCTGTATTATACTCCAGAGCTGCACTCACTATTCTGCTGGTGCAGTCACTGTGTACATACATTACATTACTGATCCTGAGTTACATCCTGTATTATACTCCAGAGCTGCACTCACTATTCTGCTGGTGCAGTCACTGTGTACATACATTACATTACTGATCCTGAGTTACATCCTGTTTTATACTCCAGAGCTGCACTCACTATTCTGCTTGTGCAGCCACTGTGTACATACATTACATTACTGATCCTGAGTTACATCCTGTATTATACTCCAGAGCTGCACTCACTATTCTGCTGGTGCAGTCACTGTGTACATACATTACATTACTGATCCTGAGTTACCTCCTGTATTATACTCCAGAGCTGCACTCACTATTCTGCTGGTGCAGTCACTGTGTACATACATTACATTACTGATCCTGAGTTACCTCCTGTATTATACTCCAGAGCTGCACTCACTATTCTGCTGGTGCAGGCACTGTGCACATACATTACATTACTGAACCTGAGTTACCTCCTGTATTATACTTCAGAGATGCACTCACTATTCTGCTGGTGCAGTCACTGTGTACATACATTACATTACTAATCCTGAGTTACATCCTGTATTATACTCCAGAGCTGCACTCACTATTCTGCTTGTGCAGCCCCTGTGTACATACATTACATTACTGATCCTGAGTTACATCCTATATTATACCCCAGAGCTGCGCTCACTATTCTGCTGGTGCAGTCACTGTGTACATACATTACATTACTAATCCTAAGTTACATCCTGTATTATACCCCAGAGCTGCACTCACTATTCTGCTGGTGCAGTCACTGTGTACATACATTACTGATCCTGAGTTACCTCCTGTATTATACTCCAGAGCTGCACTCACTATTCTGCAGGTGCAGTCTCTGTGTACATACATTACATTACTGATCCTGAGTTACATCCTGTATTATACCCCAGAGCTCCACTCACTATTCTGCTGGTGCAGTCACTGTGTACATACATTACATTACTGATCCTGAGTTACATCCTGTATTATACTCCAGAGCTGCACTCACTATTCTGCTGGTGCAGTCACTGTGTACATACATTACATTACTGATCCTGAGTTACATCCTGTATTATACTCCAGAGCTGCACTCACTATTCTGCTGGTGCAGTCACTGTGTACATACATTACATTACTGATCCTGAGTTACATCCTGTATTATACTCCAGAGCTGCACTCACTATTCTGCTGGTGCAGTCACTGTGTACATACATTACATTACTGATCCTGAGTTACATCCTGTATTATACCCCAGAGCTGCACTCACTATTCTGCTGGTGCAGTCACTGCGTACATACATTACATTAATGATCCTGAGTTACATCCTGTATTATACTCCAGAGCTGCACTCACTATTCTGCTGGTGCAGTCACTGTGTACATACATTACATTACTGATCCTGAGTTACATCCTGCATTATACTACAGAGCTGCACTCACTATTCTGCTGGTGCAGTCACTGTGTACATACATTACATTACTGATCCTGAGTTACATCCTGTATTATACTCCAGAGCTGCACTCACTATTCTGCTGGTGCAGTCACTGTGTACATACATTACATTACTGATCCTGAGTTACCTCCTGTATTATACTACAGAGCTGGACTCACTATTCTGCTTGTGCAGTCACTGTGCACATACATTACATTACTGATCCTGAGTTACCTCCTGTATTATACTACAGAGCTGGACTCACTATTCTGCTGGTGCAGTCACTGTGTACATACATTACATTACTGATCCTGAGTTACATCCTGTATTATACTCCAGAGCTGCACTCACTATTCTGCTGGTGCAGTCACTGTGTACATACATTACATTACTGATCCTGAGTTACATCCTGTATTATACCCCAGAGCTGCACTCACTATTCTGCTGGTGCAGTCACTGTGTACATACATTACATTAATGATCCTGAGTTACATCCTGTATTATACTCCAGAGCTGCACTCACTATTCTGCTGGTGCAGTCACTGTGTACATACATTACATTACTGATCCTGAGTTACATCCTGCATTATACTCCAGAGCTGCACTCACTATTCTGCTGGTGCAGTCACTGTGTACATACATTACATTACTGATCCTGAGTTACATCCTGTATTATACTCCAGAGCTGCACTCACTATTCTGCTGGTGCAGTCACTGTGTACATACATTACATTACTGATCCTGAGTTACATCCTGTATTATACTCCAGAGCTGCACTCACTATTCTGCTGGTGCAGTCACTGTGTACATACATTACATTACTGATCCTGAGTTACCTCCTGTATTATACTCCAGAGCTGCACTCACTATTCTGCTTGTGCAGTCACTGTGTACATACATTACATTACTGACCCTGAGTTACATCCTGTATTATACTCCAGAGCTGCACTCACTATTCTGCTGGTGCAGTCACTGTGTACATACATTACATTACTAATCCTGAGTTACATCCTGTATTATACCCCAGAGCTGCACTCACTATTCTGCTGGTGCAGTCACTGTGTACATACATTACATTAATGATCCTGAGTTACATCCTGCATTATACTCCAGAGCTGCACTCACTATTCTGCTGGTGCAGTCACTGTGTACATACATTACATTACTGATCCTGAGTTACATCCTGTATTCTCCTCCAGAGCTGCACTCACTATTCTGCTGGTGCAGTCACTGTGTACATACATTACATTACTGATCCTGAGTTACATCCTGTATTATACTCCAGAGCTGCACTCACTATTCTGCTGGTGCAGTCACTGTGTACATACATTACATTACTGATCCTGAGTTACATCCTGCATTATACTACAGAGCTGCACTCACTATTCTGCTGGTGCAGTCACTGTGTACATACATTACATTACTGATCCTGAGTTACATCCTGTATTATACTCCAGAGCTGCACTCACTATTCTGCTGGTGCAGTCACTGTGTACATACATTACATTACTGATCCTGAGTTACCTCCTGTATTATACTCCAGAGCAGCACTCACTATTCTGCTGGTGCAGTCACTGTGTACATACATTACATTACTGATCCTGAGTTACATCCTGTATTATACTCCAGAGCTGCACTCACTATTCTGCTGGTGCAGTCACTGTGTACATACATTACATTACTGATCCTGAGTTACATCCTGTATTATACTCCCGAGCTGCACTCACTATTCTGCTGGTGCAGTCACTGTGTACATACATTACATTACTGATCCTGAGTTACATCCTGTATTATACTCCAGAGCTGCACTCACTATTCTGCTGGTGCAGTCACTGTGTACATACATTACATTACTGATTCTGAGTTACCTCCTGTATTATACTCCAGAGCTGCACTCACTATTCTGCTGGTGCAGTCACTGTGTACATACATTACATTACTGATCCTGAGTTACATCCTGTATTATACTCCAGAGCTGCACTCACTATTCTGCTGGTGCAGTCACTGTGTACATACATTACATTACTGATCCTGAGTTACATCCTGTATTCTCCTCCAGAGCTGCACTCACTATTCTGCTGGTGCAGTCACTGTGTACATACATTAGTGATCCTGAGTTACATCCTGTATTATACTCCAGAGCTGCACTCACTATTCTGCTGGTGCAGTCACTGTGTACATACATTACATTACTGATCCTGAGTTACATCCTGCATTATACTACAGAGCTGCACTCACTATTCTGCTGGTGCAGTCACTGTGTACATACATTACATTACTGATCCTGAGTTACATCCTGTATTATACTCCAGAGCTGCACTCACTATTCTGCTGGTGCAGTCACTGTGTACATACATTACATTACTGATCCTGAGTTACATCCTGTATTATACTCCAGAGCTGCACTCACTATTCTGCTGGTGCAGTCACTGTGTACATACATTACATTACTGATCCTGAGTTACCTCCTGTATTATACTACAGAGCTGGACTCACTATTCTGCTTGTGCAGTCACTGTGCACATACATTACATTACTGATCCTGAGTTACCTCCTGTATTATACTACAGAGCTGGACTCACTATTCTGCTGGTGCAGTCACTGTGTACATACATTACATTACTGATCCTGAGTTACATCCTGTATTATACCCCAGAGCTGCACTCACTATTCTGCTGGTGCAGTCACTGTGTACATACATTACATTAATGATCCTGAGTTACATCCTGTATTATACTCCAGAGCTGCACTCACTATTCTGCTGGTGCAGTCACTGTGTACATACATTACATTACTGATCCTGAGTTACATCCTGCATTATACTCCACAGCTGCACTCACTATTCTGCTGGTGCAGTCACTGTGTACATACATTACATTACTGATCCTGAGTTACCTCCTGTATTATACTCCAGAGCTGCACTCACTATTCTGCTGGTGCAGTCACTGTGTACATACATTACATTACTGATCCTGAGTTACATCCTGTATTATACTCCAGAGCTGCACTCACTATTCTGCTGGTGCAGTCACTGTGTACATACATTACATTACTGATCCTGAGTTACATCCTGTATTATACTCCAGAGCTGCACTCACTATTCTGCTGCTGCAGTCACTGTGTACATACATTACATCACTGATCCTGAGTTACATCCTGTATTATACTCCAGAGCTGCACTCACTATTCTGCTTGTGCAGCCACTGTGTACATACATTACATTACTGATCCTGAGTTACATCCTGTATTATACTCCAGAGCTGCACTCACTATTCTGCTGGTGCAGTCACTGTGTACATACATTACATTACTGATCCTGAGTTACATCCTGTATTATACTCCAGAGCTGCACTCACTATTCTGCTGGTGCAGTCACTGTGTACATACATTACATTACTGATCCTGAATTACATCCTGTATTATACTGCAGAGCTGCACTCACTATTCTGCTGGTGCAGTCGCTGTGAACGTACATTACATTACTGATCCTGAGTTACATCCTGTAGATCTTTTATTATAAAAATGAAAAACATAACAAAATTAATAACCAGACAATAAACAATGTAATGAACTGGTCCAGCCGCTCCCTCTCTCCTCACACACATATTATACATATATACAGAATAATAACTATCTACACTGTGACATCTGGTCCGGTTACCAAACAAATAATAACAATATAATAAACAATAACCGACAAATTATATACAAACGATTATATACATTCTTTTTTTTTTTTTTTTTTTTTTTTTTTTTTTATATAAATAAAATAAATGCTAACTATACAAATATATACAAGACAAAACAAAACCCCCCCACACTCGAGCCCACCAGTCCCTCCCCGGCACTGACCTGAGAGCTGCTCCTGCGTCTCATGCCTCAGTCCAACGTCCATAGGCCAGATCAGGCAGTGCCAGTTTTTCACCCAAATAACCAGTGTCCCACAAGATGAACCCACCTCCCCCCTTTTCCCTCCACCCAACCTAACACCTCCACCCAAACCCATATATACAATATATACAGAAACAAACAATAGAATAACCACAACTGACAGCCCAAGTTCGGCGCCTGCAGCCCTACATCACTGTCTACTGATCAATAAAACAAAAATCTATGGTGTCAGCAGCAGCCCACCACCAGGAGAGGAGATGACCAGACTAGGGCACACTAAATGAAAAGCCCCTCCAGAGGAGAGCGGCCCTCTGTGTACCCAGTCTCTCATACTCCAGAGAACGCACCTTCACCAGGTCACCGAGTATGGTCCTAAACACATCGTCCACTGGGAGGATTTTCCGCTGCGTCGATACTAAGCACCGTGCGTTCCACGTGTGATACCTAACCACTGCGCTAACTAGAAATAAGGTGCAGCGGACCCGACCACCCAGGTCCCCGAATGCTCCATAGGCCCATTCCGCATAAGAGAGACCGGCCAGCCGGGGCCAGCCAATGGAGGCGCCCACCCTGTTGTACATCTCTGTGTTAAAGGGACAACGAAGCAGGAAGTGGTCCATGCTTTCTAGCATGGTACCACAATGCTCCCGAGGACAGTTCCTGTCCTCAGAGCTCCTCCACTTCAGATTGTCCCTCACACACAGTTTCCCATGAAAGCAGCGCCAAGCCAAGTCCCAAACCTTCGAGGGGATCCTGATAGAATTCAAAAGATGCAGACCCACCCCAAGATCCCGACTTGGGCAATCCCTGAGCGCCAGAGGCCTCTGAAAATGGGTCAACAGAACCCTTTTGTCAAGGAGCTTCCTTGGCAGAGTCCTGACCTCCCACATTCCCAGACCCCACCGGCGAATTACCTTCAGAACCACGGTAGCGTAAGCCGGGAGATGTCCATGCGGTGTGCGGAGATCCTTCACTTGCCCTCCTGTCTCCCATTCCTGGAAGAAAGGCTGAAACCATCCCTTACAGGAGAATACCCACGGAGGAGCCCTCTCTTTCCAGAGGTTTGCAATATTGATCTTAATGAAGGTATTCAGAAGGAATACCACAGGGTTGACCATACCCAACCCTCCTAGTCTCCTCGTACGGTAAGTAACCTCCCTCTTGACCAGGTTCAGTCTATTCCCCCATAACAGTTTAAAGAACAAACTGTAGACCCGAGTCCAGAGAGGCTCTGGCAAGATGCACACACTGCCCAGATAGATCAGCAAAGGGAGCAGGTAAGTTTTGATCAGGTTTACCCTTTCCCTTAGGGTCAAAGACCAACCCTTCCATTGGTTCACCTTCTGAGTGGCGATCTCTAGCCTGCTGTCCCAATTTTGTTTGGGGTAATCCCCCTGGCCAAATTCGATGCCAAGAACTTTTGCAGAGACTTTGGGTTCTGGAAGGGTGTCCGGGAGATCAAAACCAGGATCTCCTCCTCCCAGCCAGAGACTCTCACACTTATCCCGGTTGATCTTAGACCCGGATGCCTCCGAGTAGCGATTTACCTCTGACATCAGCCATTCTGCCTCCCCATCAGAGGAAACAAAAACGGTGACGTCATCGGCATACGCCACCACTCTCAGAGTGGCTTCCGGTGCTGCCCGGTCCATCCCGATCCCAGCCAACGGTCCACGCTCCACCCTCCTAAGAAGTGGGTCAATCGCAAACACGTACAGTAGCGGGCTCAAGGGACAACCCTGGCGAACACCACACCCAACCTCAAAAGAGCTGCCAATCCAACCGTTCACAAGCGGGAAACTCTCTGCCCCAGTGTACAAGGTCTTAAGCCAATTAACGAACCCCCCCCCGGCAGGCCATACCTCAGAAGGACAGACCAGAGGTACTCATGATTAACCCGATCAAATGCTTTTGCCTGGTCCAATGACAGCATGTATCCCTTCCAGTGACCAGCCCTACCCTGCTCCACCGCCTCTCGGACACAGAGTACAGCACTAATTGTACTGCAGCCCGGAACAGAGCAATGCTGGGCCCCCGAAAGGAGCTGGGGTGCAAATTTCACCAGCCGATTAAATAGCACCTTTGCCAAAACCTTCCTGTCTGCATTGAGAAGCGCTATGGGTTGCCAATTCTCAATGCAAGATGGGTCCTTACCCTTTGACAAGATGATCAGGGCAGACCTCCTCATTGACTTTGGCAGAGTGCCCGAGGAAAGACACTCATTGAATACCTCAGTCAGGAGGGGAACCAAGGCGTCCTTAAAGGTCTTATAGAATTCCGATGTTAAGCCATCTGGACCGGGAGATTTCTTTAGGGCAAGCCCTTCAATCGCCAACTTAACTTCCTCTTCCCTGATCATCTCTGTCAAAACGCCAAGAGAGGGGTCTACCCCTGGTTCGGGGACGGCTTCAGCCAGAAAAGCCGACGTCTCATCCCAATCCAGATCCCTCTTCCCCAAGAGGTGCAAGTAGAAGGATCTGACGACCTCCAGGATCCCTGATCTGGATCTTTTCAGGGACCCCGCAGTGTCAACCAGTCCTGTAACAACTTTACTATTCACTGACATCTTGCAGTTTCTGTAAGGGTCGGGCGAGCGGTACTTCCCGTAATCCCTCTCAAAAACCAAAGATGCGTGTCTATCATACTGACACCTCATTAGCAAAGATTTCACTCTGGAGAGCTCCTCGCGGCTACCTCCAGTTGAGACAAGATGCTCGAGTTTCCTCCTCAGGCCCTGATACAGGCGATACCTGTCCAGGCTCCTGAGGCTCGAGAGCTGGCGGAAGAATCTCGCCACCCTTTTCTTGAACATCTCCCACCACTCTGACTTACTACTACAAAGATCCAGTAAGGGTACCTGGCTCTGAAGAAAATCCTCAAAGGACTGTCTTATCTCCGCTTCTTCCAAGAGAGACGAATTGAGCCTCCAAAAGCCTCTTCCCATCCGGGGGGTCTCTGTAACATTCAGGGAAAACAAAATCATACAGTGATCGGAGAACTCCACCTCAACAACAGATACTGCTGAAGAGACGGCTTCCTCCTTTAAATAAAACCTGTCTATCCTGGACCTACAGTTACCTCTATGATAGGTGAACCCCTCGTGGCCTGCGGTGTGCCGGATGTGGACATCCACCAGGCGAGCCTCACTAGCTATACTATTAAGGGCGACGCTATCATGGAACCTCCTCTATCCCGGGGCCTCGTGACAGTGTTGAAGTCCCCTCCAAAGACGACCTGCCGACTCGTAAAAAGGTAGGGCTTGATTCTCGTAAAGAGACACTTCCGGTCCCACTTAGATTGGGAACCATAAATGTTAATGAGCCGAAGCTCCTGTCCCTTCATGAGGACATCTAATATCAGGCACCTCCCCAATTCTAACTCAATAACCCGTCGGCATTCTACCGGTGCGGTAAAAAGGACCGCCACTCCGCTATACGGCTCGGCCGCAAGAGACCAATAGGAGGGCCCGAGTCTCCACTCCCTCTTAGCTATAAACACCTCTGCCATATTTGGCAACCAGGTCTCTTGCAAAAAGAAAATGTCAGCTTCAACCCGGCTGAGAAAATCAAAGGCCGCAAATCTAGCCATATTTGACTTAATGCTGGCGACATTAATGGAAGCCAGCGTCAACGGAGTGGGTACCGCCATCATTGGTGATTGAGTTGTCGGGGAAAAAGAGAATATATATATTTGTAACTTTTATACTTTTGTAACTTTTATACGCTTTTTTGCTAATGTACTAACCACCATTTTGTGTCATATAACAATAAGCTTTCCTTGCTACGTAATACTCAAATCGAAACTTAAACTAAGACAGTTCCAGTGTTGCCAAGACTTATTTCAGAGAAACGAAACAAGATTATAAGCTGACGGCTGCAATATCTGCCCAGAGACTGAGATAAGGAGATGAGGACCAATCAGGAGTGGCCAGACACTGGACTTTCATGGCTTACCCCGCCCCGGACAACCCCTATCCCCTCCCCATTATGTAGTGTATTTAGATTTGTGCATGTAAAAAATAAACTCAGAACATTGCTGAGGACGTTGTCTGTAGTAGCCTTCTGAGCATGCTCTGAGCTTGAACCAGCTTGTTGTCTGACTCATTCTTTGAATGGTTGACCCATGCTCATAGTTTGAATTTGGAGTGACTGGAGGACGAGTGGAATGTCATCACGACCCCCACAAATGGCGCCCAACGTGGGGCGTGGCTAGCGGTACGCCGCCCTCCCGGACCCATATTGCTGATTTCCCTGGTGGTGACCGCGGTGGCTGAATTTGAGGCCTGATCAACCTCCATCGAACACGGTAAGTTGAGATGTATTTTATATGTCTCACTTGCCTGTGTGTCAGCCGCAGCGGTTCCTGTTGGGTTGTCAGGTTGGATCTGGGTGGGTGACCGGTCAAGTGGTGAGACCTTGGGCGTCCCGCACCACGTCCTGAACCAGCAAGTGTTAAAACGAGTGACGTCGCATGCCTGCGCGTGCTCGTGTGAACACCACCTCCTCCTCCCCCGGTCACTGTACTTTTCTTAGATAGCTGCCTCCCGTAACTGATAGTCGAAGTTTCAAAGCATTCCTGAATTGTAGTGTAAAGGAGGTGTTGTGCTGTCAGAATCTGTGACGAATTGAGGAGTGCTCTTCGTCTAACACAGAGACTGCTGTAAAGTCAAGGTTAGGAAACAGTGTATTGAGGTGTCTCTACACTGTCGGGTGGTGCCGTGGTAGGAAAGGAGATAGATTGAGGTGTCTCTCTATCTCATCAGTGTATCGAGGTGTCTCTACACTGACGGGTGGTGACCTGTAGTCAGGGTGCCGTGGTGAGTCGCACTGTAAAGTCGCCATTCAAGGCTAGGAAAGGAGTTAGATTGAGGTGTCTCTCTATCTCATCAGTGTATTGAGGTGTGCTCTACACTGAGGAATGGCGACCTGTGGACTGCACCAGTGATCTGAGTCGCGACAGATCATTGCATTCTATAAGAAAATGTTGAGTATATTCAAATTTGAAAGATCTCGTAAGTTGTGGAATGCTGCTGTGGGAGTTAAGCCAATTAGTGGAGTTACGGGAAGGCAAGAAGGCAAGAAGAATGTTAGGAATTTGTAGAATATGATAAGCTTATCCAGTACAGGCAGGCTTTAGTCTTCAGTTTGGAAAGAATGTGTTACACAGAAGTTGGGAAAGTTGGGTGAGGATTTTTGCACCAGACTCAAGCACATCTTAGAGTAGATGGTGCAGGGGGGGACAGAGAATGCCGAGCCTTTGTTCGGATACATGAAAGCTGCAGAATGTGATTTGTTATGTGACCCTAAATTGGCCGTAACCCCGTTGATGCCTGTCACTACACCGAGCCCTCAGCCACCACCCTATAATGGCGCCGACGCTAAATCATCGGAAGGATGGATGTGTCGTATGTGCTGACAGCAGAACCCGAAGTTCTGCTGTGTCTGTGGGGGGGGGGGCCACCCATGGCACGATGCCCAGCCTGCCTCCAAGAACAATCCCACCCCCACTCCCCCCTCCTCCCTCCAACGGCCATCTTACTACACCTTTCCCTGCCCCCAAGAACAATCCCACTTCCACTCTAACTCCTCCCTCCCACGGCCATCTTGCTACACCTCTTACTTGTTGTGGGAGGCCCGGAAAGCCCCAATCCGGCCTATATCCACTACTAGATCCGTCCGGTGCATATTACCAGCCACCAGCACAGGTGGAAAAGCCCGCAGGCCCAGAGCACCCATCTGAAACTAATGTGACACCCACTGCTCCAGTCCACGATGCTGAGACGCTTCCCCTGTTTCCTATGGGAGTCACCCACAACCCTGGGGATATCCTCCTCAACTCCCCAGAATTTCAGGCCAGACTGCTCTCCCTCCGCCAACATACTGTTACTCAAGACGATACGGAGCCAGATGAGGGATGGGCTCAAGATACTCCAGCCCCCCCCCCCCTCCTTTACCCCATACGTCTCCTATGGCATCCTTCACCCCACATCCATTACCCGTACTCCGGCCCTTGCTCCAAGCAACTGCTGAAAGAACACCACCCCCCAGCCTCTCAGAAGTTTGGGACCTCTGCCGCTCCCGGAACCTAGTAGACCCATCAGGACGCCCTGTCACTCTGTCAATAGGCTATGGTGACATCCTTACACATCGGGTGGGGGCCATAGTCAACCCTGCAAACACCTGTATGAGCCATGTTGGAGGATTGGCTCGCAAAATTTCCCTTGCTGCTGGTTCTACTCTGGCTGCAGAATGCCAGGCTCACTTAGCCGAAAACGGAGAGCTTTCAAAAGGCCATGGTTTCCACAAAAGCAGGACCCCTTAGTACGTATGAATCCGGCCTAGAATACATGAAACAGTTAAAGGCCTGGGCTCAGGATCGCTTCTCAGATCAAGCTGGGTCTGTACAAGATGTTCAACAAGACCCTGATGAATCTGTGGAAAGATATGCTGCAAGACTCAGCATGTATTTTGAGGATCTCGGATACAGTCCTCACGTCAAGACGCAGGCCGCCCTGTTGGTTCAGGCCCTAGTAGATGGCCTACAAGACGCTCTCAGAGATGAAGTCCTGAGAGTACGGCCCGAGATTCGTTCTTCTTCTTTCAACGACGCGGTGGACATCGTTAAGGCTTTCCAAAAATCAATGCTAAAAATGGAAAAGGATACTAAGCCAAAGAAGAAAACCGCTCCTGCCATGGTATATCAAGCTCAAGAAAACTATCCACCCTCTGGCAACCAACATGGAATCAAGTGGGTAATGGTTAAAGGCACAGGTGATGATACTCCTCCCACATATAGAAGACAAGACAGAGGAAATGACAGGGGGCCACCTAGAGACAAGAGACAATCTCGTAATTCTGAAGGACGTATACTGTGTTGGGAATGTGGTAACCCTAATCACATTCTCAGAGACTGTCCAACCCGCAGACAGTACCATGACCGCTCATTTCATGACGGTCCACACAACCAGGGACCTTCCCGTGAACCATCTCATCCACGCCAATGACGGCTCGGTCAACCAGTGTCCACTTTCCCGGCTACGCATCTCACGGCCGCCTGTGGGACTGTTACTTTACAGGTGGACCATCAACCACTGGAGTTCCTGGTGGACACTGGGGCGGCCACATCTGTCATTTCCTCTGCACAGCTCCCTCCTTCTGTATCCCTATCACCGGATACCCTCACCTGTGTTGGGGTAGAAGGCCAACATATTTCTTCTCCACTCACAGTCTCTGTGTCTGCAGGACCGTTCACCGGAGTACTCACAAGATTCTTGGTCTCTGAAACTTGCCCTGTCAACCTGTTGGGAGCCGATCTCTTAGAGCGGATGAAGGCAACAATTACCTTCGGAAACCATGGTATGGAGCTTCTTTTGCGGGACCCTCATTCCGAACAAGGGACTGAAGACCGCTGTGTTCTTAAAGCCTTCCCTCTCATGATGATGACCATACAACCTCACACTCTTCTTGATACCTCACAGTTCCCTCACTCTCTGTGGTCCAGCGGGCCAGAGGACGTTGGCCTCCTGCAGGTTCCCCCGGTCCAGGTACACCTCAAGCCTGGACACAGGTACCCACGGTTACCACAATACCCCCTCAAGGCTGCACAAGAACAAAGCTTGGGTACCCAAATCGCTTCCCTCCTGGAATCAGGAGTCCTTGTCAGATGTGTATCTCCATGCAATACACCCCTCTTTCCTGTAAAAAAGAAAACCGCTCCGGGAGAGCCTCTAAGATACCGGTTGGTTCAGGATCTCAGAGCCGTCAATGCAGCTACCATTTTAGAAACTCCAGTGGTGCCCAACCCAAACACCCTTTTGTCTCAGGTGCCTCCAACGGCCACCTTGTTTACGGTGTTAGATCTGGCCAACGCCTTCTTCAGTATACCCTTACATGAAGATTCGTGGTTTCTTTCAGCCTTCACCTTTCAAGGAGCACAGCTTACATGGACCAGGACTCCGCAAAGAGCCCAGAACTCTCCTAACCAATTCACTCATTCTATGAAGTCTATTCTGGAGCCATGGGTTCAAGAGAACCCTCAGGTCACCCTTCTACAGTATGTGGATGATCTTTTACTCTGTGGCACTGAAGAAAATTTGCCAGAGATGTCAGCATCCCTTCTCTGGTTTCTTCACTCAGCTAACTGTAAAGTCTCGAAAGGCAAAGTCCAATGGTGTCTGCCCAAGGTCATTTTCCTCGGACATTGTATATCACAAGGTACTAGACATCTGACTGAAGAAAGGAAACAAGCCATCATGGATATCACCTTCCCAACCACCTATTCCGCTATGCAGACTTTCCTTGGCCTCATCACTTACTGCAGGCAATGGATCCCTGATGCCTCAAAGCTCATGCAATCTCTGTACGACTGTCTCAAGGATGAAGGCTCAGTTTGGCTTCATGCTGAAGATCCACGTGTTTTTCATCAACACAGACTATGTTTTGACCGCCTTAAACAGGCTGTTGTCTCTGCCCCGGCCTTGGGCTTACCAGACTATACTCAGCCATTTCACCTTTTTGTCTCGGAATCGGAAGGTCATGCCTCTGGAGTTCTAGCACAACGCTATGATCATAAGTATCGGCCTTTAGGCTACTACTCAGCCCGCCTGGACCCTGTCGCCCGAACTGCCCCCACGTGCCTTAAGGCGGTCCACGCTGTTCACATCCTCTTTGACAAGTCAGCTGATATCGTCCTTGGACATGATCTAGTTATACAGGCCGGCCATGATCTCTCAGCTGTTCTGCAACAAACATCTCCAAAACATCTAACCAACCAAAGACACCTGCGGCTGCAGTGTTCCCTATTGTTGCCCTCCAATATAACATTTACCAGATGTCTGACTATCAACCCTGCCACTTTGCTTCCACCTTCTAGGGGGGAAGGTGAAGAGGGTGAAGGTCCATTGGTAGAACCTCATGATTGTATAAAAATTTTGCAGGAAGAGACTTCTGCTCCAGAGAATATGGTGGCACATCCGCTCGCAGACCCTCAAGGGAAGTTCCACACGGGATATGCTGTCACAACGGACCTAACAGTCCTCAAGGCTGAAGCTCTACCACCATACATGTCTGCACAAGAGGCTGAACTTGTGGCTCTCACAGAGGCCTGCCACCTGGCAGCAGGAACAAAGGCGAATATGTATATACCGATTCCAGGTATGGACATGGAATTTGCAATGATTCTGGACTCTTGTGGAAGTCTAGAGGATTCATCACAGCTGCAGGTACACCAGTGAAACATGTCTCATGGATTAAGGCCCTAATGAAGGCCCTGGAACTACCCATTCAGGTTGCTGTTATCAAGGTCAAGGCTCATGGAAGACTAGAATCCAGAGAAGCCAGGGGCAACCACCTAGCTGACCAAGCAGCCAAGACTGCAGCAGTGGAGAATGTGTCATCAAAGTGGCAGGAAAAGGAAGAAGAGATGGGAGAGACTCTGCAAACCGTAGCTGTGGCGCTCACTAGAGCAAGAGCCAAGGAACAGCCGGCGGAAGATCATACAAGTCCAGCGGAGACACGAGTGGAATCCAGGGGGGTCAGGATGCCTGAAGAAAAATTGTGTGAGGAACAAAAGAAGACCCCCACTGAAGAAGTCAAGCAATGGAAAGCGGCAGGAGCCGTGCTGGCAAGTCGCAAAGATTCAAAGGTCAACTCGACTCTTTACCAAGTGGATGGGAAGCCTTGCTTGCCTAGACGCATGTACTCAGCTGTGGCAGCATGGGCTCACGGGCCTACACACAGAGGAAAGAATCAAGCTTTGGCATGTATCAAGAAACTGTACTTTGCACCTGGAATCTCTTCCACTGTGACTGCGTACTCAAAATCCTGCTCTGTCTGCGCTACCTGCAACCCAACGTGTACGGCACGGGTCCCTCTCCAACACCTGGCTAAACCAGACTACCCTTGGCAGAGAATACAAGTCGACCATATCCAAATGCCTAAAGCAGGAAAATAGGAGTACGTTTTGGTAGCCGTGGATATGTTCTCAGCCTGGCCCGAGGCCTACCCGGTTGTCAACATGACTGCTAAAGTCACAACCAAGAAACTGATCACCGAAATTGCCTGCAGATTTGGAGTTCCCCAAGTCATAGAATCGGATCAAGGACCAGCTTTCACAGCAAATATCTACGAAGAACTCTGGAACATGTTGGGAACAGATTTGGGCCTCCACACTCCATACCATCCTGCCAGTTCAGGCAAAGTGGAGAGAATGAATTCCACACTCAAGACCCAGCTCTTGAAAATGACCTAAGATCATCCCCTCCCCTGGCCCGACCCACTCCCCATAGTATTATATCATATCACACACACTCCTCAGGCCAAACATGGGCTGACTCCCTATAAAATTTTGTTTGGGACCCCACCCAAGATAGGAGAGATTAGGCCCCAAGAGTTGTCTGAAACACATGATAGAGTGGTAAAATTTGTGATTGCCTTGTCTAGAGAATTGACTAACACCCGCTCTCCAGTATCTGCTTCTCTCCCAGAATCTACAGGTGATGCAGTACATGATTTCACCCCAGGCGATCTAGTGTATGTGAAGAAGTTTGTCCGGAAAGACTGCCTCCAGCCGCGGTTCGAGGGACCGTACACTGTGCTTCTCACCACCCCGACGGCTCTGAAGCTTGAGGGAAAGAGCACCTGGATTCACGTCTCCCACTGCAAGAGAGACAGAACGAGTCTATAAAAGATGACTACCTTCTTCTATATCCTTTCCATATGCTTACTGTCTGTCCCAGGGTGGACAGCTACCACACAGGGGTAGATACCTCCTTTTTCTCAAGTTGGTTGGGAGGGCTCAAGGGATTTCTCCAACAAGTTTGTCTAGTAATGGGAGGCCTACTAGTATTGGGCCTGGTGGTCCTGTGCTGCATAGTCCCCTTATATAGAGAAATATACTCCTTTGAACAAGCCTGACCAGACCCCCTCATGATAAAGTTCAATTGAAAGATTCAGTTTAGGATCAGTTGGGAGAACTCCATGTGTCATTCAGGATAGGGCTCGATTGTCTGGGGGCGTCCCATAAGGGGGCAGCTTCTAAGATGATTGGGTGAAGAAATCCACCTCCCCTCTCCCCACACATGGACAGTCTCAAAGGCCCCGAAGCAAGGGAAAGCTTAGTGTTTAGGGGGGAATGTCGGGGAAAAAGAGAATATATATATTTGTAACTTTTATACTTTTGTAACTTTTATACGCTTTTTTGCTAATGTACTAACCACCATTTTGTGTCATATAACAATAAGCTTTCCTTGCTACGTAATACTCAAATCGAAACTTAAACTAAGACAGTTCCAGTGTTGCCAAGACTTATTTCAGAGAAACGAAACAAGATTATAAGCTGACGGCTGCAATATCTGCCCAGAGACTGAGATAAGGAGATGAGGACCAATCAGGAGTGGCCAGACACTGGACTTTCATGGCTTACCCCGCCCCGGACAACCCCTATCCCCTCCCCATTATGTAGTGTATTTAGATTTGTGCATGTAAAAAATAAACTCAGAACATTGCTGAGGACGTTGTCTGTAGTAGCCTTCTGAGCATGCTCTGAGCTTGAACCAGCTTGTTGTCTGACTCATTCTTTGAATGGTTGACCCATGCTCATAGTTTGAATTTGGAGTGACTGGAGGACGAGTGGAATGTCATCACGACCCCCACAGAGTTAGATGGCTTTCTTCTTCCCACTCCCCTTATCCTCTGCCTCAGAGGAGGAATCCTTCCCCCTCTTTAATGACACAGAGGTGTCCATTCCAGCATTTTTCCTTCTTTTCTCGTCCTCGTCTCCGGACTCTGGGCCAGTCCCTCCCCCCAAGGACCTTGCATCCCCAGGAGAAGGAGACTCGGCGCCCCCTGTAAGCTCCGCTGAAGCCGGAACCTCACCCTTAGCCTCCTCCTCAGAGGAAGAGATGTTATCAAGGGCTTGGAACCGGTTAGAAAGACCAACCAGAGGGGAGTCGGTTTTACCTTCCTTAGGTACCTTGGTCAGAGCGGGAGAAGATGTTTTATCTCCCTTCTTTTTCTTCTTTTTGGTGCCGAGCTTACGCTTGTTCTCTAGCCACCGCTTATTATCCTCATCCATACTTTCATAATGGGAGGATTCTGAAGCAGAGGCAGTTTCCTCCCTGTGGATCCTCCTGACCTCCTCATCCAACTCATCATCCCTCGGGGCCTCAGCAGCAAGACTGGCATCCAGGACAGGGGCTGCCCCTCAGCTGGGCAGGCGTCTTTTTATTGCTTTTCTTCCCTGGCCCCTCAGCTCCCCCACCTCTGCTAGTCCCCTCCCCAGCAGAATCGGCCTCACGGCTTTCTCCCACCGGGGTCTCGACCGCATTAGCAAAGGAGCGAGGACAACGGCTGAATGGGTGACCTAACTCACCACACAGGTGGCACCTAATCTCCACACAAGAGGCGGCAAGATGGCCGACACCCCCACACAACGAGCATTTCTGCACGGTGCAGTTTGCACTGAAGTGTGTGGGGTCACCGCACCTGTGACAGAGCTTCGGTTGCCCCTGGTAGAAGACCAGGATACGATCCCTACCCAGGAAGGCAGACGATGGAATGTGGGCAACCGTACCACCTGAACGCCTAAGTTTTACCATAAACGTCCAGGCCCCTGACCAGATACCAAACTCGTCGCGGTTTTTCTTTGGCATCTTCACCACCTCTTCATACCGACCAAGCCACGTCATGATGTCATAGCAAGAAAGCGACTCGTTACGAGTCATCACGGTCACTTTCTTGATCTGGTTTTGCCGAGACACTGCCTGAACGGCAAAGTCTCGCCAGCCGGGCTCATTTTTTGCCAACTCATAATTCGCCCAGAAGAGCTCAAGCCCCTCTGGCCGAACAAAGCTGACATCAAACTCAGGCGTGGAATAGGGATGTATCAAGGCGTAGATATCAATCGCCTTGAAGCCCATCCTCAGCAGGAGCTCCACAACTTTAGACCTTGGAGGACATGCATCACTGCCCCTCCACCGAAGACGGACCACATTCCTACGCACACTGCCTGGCCCGGCTGTTGGGAGGGACCACACTGTATCCCCCCCCTTTTGCTCTCGGAAGGCCCTGAGGCCATGTTCTCTATCCAGAAGGATAGATCAACCTCTCGACCCTCTACTATTAGTGATCTCTCCCCCTTCTTTAGAGCCTCCAGAAGGCGCCGTTGCAACATGCCGTCCCCAAAGCCCGGAGACGAGGAGGATGCCCTATTTGCCCCGGAGGTGACACTGGCATAACTCTGGACAGGTGTTGCCACCCCCGGGGGGGCAACCGGACCAGTGACCACATCAGCCCCAACAGCATCACCATTACTCACCTCCATCTCACCCTCCACCAAACCAGCAACCACACCACTAGACAATGAATTGGCCTCATTCACACCCACCACCACATTCATTCCTGCTGGACCAGTAACAATGGTGGATGACATTTTGACCTCCGCATCAGGCACAAGGGGCTCAGTCACCTCCATAGAACTGGAGGCGACCTCACCCCCGGTCTTATGTGTGCCCTCCACATCATTGGTCGGTAATTTCCGCTGTTTGGCATTCGGAATAATGTGCCGCTGATCTCTAGCTGCAGTTAGGCGCCGCTGATCTTTAGCATCAGGATCTTCCGGACCAGCGACGCCAACACAAAATAGCACTTTGGTGGGAGGACTGGAACGCTCAGCCCCGACAGCCCCCTCACACTGCCGCCGCTTCTCAACTAAGTGATCAGCGGCAGCAGCATTCAGAGGCGCCGAGGCTACCGGAGCTGCCCCCGACACCAGGCCGCTCCCCCCTCCCGCTGAGGAGCGCACCACAGCATCGTGGCCTGATGGAACGCCCGCCGCCGGGCCGCCCTCACTGTCCAGCCTCTCGGCTGATGCACCTCCTGCTGCGTCCCCGCTACTACAAGCAGAGACGGAGCTCTGCACCTCACTACCGCGCTCTGTAATCTCCCCGCGCCTTTGCACCAGATCCACAGCAGAACCCGGGCTGGGCAACGGGGCTTATACAGCGAGCTGAGCCTGCCGCCGACTCAGGGGGTACAGGGAGGGGGGCATATACGTATCTTACCGCTTCCTGCAGCTTTGGCTTGGTCTTCTTTGCCTTTTTGTGGCCCCCAGGTGCCTCTTCTGGTAGATCGTCACCAAGATGGAAGTTTTGGAGGCACACTGGGGACTCCAGGAGCTTAATCTCCGCCATTAGCGCCCCTCCCTGGCCGCTGCTGTCACTGTCCTCCCCCGAGCCGGCAGAACTGCGACCGGATGTCACTGTCGCCTGTTCTGCAGGGAACTCGCTGCACGTGGCCTGCGGGTGACATTGCAGGCTGCCAGGTGGGGCTTCCTGCTGGTCATCATCACTCTCATCATCCACCTGGATCTCAGTCTGCAGCCCCATCTGCCTTTGCTCTCTGGTATCAGCCATTTCTCTGTAGCGGTCTTCATTTATTAGTTTTTCTTTGAATGGACCACTCTGCTCCCTGATGTCAGCTTTCCTCAGTTCCAGCAGGTGAATCTCGCTTTACCTTGGCCTGGAGTTTAGCCTTCCTTGGTTTGGAGGCCCCCGCAGCTTTTGCGCTTGTGCAGCGCAGCTCCTCCCGGAGCCTCCTGATGAGCTTACTGGCATCTTCATACTCACGGAGGTGGATCATGACCCGGGAGGCATAGGTGGACACAGACTCCCGGGGTCCCTGCACCGCCTACCCCCCCTCAGGGAGGTCGGCCTCACCTCCGTGAGCACTCAGCTTTCCTCCGGAAGGAGCGCCATCTTGCACGCCGCTGTCAGGCTTCACCTCCATGCTGAAAGCCTTGCGGCTTCTAGGGGTCTCCACAGTCCCGGGGGGAGTAGGAGCCACATTGCTGCGACTAGTGGTCGAGCGTCTCACCCCCAAGTCCTCTGATGTGCAGGCCGGTTGCTGGTTTCTTCTGCCCCCCGCCGGCCTGGTTCGGGAAGCAGAAGCCTGGGGCTTGGCTCCCTCACTCATCCCAGAAACCAGCTCCCTCCCTGGGAAAGAGAGAGAGCAGGTCCCCAGGTGGAGAGGTGTTGGTCTCTCACAGATCAGGAGCTCACAGCAGGATCTGCAGCCACCACACCCGCAATCAGCACACTGACTAACAGCTGATCAGAGCTGCACCCAGTATGCTGCTGGTGGAGTCACTGTGCACATACATTACTGATCCTGAGTTACATCCTGTATTATACTCCAGAGCTGCACTCACTGTTCTGCTGGTGCTGTCACTATGTACATACATTACATTACTGATCCTGAGTTACATCCTGTATTATACCCCAGAGCTGCACTCACTATTCTGCTGGTGCAGTCACTGTGTACATATATTACATTACTGATCCTGAGTTACTTCCTGTATTATACTCCAGAGCTGCACTCACTTTTCTGCTGGTGCAGTCACTGTGTACATACATTACATTACTGATCCTGAGTTACCTCCTGTATTATACTCCAGAGCTGCACTCACTATTCTGCTGGTGCAGTCACTGTGTACATACATTACATTACTGATCCTGAGTTACATCCTGTATTATACTCCAGAGCTGCACTCACTATTCTGCTGGTGCAGTCACTGTGTACATACATTACATTACTGATCCTGAGTTACATCCTGTATTAT
The DNA here is from genome assembly GCF_046119375.1 of Phyllobates terribilis. Classification (NCBI taxonomy): domain Eukaryota; kingdom Metazoa; phylum Chordata; class Amphibia; order Anura; family Dendrobatidae; genus Phyllobates; species Phyllobates terribilis. The sequence goes on from NW_027362774.1 coordinate 15,865,135, forward strand.
CCCCCAGAGCTCCACTCACTATTCTGCTGGAGCAGTCGCTGTCTACATACATTACATTACTTATCCTGAGTTACATCCTGTATTATACTCCAGAGCTGCACTCACTATTCTGCTGGTGCAGTCACTGTGTACATACATTACATTACTGATCCTGAGTTACATCCTGTATTATACCACAGAGCTGCACTCACTATTCTGCTGGTGCAGTCACTGTGTACATACATTACATTACTGATCCTGTGTTACATCCTGTATTATACTCCAGAGCTGCACTCACTATTCTGCTGGTGCAGTCGCTGTGAACGTACATTACATTACTGATCCTGAGTTACATCCTGTATTATACTCCAGAGCTGCACTCACTATTCTGCTGGTGCAGTCGCTGTGAACGTACATTACATTACTGATCCTGAGTTACATCCTGTATTATACTCCAGAGCTGCACTCACTATTCTGCTGGTGCAGTCACTGTGTACATACATTGCATTACTGATCCTGAGTTACCTCCTGTATTATACTCCAGAGCTGCACTCACTATTCTGCTGGTCCAGTCACTGTGTACATACATTACATTACTGATCCTGAGTTACATCCTGTATTATACTCCAGAGCCGCACTCACTATTCTGCTGGTGCAGTCACTGTGTACATACATTACTGATCCTGAGTTACATCCTGTATTATACTCCAGAGCTGCACTGACTATTCTGCTGGTGCAGTCACTGTGTACGTACATTACATTACTGATCCTGAGTTACATCCTGTATTATACTCCAGAGCTGCACGCATTATTCTGCTGGTGCAGTCACTGTGTACATACATTACATTACTGATCCTGAGTTACATCCTGTATTATACTCCAGAGCTGCACTCACTATTCTGCTGGTGCAGTCACTGTGTACATACATTACATTACTGATCCTGAGTTACATCCTGTATTATACTCCAGCGCTGCACTCACTATTCTGCTGCTGCAGTCACTGTGTACATACATTACATTACTGATCCTGAGTTACATCCTGTATTATACTCCAGAGCTGCACTCACTATTCTGCTGGTGCAGTCACTGTGTACATACATTACATTACTGATCCTGAGTTACCTCCTGTATTATACTCCAGAGCTGCACTCACTATTCTGCTGGTGCAGTCACTGTGTACATACATTACATTACTGATCCTGAGTTACATCCTGTATTATACTCCAGAGCCGCACTCACTATTCTGCTGGTGCAGTCACTGTGTACATACATTACTGATCCTGAGTTACATCCTGTATTATACCCCAGAGCTGCACTCACTATTCTGCTGGTGCAGTCACTGTGTACATACATTACATTACTGATCCTGAGTTACCTCCTGTATTATACTCCAGAGCTGCACTCACTATTCTGCTGGTGCAGTCACTGTATACATACATTACATTAATGATCCTGAGTTACATCCTGTATTATACTCCAGAGCTGCACTCACTATTCTGCTGGTGCAGTCACTGTGTATATACATTACATTACTGATCCTGAGTTACATCCTGTATTATACTCCAGAGCCGCACTCACTATTCTGCTGGTGCAGTCACTGTGTACATACATTACTGATCCTGAGTTACATCCTGTATTATACTCCAGAGCTGCACTCACTATTCTGCTGGTGCAGTCACTGTGTACATACATTACTTATCCTGAGTTACATCCTGTATTATACTCCAGAGCTGCACTCACTATTCTGCTGGTGCAGTCGCTGTGAACGTACATTACATTACTGATCCTGAGTTACATCCTGTATTATACTCCAGAGCTGCACTCACTATTTTGCTGGTGCAGTCACTGTGTACATACATTACATTACTGATCCTGAGTTACATCCTGTATTATACTCCAGAGCCGCACTCACTATTCTGCTGGTGCAGTCACTGTGTACATACATTACTGATCCTGAGTTACATCCTGTATTATGCTCCAGAGCTGCACTCACTATTCTGCTGGTGCAGTCGCTGTGTACATACATTACATTACTTATCCTGAGTTACATCCTGTATTATACTCCAGAGCTGCACTCACTATTCTGCTGGTGCAGTCGCTGTGTACATACATTACATTACTGATCCTGAGTTACATCCTGTATTATACTCCAGAGCTGCACTCACTGTTCTGCTGGTGCCGTCACTATGTACATACATTACATTATTGATCCTGAGTTACATCCTGTATTATACCCCAGAGCTGCACTCACTATACTGCTGGTGCAGTCACTGTGTACATATATTACATTACTGATCCTGAGTTACATCCTGTATTATACTCCAGAGCTGCACTCAATATTCTGCTGGTGCAGTCTCTGTGTACATATATTACATTACTGATCCTGAGTTACTTCCTGTATTATACTCCAGAGCTGCACTCACTATTCTGCTGGTGCAGTCACTGTGTACATACATTACATTACTGATCCTGAGTTACATCCTGTATTATACTCCAGAGCTGCACTCACTATTCTGCTGGTGCAGTCACTGTGTACATACATTACATTACTGATCCTGTGTTACCTCCTGTATTATACTCCAGAGCTGCACTCACTATTGTGCTGGTGCAGTCACTGTGTACATTCATAACATTACTGATCCTGAGTTACATCCTGTATTATACTCCAGAGCTGCACTCACTATTCTGCTGGTGCAGTCACTGTGTACATACATTACATTACTGATCCTGAGTTACATCCTGTATTATACTCCAGAGCTGCACTCACTGTTCTGCTGGTGCCGTCACTATGTACATACATTACATTACTGATCCTGAGTTACCTCCTGTATTATACTTCAGAGCTGCACTCAATATTCTGCTGCTGCAGTCACTGTGTACATACATTACATTACTGATCCTGAGTTACATCCTGTATTATACTCCAGAGCTGTGCTCACTATTCTGCTGGTGCAGTCACTGTGTACATACATTACATTACTGATCCTGAGATACATCCTGTATTATCCTCCAGAGCTCCACTCACTATTCTGCTGGTGCAGTCACTGTGTACATACATTACATTACTTATCCTGAGTTACATCCTGTATTATACTCCAGAGCTGCACTCACTATTCTGCTGGTGCAGTCACTGTGTACATACATTACATTACTGATCCTGAGTTACATCCTGTATTATACTCCAGAGCTGCACTCACTATTCTGCTGGTGCAGTCACTGTGTACATACATTACATTACTGATCCTGTGTTACATCCTGTATTATACTCCAGAGCTGCACTCACTATTCTGCTGGTGCAGTCACTGTGTACATACATTACATTACTGTTCCTGAGTTACATCCTATATTATACTCCAGAGCTGCACTCACTATTCTGCTGGTGCAGTCACTGTGTACATACATTACATTACTGATCCTGAGTTACATCCTGTATTATACTCCAGAGCTGCACTCACTATTCTGCTGGTGCAGTCACTGTGTACATACATTACATTACTGATCCTGTGTTACCTCCTGTATTATACTCCAGAGCTGCACTCACTATTCTGCTGGTGCAGTCACTGTGTAAATTCATAACATTACTGATCCTGAGTTACATCCTGTATTATACTCCAGAGCTGCACTCACTATTCTGCTGGTGCAGTCACTGTGTACATACATTACATTACTGATCCTGAGTTACCTCCTGTATTATACTTCAGAGCTGCACTCAATATTCTGCTGCTGCAGTCACTGTGTACATACATTACATTACTGATCCTGAGTTACATCCTGTATTATACTCCAGAGCTGTGCTCACTATTCTGCTGGTGCAGTCACTGTGTACATACATTACATTACTGATCCTGAGATACATCCTGTATTATCCCCCAGAGCTCCACTCACTATTCTGCTGGTGCAGTCACTGTGTACATACATTACATTACTTATCCTGAGTTACATCCTGTATTATACTCCAGAGCTGCACTCACTATTCTGCTGGTGCAGTCACTGTGTACATACATTACATTACTGATCCTGTGTTACATCCTGTATTATACTCCAGAGCTGCACTCACTATTCTGCTGGTGCAGTCACTGTGTACATACATTACATTACTGTTCCTGAGTTACATCCTATATTATACTCCAGAGCTGCACTCACTATTCTGCTGGTGCAGTCACTGTGTACATACATTACATTACTGATCCTGAGTTACATCCTGTATTATACTCCAGAGCTGCACTCACTATTCTGCTGGTGCAGTCACTGTGTACATACATTACATTACTGATCCTGAGTTACCTCCTGTATTATACTCCAGAGCTGCACTCACTATTCTGCTGGTGCAGTCACTGTGTACATACATTACATTACTGATCCTGAGTTACATCCTGTATTATACTCCAGAGCCGCAGTCACTATTCTGCTGATGCAGTCACTGTGTACATACATTACTGATCCTGAGTTACATCCTGTATTATACTCCAGAGCTGCACTCACTATTCTGCTGGTGCAGTCGCTGTGTACGTACATTACATTACTGATCCTGAGTTACATCCTGTATTATACTCCAGAGCTGCACTCACTATTCTGCTGGTGCAGTCGCTGTGTACACACATTACATTACTGATCCTGAGTTATATCCTGTATTATACTCCAGAGCTGCACTCAATATTCTGCTGGTGCAGTCACTGTGTGCATACATTACATTACTGATCCTGAGTTACCTCCTGTATTATACTCCAGAGCTGCACTCACTATTTTGCTGGTGCAGTCGCTGTGTACATACATTACATTACTGATCCTGAGTTACATCCTGTATTATACTCCAGAGCTGCACTCACTATTCTGCTGGTGCAGTCACTGTGTACATACATTACATTACTGATCCTGAGTTACCTCCTGTATTATACTCCAGAGCTGCACTCACTATTCTGCTTGTGCAATCACTGTGTACATACATTACATTACTGATCCTGAGTTACATCCTGTATTATACTCCAGAGCTGCACTCACTATTCTGCTGGTGCAGTCACTGTGTACATACATTACATTACTGATCCTGAGTTACCTCCTGTATTATACTCCAGAGCTGGACTCACTATTCTGCTGGTGCAGTCACTGTGTACATACATTACATTACTGATCCTGAGTTACCTCCTTTATTATACTCCAGAGCTGCACTCACTATTCTGCTGGTGCAGTCAGTGTGCACATACATTGCATTACTGATCCTGTGTTACATCCTGTATTATACCCCAGAGCTGCACTCACTATTCTGCTGGTGCAGTCACTGTGTACATACATTACATTACTGATCCTGAGTTACATCCTGTATTATACTCCAGAGCTGCACTCACTATTCTTCTGGTGCAGTCACTGTGTACATACATTACATTACTGATCCTGAGTTACATCCTGTATTATACTCCAGAGCTGCACTCACTATTCTGCTGGTGCAGTCACTGTGTACATACATTACATTACTGATCCTGAGTTACATCATGTATTATACTACAGAGCTGGACTCACTATTCTGCTGGTGCAGTCACTGTATACATACACTACATTACTGATCCTGAGTTACCTCCTGTATTATACTACAGAGCTGCACTCACTATTCTGCAGGTGCAGTCACTCTGTACATACAATAAATTACTGATCCGGAGTTACATCCTGTATTATACTCCAGAGCTGCACTCACTATTCTGCTGGTGCAGTCACTGTGTACATACATTACATTACTGATCCTGAGTTACATCATGTATTATACTACAGAGCTGGACTCACTATTCTGCTGGTGCAGTCACTGTATACATACATTACATTACTGATCCTCAGTTACATCCTGTATTATTCTCCAGAGCTGCACTCACTATTCTACTGGTGCAGTCACTGTGTACATACATTACTGATCCTGAGTTACCTCCTGTATTATACTCCAGAGCTGCACTCACTATTCTGCTGGTGCAATCACTGTGTACATACATTACTGATCCTGAGTTACATCCTGTATTATACTCCAGAGCTACACTCACTATTCTGCTGGTGCAGTCACTGTGTACATACATTACATTACTGATCCTGAGTTAGATCTGGTATTATACTCCAGAGCTGCACTCACTATTCTGCTGGTGCAGTCACTGTGTACATACATTACATTGCTGATCCTGAGTTAAATCCTGTATTATACTCCAGAGCTGCACTCACTATTCTGCTGGTGCAGTCACTGTGTACATACATTACATTACTGATCCTGTGTTACATCCTGTATTATACCCCAGAGCTGCACTCACTATTCTGCTGGTGCAGTCGCTGTGTACATACATTACATTACTGATCCTGAGTTACATCCTGTATTATACTCCAGAGCTGCACTCACTATTCTGCTGGTGCAGTCACTGTGTACATACATTACATTACTGATCCTGAGTTACCTCCTGTATTATACTCCAGAGCTGCACTCACTATTCTGCTGGTGCAGTCACTGTGTACATACATTACATTATTGATCCTGAGTTACCTCCTGTATTATACTCCAGAGCTGCACTCACTATTCTGCTTGTGCAGTCACTGTGTACATACATTACATTACTGATCCTGAGTTACATCCTGTATTATACTCCAGAGCTGCACTCACTATTCTGTTGGTGCAGTCACTGTGTACATACATTACTGATCCTGAGTTACATCCTGTATTATACTCCAGAGCTGCACTCACTATTCTGCTGGTGCAGTCGCTGTGAACGTGCATTACATTACTGATCCTGAGTTACATCCTGTATTATACTCCAGAGCTGCACTCACTATTTTGCTGGTGCAGTCACTGTGTACATACATTACATTATTTATCCTGAGTTACCTCCTGTATTATACTCCAGAGCTGCACTCACTATTCTGCTGGTGCAGTCACTGTGTACATACATTACATTACTGATCCTGAGTTACATCCTGTATTATACTCCAGAGCCGCACTCACTATTCTGCTGGTGCAGTCACTGTGTACATACATTACATTACTGATCCTGAGTTACATCCTGTATTATACTCCAGAGCCGCACTCACTATTCTGCCGGTGCAGTCACTGTGTACATACATTACTGATCCTGAGTTACATCCTGTATTATACTCCAGAGCTGCACTCACTATTTTGCTGGTGCAGTCACTGTGTACATACATTACATTACTGATCCTGAGTTACATCCTGTATTATACTCCAGAGCCGCACTCACTATTCTGCCGGTGCAGTCACTGTGTACATACATTACTGATCCTGAGTTACATCCTGTATTATACTCCAGAGCCGCACTCACTATTCTGCCGGTGCAGTCACTGTGTACATACATTACTGATCCTGAGTTACATCCTGTATTATACTCCAGAGCTGCACTCACTATTCTGCTGGTGCAGTCACTGTGTACATACATTACATTACTGATCCTGAGTTACATCCTGTATTATACTTCAGAGCTGCGCTCACTATTCTGCTGGTGCAGTCACTGTGTACATATATTACATTACTGATCCTGAGTTACCTCCTGTATTATACTCCAGAGCTGCACTCACTATTCTGCTGATGCAGTCACTGTGTACATACATTACATTACTGATCCTGAGTTACCTCCTGTATTATACTCCAGAGCTGCACTCACTATTCTGCTGGTGCAGTCACTGTGTACATATATTACATTACTGATCCTGAGTTACCTCCTGTATTATACTACAGAGCTGGACTCACTATTCTGCTGGTGCAGTCACTGTGTACATACATTACATTACTGATCCTGAGTTAGATCCGGTATTATACTCCAGAGCTGCACTCACTATTCTGCTGGTACAGTCACTGTGTACATACATTACATTACTGATCCTGAGTTACCTCCTGTATTATACTACAGAGCTGCACTCACTATTCTGCTGGTGCAGTCACTTTGTACACACATTACATTACTGATCCTGAGTTACCTCCTGTATTATACTCCAGAGCTGTACTCACTATTCTGCTGGTGGAGTCACTGTGTACATACATTACACTACTGATCCTGAGTTACCTCCTGTATTATACTACAGAGCTGCACTCACTATTCTGCTGGTGCAGTCACTGTGTACATACATTACATTACTGATCCTGAGTTACCTCCTGTATTATACTCCAGAGCTGCACTCACTATTCTGCTGGTGTAGTCACTGTGTACATACATTACATTACTGATCCTGAGTTACCTCCTGTATTATACTACAGAGCTCCACTCACTATTCTGCTGGTGCAGTCACTGTGTACATACATTACATTACTGATCCTGAGTTACCTCCTGTATTATACTCCAGAGCTGCACTCACTATTCTGCTGGTGCAGTCACTGTGTACATACATTACATTACTGATCCTGAGTTACCTCCTGTATTATACTCCAGAGCTGCACTCACTATTCTTCTGGTGTAGTCACTGTGTACATACATTACATTACTGATCCTGAGTTACCTCCTGTATTATACTCCAGAGCTGCACTCACTATTCTGCTGGTGCAGTCACTGTGTACATACATTACATTACTGATCTTGAGTTACCTCCTGTATTATACTACAGAGCTGGACTCACTATTCTGCTGGTGCAGTCACTGTGTACATACATTACATTACTGATCCTGAGTTACCTCCTGTATTATACTCCAGAGCTGCACTCACTATTCTGCTGGTGCAGTCACTGTGTACATACATTACATTACTGATCCTGAGTTACATCCTGTATTATACTCCAGAGCCGCACTCACTATTCTGCTGGTGCAGTCACTGTGTGCATACATTACATTACTGATCCTGAGTTACATCCTGTATTATACTCCAGAGCTGCACTCACTATTCTGCTGGTGCAGTCACTGTGTACATACATTACATTACTGATCCTGAGTTACATCCTGTATTATACTCCAGAGCTGCACTCACTATTCTGCTGGTGCAGTCACTGTGTACATACATTACATTACTGATCCTGAGTTACATCCTGTATTATACTCCAGAGCTGCACTCACTATTCTGCTGGTGCAGTCACTGTGTACATACATTACATTACTGATCCTGAGTTACCTCCTGTATTATACTCCAGAGCTGCACTCACTATTCTGCTGGTGCAGTCACTGTGTACATACATTACATTACTGATCCTGAGTTACATCCTGTATTATACTCCAGAGCTGCACTCACTATTCTGCTGGTGCAGTCACTGTGTACATATATTACATTACTGATCCTGAGTTACCTCCTGTATTATACTCCAGAGTCGCACTCACTATTCTGCTGGTGCAGTCACTGTGTACATATATTACATTACTGATCCTGAGTTACATCCTGTATTATACTCCAGAGCTGCACTCACTATTCTGCTGGTGCAGTCACTGTGTACATACATTACATTACTGATCCTGAGTTACATCCTGTATTATACTCCAGAGCTGCACTCACTATTCTGCTGGTGCAGTCACTGTGTACATACATTACATTACTGATCCTGAGTTACCTCCTGTATTATACTCCAGAGCTGCACTCACTATTCTGCTGGTGCAGTCACTGTGTACATACATTACATTACTGATCCTGAGTTACCTCCTGTATTATACTCCAGAGCTGCACTCACTATTCTGCTGGTGCAGTCACTGTGTACATACATTACATTACTGATCCTGAGTTACATCCTGTATTATACCCCAGAGCTGCACTCACTATTCTGCTGGTGCAGTCACTGTGTACATACATTACATTACTGATCCTGAGTTACCTCCTGTATTATACTCCAGAGCTGCACTCACTATTCTGCTGGTGCAGTCACTGTGTACATACATTACATTACTGATCCTGAGTTACATCCTGTATTATACTCCAGAGCTGCACTCACTATTCTGCTGGTGCAGTCACTGTGTACATACATTACTGATCCTGAGTTACATCCTGTATTATACTCCAGAGCTGCACTCACTATTCTGCTGGTGCAGTCGCTGTGAACGTACATTACATTACTGATCCTGAGTTACATCCTGTATTATACTCCAGAGCTGCACTCACTATTTTGCTGGTGCAGTCACTGTGTACATACATTACATTACTGATCCTGAGTTACATCCTGTATTATACTCCAGAGCCGCACTCACTATTCTGCTGGTGCAGTCACTGTGTACATACATTACTGATCCTGAGTTACATCCTGTATTATGCTCCAGAGCTGCACTCACTATTCTGCTGGTGCAGTCGCTGTGTACGTACATTACATTACTTATCCTGAGTTACATCCTGTATTATACTCCAGAGCTGCACTCACTATTCTGCTGGTGCAGTCGCTGTGTACATACATTACATTACTGATCCTGAGTTACATCCTGTATTATGCTCCAGAGCTGCACTCACTATTCTGCTGGTGCAGTCGCTGTGTACGTACATTACATTACTTATCCTGAGTTACATCCTGTATTATACTCCAGAGCTGCACTCACTATTCTGCTGGTGCAGTCGCTGTGTACATACATTACATTACTGATCCTGAGTTATCTCCTGTATTATACTCCAGAGCTGCACTCACTGTTCTGCTGGTGCCGTCACTATGTACATACATTACATTATTGATCATGAGTTACATCCTGTATTATACCCCAGAGCTGCACTCACTATTCTGCTGGTGCAGTCGCTGTGTACATACATTACATTACTGATCCTGAGTTACATCCTGTATTATACTCCAGAGCTGCACTCACTATACTGCTGGTGCAGTCACTGTGTACATATATTACATTACTGATCCTGAGTTACCTCCTGTATTATACTCCAGAGCTGCACTCACTATTCTGCTGGTGCAGTCTCTGTGTACATACATTACATTACTGATCCTGAGTTACATCCTGTATTATACTCCAGAGCTGCACTCACTATTCTGCTGGTGCAGTCACTGTGTGCATTCATAACATTACTGATCCTGAGTTACATCCTGTATTATACTCCAGAGCTGCACTCACTATTCTGCTGGTGCAGTCACTGTGTACATACATTACATTACTGATCCTGAGTTACATCCTGTATTCTCCTCCAGAGCTGCACTCACTATTCTGCTGGTGCAGTCACTGTGTACATACATTACATTACTGATCCTGAGTTACATCCTGTATTATACTCCAGAGCTGCACTCACTGTTCTGCTGGTGCCGTCACTATGTACATACATTACATTACTGATCCTGAGTTACCTCCTGTATTATACTTCAGAGCTGCACTCAATATTCTGCTGCTGCAGTCACTGTGTACATACATTACATTACTGATCCTGAGTTACATCCTGTATTATACTCCAGAGCTGTGCTCACTATTCTGCTGGTGCAGTCACTGTGTACATACATTACATTACTGATCCTGAGATACATCCTGTATTATCCTCCAGAGCTGCACTCACTATTCTGCTGGTGCAGTCACTGTGTACATACATTACATTACTGATCTTGAGTTACCTCCTGTATTATACTACAGAGCTGGACTCACTATTCTGCTGGTGCAGTCACTGTGTACATACATTACATTACTGATCCTGAGTTACCTCCTGTATTATACTCCAGAGCTGCACTCACTATTCTGCTGGTGCAGTCACTGTGTACATACATTACATTACTGATCCTGAGTTACATCCTGTATTATACTCCAGACCTGCACTCACTATTCTGCTGGTGGAGTCACTGTGTACATACATTACATTACTGATCCTGAGTTACATCCTGTATTATACTCCAGAGCTGCACTCACTATTCTGCTGGTGCAGTCACTGTGTACATACATTACATTACTGATCTTGAGTTACCTCCTGTATTATACTACAGAGCTGGACTCACTATTCTGCTGGTGCAGTCACTGTGTACATACATTACATTACTGATCCTGAGTTACCTCCTGTATTATACTCCAGAGCTGCACTCACTATTCTGCTGGTGCAGTCACTGTGTACATACATTACATTACTGATCCTGAGTTACATCCTGTATTATACTCCAGAGCTGCACTCACTATTCTGCTGGTGCAGTCACTCTGTACATACATTACATTACTGATCCTGAGTTACATCCTGTATTATACTGCAGAGCTGCACTCACTGTTCTGCTGGTGCAGTCACTGTGTACATACATTACATTACTGATCCTGAGTTACCTCCTGTATTATACTCCAGAGCTGCACTCACTATTCTGCTGGTGCAGTCACTGTGTACATACATTACATTACTGATCCTGAGTTACATCCTGTATTATACTCCAGAGCTGCACTCACTATTCTGCTTGTGCAGTCACTGTGTACATACATTACTGATCCTGAGTTACATCCTGTATTATACTCCAGAGCTGCACTCACTATTCTGCTGGTGCAGTCACTGTGTACATACATTACATTACTGATCCTGAGTTACATCCTGTATTATACTCTAGAGCTGCACTCACTATTCTGCTGGTGCAGTCACTGTGTACATACATTACATTACTGATCCTGAGTTACATCCTGTATTATACTCCAGAGCTGCACTCACTATTCTGCTGGTGGAGTCACTTTGTATATATATTACATTACTGATCCTGAGTTACATCCTGTATTATACTCCAAAGCTGCACTCACTATTCTGCTGGTGCAGTCACTGTGTACATACATTACATTACTGATCCTGAGTTACATCCTGTATTATACTCCAGAGCTGCACTCACTATTCTGCTGGTGGAGTCACTGTGTACATACATTACATTACTGATCCTGAGTTACATCCTGTATTATACTCCAGAGCTGCACTCACTATTCTGCTGGTGCAGTCACTGTGTACATACATTACTGATCCTGAGTTACATCCTGTATTATACTCCAGAGCTGCACTCACTATTCTGCTGGTGCAGTCGCTGTGAACGTGCATTACATTACTGATCCTGAGTTACATCCTGTATTATACTCCAGAGCTGCACTCACTATTTTGCTGGTGCAGTCACTGTGTACATACATTACATTACTGATCCTGAGTTACATCCTGTATTATACTCCAGAGCCGCACTCACTATTCTGCTGGTGCAGTCACTGTGTACATACATTACTGATCCTGAGTTACATCCTGTATTATGCTCCAGAGCTGCACTCACTATTCTGCTGGTGCAGTCGCTGTGTACGTACATTACATTACTTATCCTGAGTTACATCCTGTATTATACTCCAGAGCTGCACTCACTATTCTGCTGGTGCAGTCGCTGTGTACATACATTACATTACTGATCCTGAGTTACATCCTGTATTATACTCCAGAGCTGCACTCACTGTTCTGCTGGTGCCGTCACTATGTACATACATTACATTATTGATCATGAGTTACATCCTGTATTATACCCCAGAGCTGCACTCACTATACTGCTGGTGCAGTCACTGTGTACATATATTACATTACTGATCCTGAGTTACATCCTGTATTATACTCCAGAGCTGCACTCACTATTCTGCTGGTGCAGTCTCTGTGTACATATATTACATTACTGATCCTGAGTTACTTCCTGTATTATACTCCAGAGCTGCACAGACTTTTCTGCTGGTGCAGTCACTGTGTACATACATTACATTACTGATCCTGAGTTACATCCTGTATTATACTCCAGAGCTGCACTCACTATTCTGCTGGTGCAGTCACTGTGTACATTCATAACATTACTGATCCTGAGTTACATCCTGTATTATACTCCAGAGCTGCACTCACTATTCTGCTGGTGCAGTCACTGTGTACATACATTACATTACTGATCCTGTGTTACCTCCTGTATTATACTCCAGAGCTGCACTCACTATTCTGCTGGTGCAGTCACTGTGTACATTCATAACATTACTGATCCTGAGTTACATCCTGTATTATACTCCAGAGCTGCACTCACTATTCTGCTGGTGCAGTCACTGTGTACATACATTACATTACTGATCCTGAGTTACATCCTGTATTATACTCCAGAGCTGCACTCACTGTTCTGCTGGTGCCGTCACTATGTACATACATTACATTACTGATCCTGAGTTACCTCCTGTATTATACTTCAGAGCCGCACTCAATATTCTGCTGCTGCAGTCACTGTGTACATACATTACATTACTGATCCTGAGTTACATCCTGTATTATACTCCAGAGCTGTGCTCACTATTCTGCTGGTGCAGTCACTGTGTACATACATTACATTACTGATCCTGAGATACATCCTGTATTATCCTCCAGAGCTCCACTCACTATTCTGCTGGTGCAGTCACTGTGTACATACATTACATTACTTATCCTGAGTTACATCCTGTATTATACTCCAGAGCTGCACTCACTATTCTGCTGGTGCAGTCACTGTGTACATACATTACATTACTGATCCTGTGTTACATCCTGTATTATACTCCAGAGCTGCACTCACTATTCTGCTGGTGCAGTCACTGTGTACATACATTACATTACTGTTCCTGAGTTACATCCTATATTATACTCCAGAGCTGCACTCACTATTCTGCTGGTGCAGTCACTGTGTACATACATTACATTACTGATCCTGAGTTACATCCTGTATTATACTCCAGAGCTGCACTCACTATTCTGCTGGTGCAGTCACTGTGTACATACATTACATTACTGATCCTGAGTTACCTCCTGTATTATACTCCAGAGCTGCACTCACTATTCTGCTGGTGCAGTCACTGTGTACATACATTACATTACTGATCCTGAGTTACATCCTGTATTATACTCCAGAGCCGCAGTCACTATTGTGCTGGTGCAGTCGCTGTGTACGTACATTACATTACTGATCCTGAGTTACATCCTGTATTACACTCCAGAGCTGCACTCACTATTCTGCTGGTGCAGTCGCTGTGTACGTACATTACATTACTTATCCTGAGTTACATCCTGTATTATACTCCAGAGCTGCACTCACTATTGTGCTGGTGCAGTCGCTGTGTACGTACATTACATTACTGATCCTGAGTTACATCCTGTATTACACTCCAGAGCTGCACTCACTATTCTGCTGGTGCAGTCGCTGTGTACGTACATTACATTACTTATCCTGAGTTACATCCTGTATTATACTCCAGAGCTGCACTCACTATTCTGCTGGTGCAGTCGCTGTGTACATACATTACATTACTGATCCTGAGTTACATCCTGTATTATACTCCAAAGCTGCACTCACTGTTCTGCTGGTGCCGTCACTATGTACATACATTACATTATTGATCATGAGTTACATCCTGTATTATACCCCAGAGCTGCACTCACTATTCTGCTGGTGCAGTCGCTGTGTACATACATTACATTACTGATCCTGAGTTACATCCTGTATTATACTCCAGAGCTGCACTCACTATACTGCTGGTGCAGTCACTGTGTACATATATTACATTACTGATCCTGAGTTACCTCCTGTATTATACTCCAGAGCTGCACTCACTATTCTGCTGGTGCAGTCTCTGTGTACATACATTACATTACTGATCCTGAGTTACATCCTGTATTATACTCCAGAGCTGCACTCACTATTCTGCTGGTGCAGTCACTGTGTGCATTCATAACATTACTGATCCTGAGTTACATCCTGTATTATACTCCAGAGCTGCACTCACTATTCTGCTGGTGCAGTCACTGTGTACATACATTACATTACTGATCCTGAGTTACATCCTGTATTCTCCTCCAGAGCTGCACTCACTATTCTGCTGGTGCAGTCACTGTGTACATACATTACATTACTGATCCTGAGTTACATCCTGTATTATACTCCAGAGCTGCACTCACTGTTCTGCTGGTGCCGTCACTATGTACATACATTACATTACTGATCCTGAGTTACCTCCTGTATTATACTTCAGAGCTGCACTCAATATTCTGCTGCTGCAGTCACTGTGTACATACATTACATTACTGATCCTGAGTTACATCCTGTATTATACTCCAGAGCTGTGCTCACTATTCTGCTGGTGCAGTCACTGTGTACATACATTACATTACTGATCCTGAGATACATCCTGTATTATCCTCCAGAGCTGCACTCACTATTCTGCTGGTGCAGTCACTGTGTACATACATTACATTACTGATCTTGAGTTACCTCCTGTATTATACTACAGAGCTGGACTCACTATTCTGCTGGTGCAGTCACTGTGTACATACGTTACATTACTGATCCTGAGTTACCTCCTGTATTATACTCCAGAGCTGCACTCACTATTCTGCTGGTGCAGTCACTGTGTACATACATTACATTACTGATCCTGAGTTACATCCTGTATTATACTCCAGAGCTGCACTCACTATTCTGCTGGTGCAGTCACTCTGTACATACATTACATTACTGATCCTGAGTTACATCCTGTATTATACTGCAGAGCTGCACTCACTATTCTGCTGGTGCAGTCACTGTGTACATACATTACTGATCCTGAGTTACATCCTGTATTATACTCCAGAGCTGCACTCACTATTCTGCTGGTGCAGTCGCTGTGAACGTGCATTACATTACTGATCCTGAGTTACATCCTGTATTATACTCCAGAGCTGCACTCACTATTTTGCTGGTGCAGTCACTGTGTACATACATTACATTACTGATCCTGAGTTACATCCTGTATTATACTCCAGAGCCGCACTCACTATTCTGCTGGTGCAGTCACTGTGTACATACATTACTGATCCTGAGTTACATCCTGTATTATGCTCCAGAGCTGCACTCACTATTCTGCTGGTGCAGTCGCTGTGTACGTACATTACATTACTTATCCTGAGTTACATCCTGTATTATACTCCAGAGCTGCACTCACTATTCTGCTGGTGCAGTCGCTGTGTACATACATTACATTACTGATCCTGAGTTACATCCTGTATTATACTCCAGAGCTGCACTCACTGTTCTGCTGGTGCCGTCACTATGTACATACATTACATTATTGATCATGAGTTACATCCTGTATTATACCCCAGAGCTGCACTCACTATACTGCTGGTGCAGTCACTGTGTACATATATTACATTACTGATCCTGAGTTACATCCTGTATTATACTCCAGAGCTGCACTCACTATTCTGCTGGTGCAGTCTCTGTGTACATATATTACATTACTGATCCTGAGTTACTTCCTGTATTATACTCCAGAGCTGCACAGACTTTTCTGCTGGTGCAGTCACTGTGTACATACATTACATTACTGATCCTGAGTTACATCCTGTATTATACTCCAGAGCTGCACTCACTATTCTGCTGGTGCAGTCACTGTGTACATTCATAACATTACTGATCCTGAGTTACATCCTGTATTATACTCCAGAGCTGCACTCACTATTCTGCTGGTGCAGTCACTGTGTACATACATTACATTACTGATCCTGTGTTACCTCCTGTATTATACTCCAGAGCTGCACTCACTATTCTGCTGGTGCAGTCACTGTGTACATTCATAACATTACTGATCCTGAGTTACATCCTGTATTATACTCCAGAGCTGCACTCACTATTCTGCTGGTGCAGTCACTGTGTACATACATTACATTACTGATCCTGAGTTACATCCTGTATTATACTCCAGAGCTGCACTCACTGTTCTGCTGGTGCCGTCACTATGTACATACATTACATTACTGATCCTGAGTTACCTCCTGTATTATACTTCAGAGCCGCACTCAATATTCTGCTGCTGCAGTCACTGTGTACATACATTACATTACTGATCCTGAGTTACATCCTGTATTATACTCCAGAGCTGTGCTCACTATTCTGCTGGTGCAGTCACTGTGTACATACATTACATTACTGATCCTGAGATACATCCTGTATTATCCTCCAGAGCTCCACTCACTATTCTGCTGGTGCAGTCACTGTGTACATACATTACATTACTTATCCTGAGTTACATCCTGTATTATACTCCAGAGCTGCACTCACTATTCTGCTGGTGCAGTCACTGTGTACATACATTACATTACTGATCCTGTGTTACATCCTGTATTATACTCCAGAGCTGCACTCACTATTCTGCTGGTGCAGTCACTGTGTACATACATTACATTACTGTTCCTGAGTTACATCCTATATTATACTCCAGAGCTGCACTCACTATTCTGCTGGTGCAGTCACTGTGTACATACATTACATTACTGATCCTGAGTTACATCCTGTATTATACTCCAGAGCTGCACTCACTATTCTGCTGGTGCAGTCACTGTGTACATACATTACATTACTGATCCTGAGTTACCTCCTGTATTATACTCCAGAGCTGCACTCACTATTCTGCTGGTGCAGTCACTGTGTACATACATTACATTACTGATCCTGAGTTACCTCCTGTATTATACTCCAGAGCCGCAGTCACTATTCTGCTGATGCAGTCACTGTGTACATACATTACTGATCCTGAGTTACATCCTGTATTATACTCCAGAGCTGCACTCACTATTGTGCTGGTGCAGTCGCTGTGTACGTACATTACATTACTGATCCTGAGTTACATCCTGTATTACACTCCAGAGCTGCACTCACTATTCTGCTGGTGCAGTCGCTGTGTACACACATTACATTACTGATCCTGAGTTATATCCTGTATTATACTCCAGAGCTGCACTCACTATTCTGCTGGTGCAGTCACTGTGTGCATACATTACATTACTGATCCTGAGTTACCTCCTGTATTATACTCCAGAGCTGCACTCACTATTTTGCTGGTGCAGTCGCTGTGCACATACATTACATTACTGATCCTGAGTTACATCCTGTATTATACTCCAGAGCCACACTCACTATTCTGCTGGTGCAGTCACTGTGTACATACATTACTGATCCTGAGTTACATCCTGTATTATGCTCCAGAGCTGCACTCACTATTCTGCTGGTGCAGTCGCTGTGTACGTACATTACATTACTTATCCTGAGTTACATCCTGTATTATACTCCAGAGCTGCACTCACTATTCTGCTGGTGCAGTCGCTGTGTACATACATTACATTACTGATCCTGAGTTACATCCTGTATTATACTCCAGAGCTGCACTCACTGTTCTGCTGGTGCCGTCACTATGTACATACATTACATTACTGATCCTGAGTTACATCCTGTATTATACCGCAGAGCTGCACTCACTATACTGCTGGTGCAGTCACTGTGTACATATATTACATTACTGATCCTGAGTTACATCCTGTATTATACTCCAGAGCTGCACTCACTATTCTGCTGGTGCAGTCTCTGTGTACATACATTACATTACTGATCCTGAGTTACTTCCTGTATTATACTCCAGAGCTGCGCTCACTATTCTGCTGGTGCAGTCACTGTGTACATACATTACATTACTGATCCTGTGTTACCTCCTGTATTATACTCCAGAGCTGCACTCACTATTCTGCTGGTGCAGTCACTGTGTACATTCATAACATTACTGATCCTGAGTTACATCCTGTATTATACTCCAGAGCTGCACTCACTATTCTGCTGGTGCAGTCACTGTGTACATACATTACATTACTGATCCTGAGTTACATCCTGTATTCTCCTCCAGAGCTGCACTCACTATTCTGCTGGTGCAGTCACTGTGTACATACATTACATTACTGATCCTGAGTTACATCCTGTATTATACTCCAGAGCTGCACTCACTGTTCTGCTGGTGCCGTCACTATGTACATACATTACATTACTGATCCTGAGTTACCTCCTGTATTATACTTCAGAGCTGCACTCAATATTCTGCTGCTGCAGTCACTGTGTACATACATTACATTACTGATCCTGAGTTACATCCTGTATTATACTCCAGAGCTGTGCTCACTATTCTGCTGGTGCAGTCACTGTGTACATACATTACATTACTGATCCTGAGATACATCCTGTATTATCCTCCAGAGCTCCACTCACTATTCTGCTGGTGCAGTCACTGTGTACATACATTACATTACTGATCTTGAGTTACCTCCTGTATTATACTACAGAGCTGCACTCACTATTCTGCTGGTGCAGTCACTGTGTACATACATTACATTACTGATCCTGAGTTACCTCCTATATTATACTCCAGAGCTGCACTCACTATTCTGCTGGTGCAGTCACTGTGTACATACATTACATTACTGATCCTGAGTTACATCCTGTATTATACTCCAGAGCTGCACTCACTATTCTGCTGGTGCAGTCACTGTGTACATACATTACATTACTGATCTTGAGTTACCTCCTGTATTATACTACAGAGCTGGACTCACTATTCTGCTGGTGCAGTCACTGTGTACATACATTACATTACTGATCCTGAGTTACCTCCTGTATTATACTCCAGAGCTGCACTCACTATTCTGCTGGTGCAGTCACTGTGTACATACATTACATTACTGATCCTGAGTTACATCCTGTATTATACTCCAGAGCTGCACTCACTATTCTGCTGGTGCAGTCACTCTGTACATACATTACATTACTGATCCTGAGTTACATCCTGTATTATACTCCAGAGCTGCACTCACTGTTCTGCTGGTGCCGTCACTATGTACATACATTACATTACTGATCCTGAGTTACATCCTGTATTATACCCCAGAGCTGCACTCACTATACTGCTGGTGCAGTCACTGTGTACATATATTACATTACTGATCCTGAGTTACATCCTGTATTATACTCCAGAGCTGCACTCACTATTCTGCTGGTGCAGTCACTGTGTACATACATTACATTACTGATCCTGAGTTACATCCTGTATTATACTCCAGAGCTGCACTCACTATTCTGCTGGTGCAGTCACTCTGTACATACATTACATTACTGATCCTGAGTTACATCCTGTATTATACTCCAGAGCTGCACTCACTGTTCTGCTGGTGCCGTCACTATGTACATACATTACATTACTGATCCTGAGTTACATCCTGTATTATACTCCAGAGCTGCACTCACTATTCTGCTGGTGCAGTCACTGTGTACATACATTACATTACTGATCCTGAGTTACTTCCTGTATTATACTCCAGACTGCACAGACTTTTCTGCTGGTGCAGTCACTGTGTACATACATTACATTACTGATCCTGTGTTACCTCCTGTATTATACTCCAGAGCTGCACTCACTATTCTGCTGGTGCAGTCACTGTATACATTCATAACATTACTGATCCTGAGTTACATCCTGTATTATACTCCAGAGCTGCACTCACTATTCTGCTGGTGCAGTCACTGTGTACATACATTACATTACTGATCCTGAGTTACATCCTGTATTCTCCTCCAGAGCTGCACTCACTATTCTGCTGGTGCAGTCACTGTGTACATACATTACATTACTTATCCTGAGTTACATCCTGTATTATACTCCAGAGCTGCACTCACTGTTCTGCTGTTGCCGTCACTATGTACATACATTACATTACTGATCCTGAGTTACCTCCTGTATTATACTTCAGAGCTGCACTCAATATTCTGCTGCTGCAGTCACTGTGTGCATACATTACATTACTGATCCTGAGTTACATCCTGTATTATACTCCAGAGCTGTGCTCACTATTCTGCTGGTGCAGTCACTGTGTACATACATTACATTACTGATCCTGAGATACATCCTGTATTATCCTCCAGAGCTCCACTCACTATTCTGCTGGTGCAGTCACTGTGTACATACATTACATTACTGATCTTGAGTTACCTCCTGTATTATACTACAGAGCTGCACTCACTATTCTGCTGGTGCAGTCACTGTGTACATACATTACATTACTGATCCTGAGTTACCTCCTATATTATACTCCAGAGCTGCACTCACTATTCTGCTGGTGCAGTCACTGTGTACATACATTACATTACTGATCCTGAGTTACATCCTGTATTATACTCCAGAGCTGCACTCACTATTCTGCTGGTGCAGTCACTGTGTACATACATTACATTACTGATCTTGAGTTACCTCCTGTATTATACTACAGAGCTGGACTCACTATTCTGCTGGTGCAGTCACTGTGTACATACATTACATTACTGATCCTGAGTTACCTCCTGTATTATACTCCAGAGCTGCACTCACTATTCTGCTGGTGCAGTCACTGTGTACATACATTACATTACTGATCCTGAGTTACATCCTGTATTATACTCCAGAGCTGCACTCACTATTCTGCTGGTGCAGTCACTCTGTACATACATTACATTACTGATCCTGAGTTACATCCTGTATTATACTGCAGAGCTGCACTCACTGTTCTGCTGGTGCAGTCACTGTGTACATACATTACATTACTGATCCTGAGTTACCTCCTGTATTATACTCCAGAGCTGCACTCACTATTCTGCTGGTGCAGTCACTGTGTACATACATTACATTACTGATCCTGAGTTACATCCTGTATTATACTCCAGAGCTGCACTCACTATTCTGCTGGTGCAGTCACTGTGTACATACATTACTGATCCTGAGTTACATCCTGTATTATACTACAGAGCTGCACTCACTATTCTGCTGGTGCAGTCACTGTGTACATACATTACATTACTGATCCTGAGTTACATCCTGTATTATACTCCAGAGCTGCACTCACTATTCTGCTGGTGCAGTCACTGTGTACATACATTACTGATCCTGAGTTACATCCTGTATTATACTACAGAGCTGCACTCACTATTCTGCTGGTGCAGTCACTGTGTACATACATTACATTACTGATCCTGAGTTACATCCTGTATTATACTCCAAAGCTGCACTCACTATTCTGCTGGTGCAGTCACTGTGTACATACATTACATTACTGATCCTGAGTTACATCCTGTATTATACTCCAGAGCTGCACTCACTATTCTGCTGGTGCAGTCACTGTGTACATACATTACTGATCCTGAGTTACCTCCTGTATTATACTCCAGAGCTGCACTCACTATTCTGCTGGTGCAGTCACTGTGTACATACATTACTGATCCTGAGTTACATCCTGTATTATGCTCCAGAGCTGCACTCACTATTCTGCTGGTGCAGTCGCTGTGTACGTACATTACATTACTTATCCTGAGTTACATCCTGTATTATACTCCAGAGCTGCACTCACTATTCTGCTGGTGCAGTCGCTGTGTACATACATTACATTACTGATCCTGAGTTACATCCTGTATTATACTCCAGAGCTGCACTCACTGTTCTGCTGGTGCCGTCACTATGTACATACATTACATTATTGATCATGAGTTACATCCTGTATTATACCCCAGAGCTGCACTCACTATACTGCTGGTGCAGTCACTGTGTACATATATTACATTACTGATCCTGAGTTACATCCTGTATTATACTCCAGAGCTGCACAGACTTTTCTGCTGGTGCAGTCACTGTGTACATACATTACATTACTGATCCTGAGTTACATCCTGTATTATACTCCAGAGCTGCACTCACTATTCTGCTGGTGCAGTCACTGTGTACATTCATTACATTACTGATCCTGAGTTACATCCTGTATTATACTCCAGAGCTGCACTCACTATTCTGCTGGTGCAGTCACTGTGTACATACATTACATTACTGATCCTGTGTTACCTCCTGTATTATACTCCAGAGCTGCACTCACTATTCTGCTGGTGCAGTCACTGTGTACATTCATAACATTACTGATCCTGAGTTACATCCTGTATTATACTCCAGAGCTGCACTCACTATTCTGCTGGTGCAGTCACTGTGTACATACATTACATTACTGATCCTGAGTTACATCCTGTATTATACTCCAGAGCTGCACTCACTGTTCTGCTGGTGCCGTCACTATGTACATACATTACATTACTGATCCTGAGTTACCTCCTGTATTATACTTCAGAGCCGCACTCAATATTCTGCTGCTGCAGTCACTGTGTACATACATTACATTACTGATCCTGAGTTACATCCTGTATTATACTCCAGAGCTGTGCTCACTATTCTGCTGGTGCAGTCACTGTGTACATACATTACATTACTGATCCTGAGATACATCCTGTATTATCCTCCAGAGCTCCACTCACTATTCTGCTGGTGCAGTCACTGTGTACATACATTACATTACTTATCCTGAGTTACATCCTGTATTATACTCCAGAGCTGCACTCACTATTCTGCTGGTGCAGTCACTGTGTACATACATTACATTACTGATCCTGTGTTACATCCTGTATTATACTCCAGAGCTGCACTCACTATTCTGCTGGTGCAGTCACTGTGTACATACATTACATTACTGTTCCTGAGTTACATCCTATATTATACTCCAGACCTGCACTCACTATTCTGCTGGTGCAGTCACTGTGTACATACATTACATTACTGATCCTGAGTTACATCCTGTATTATACTCCAGAGCTGCACTCACTATTCTGCTGGTGCAGTCACTGTGTACATACATTACATTACTGATCCTGAGTTACATCCTGTATTATACTCCAGAGCCGCAGTCACTATTCTGCTGATGCAGTCACTGTGTACATACATTACTGATCCTGAGTTACATCCTGTATTATACTCCAGAGCTGCACTCACTATTCTGCTGGTGCAGTCGCTGTGTACGTACATTACATTACTGATCCTGAGTTACATCCTGTATTATACTCCAGAGCTGCACTCACTATTCTGCTGGTGCAGTCGCTGTGTACACACATTACATTACTGATCCTGAGTTATATCCTGTATTATACTCCAGAGCTGCACTCACTATTCTGCTGGTGCAGTCACTGTGTGCATACATTACATTACTGATCCTGAGTTACCTCCTGTATTATACTCCAGAGCTGCACTCACTATTTTGCTGGTGCAGTCGCTGTGTACATACATTACATTACTGATCCTGAGTTACATCCTGTATTATACTCCAGAGCTGCACTCACTATTCTGCTGGTGCAGTCACTGTGTACATACATTACATTACTGATCCTGAGTTACCTCCTGTATTATACTCCAGAGCTGCACTCACTATTCTGCTTGTGCAATCACTGTGTACATACATTACATTACTGATCCTGAGTTACATCCTGTATTATACTCCAGAGCTGCACTCACTATTCTGCTGGTGCAGTCACTGTGTACATACATTACATTACTGATCCTGAGTTACCTCCTGTATTATACTCCAGAGCTGGACTCATTATTCTGCTGGTGCAGTCACTGTGTACATACATTACATTACTGATCCTGAGTTACCTCCTTTATTATACTCCAGAGCTGCACTCACTATTCTGCTGGTGCAGTCAGTGTGCACATACATTGCATTACTGATCCTGTGTTACATCCTGTATTATACCCCAGAGCTGCACTCACTATTCTGCTGGTGCAGTCACTGCGTAGATACATTACATTACTGATCCTGAGTTACATCCTGTATTATACTCCAGAGCTTCACTCACTATTCTGCTGGTGCAGTCACTGTGTACATACATTACATTACTGATCCTGAGTTACATCCTGTATTATACTCCAGAGCTGCACTCACTATTCTGCTGGTGCAGTCACTGTGTACATACATTACATTACTGATCCTGAGTTACATCATGTATTATACTACAGAGCTGGACTCACTATTCTGCTGGTGCAGTCACTGTATACATACATTACATTACTGATCCTGAGTTACCTCCTGTATTATACTACAGAGCTGCACTCACTATTCTGCAGGTGCAGTCACTCTGTACATACAATACATTACTGATCCGGAGTTACATCCTGTATTATACTCCAGAGCTGCACTCAGTATTCTGCTGGTGCAGTCGCTGTGTACATACATTACATTACTGATCCTGAGTTACATCCTGTATTATACTCCAGAGCTGCACTCACTATTCTGCTGGTGCAGTCACTGTGTACATACATTACATTACTGATCCTGAGTTACCTCCTGTATTATACTCCAGAGCTGCACTCACTATTCTGCTGGTGCAGTCACTGTGTACATACATTACATTACTGATCCTGAGTTACCTCCTGTATTATACTCCAGAGCTGCACTCACTATTCTGCTTGTGCAGTCACTGTGTACATACATTACAGTACTGATCCTGAGTTACATCCTGTATTATACTTCAGAGCTGCACTCACTATTCTGCTGGTGCAGTCACTGTGTACATACATTACATTACTGATCCTGAGTTACATCCTGTATTATACTACAGAGCTGGACTCACTATTCTGCTGGTGCAGTCACTGTATACATACATTACATTACTGATCCTGTGTTACCTCCTGTATTATACTCCAGAGCTGCACTCACTATTCTGCTGGTGCAGTCACTGTGTACATACATTACATTACTGATCCTGAGTTACATCCTGTATTATACTCCAGAGCTGCACTCACTATTCTGCTGGTGCAGTCACTGTGTACATACATTACATTACTGATCCTGAGTTACATCCTGTATTATTCTCCAGAGCTGCACTAACTATTCTGCTGGTGCAGTCACTGTGTACATACATTACATTACTGATCCTGAGTTACCTCCTGTATTATACTCCAGAGCTGCACTCACTATTCTGCTGGTGCAGTCACTGTGTACATATATTACATTACTGATCCTGAGTTACCTCCTGTATTATACTACAGAGCTGGACTCACTATTCTGCTGGTGCAGTCACTGTGTACATACATTACATTACTGATCCTGAGTTAGATCCGGTATTATACTCCAGAGCTGCACTCACTATTCTGCTGGTACAGTCACTGTGTACATACATTACATTACTGATCCTGAGTTACCTCCTGTATTATACTACAGAGCTGCACTCACTATTCTGCTGGTGCAGTCACTGTGTACATACATTACACTACTGATCCTGAGTTACCTCCTGTATTATACTCCAGAGCTGCACTCACTATTCTGCTGGTGGAGTCACTGTGTACATACATTACACTACTGATCCTGAGTTACCTCCTGTATTATACTCCAGAGCTGCACTCACTATTCTGCTGGTGCAGTCACTGTGTACATACATTACATTACTGATCCTGAGTTAGATCCGGTATTATACTCCAGAGCTGCACTCACTATTCTGCTGGTGCAGTCACTGTGTACATACATTACATTACTGATCCTGAGTTACCTCCTGCATTATACTCCAGAGCTGCACTCACTATTCTGCTGGTGCAGTCACTGTGTACATACATTACATTACTGATCCTGAGTTACATCCTGTATTATACTCCAGAGCTGCACTCACTATTCTACTGGTGCAGTCACTGTGTACATACATTACTGATCCTGAGTTACATCCTGTATTATACTCCAGAGCTGCACTCACTATTCTGCTGGTGCAGTCACTGTGTACATACATTACATTACTGATCCTGAGTTACATCCTGTATTATACTCCAGAGCTGCACTCACTATTCTGCTGGTGGAGTCACTTTGTATATATATTACATTACTGATCCTGAGTTACATCCTGTATTATACTCCAGAGCTACACTCACTATTCTGCTGGTGGAGTCACTGTGTACATACATTACACTACTGATCCTGAGTTACCTCCTGTATTATACTACAGAGCTGCACTCACTATTCTGCTGGTGCAGTCACTGTGTACATACATTACATTACTGATCCTGAGTTACCTCCTGTATTATACTCCAGAGCTGCACTCACTATTCTGCTGGTGTAGTCACTGTGTACATACATTACATTACTGATCCTGAGTTACCTCCTGTATTATACTACAGAGCTGCACTCACTATTCTGCTGGTGCAGTCACTGTGTACATACATTACATTACTGATCCTGAGTTACCTCCTGTATTATACTCCAGAGCTGCACTCACTATTCTGCTGGTGTAGTCACTGTGTACATACATTACATTACTGATCCTGAGTTACCTCCTGTATTATACTCCAGAGCTGCACTCACTATTCTGCTGGTGTAGTCACTGTGTACATACATTACATTACTGATCCTGAGTTACCTCCTGTATTATACTCCAGAGCTGGACTCACTATTCTGCTGGTGCAGTCACTGTGTACATACATTACAGTACTGATCCTGAGTTACCTCCTGTATTATACTCCAGAGCTGTACTCACTATTCTGCTGGTGCAGTCACTGTGTACATACATTACATTACTGATCCTGAGTTACCTCCTGTATTATACTCCAGAGCTGCACTCACTATTCTGCTGGTGCAGTCACTGTGTACATACATTACATTACTGATCCTGAGTTACCTCCTGTATTATACTCCAGAGCTGGACTCACTATTCTGCTGGTGCAGTCACTGTGTACATACATTACATTACTGATCCTGAGTTACCTCCTGTATTATACTCCAGAGCTGCACTCACTATTCTGCTGGTGCAGTCACTGTGTACATGTAGCACCCTGAGGATTCGGCTGCTACAGGGGTATTGCACCTCAACCCAGAGGTGTGATATTCCACTCCCGGGTAAGGAAGGAGTGTGGAACTGAGCTCAGATAGACTGCATGCACTACATACATCCCATTCCAGAGGAGCAGGCCGACGGTACTCCCACTTAGAAATGTGCAGGTACAACCGAGCCTGTTCCTGGCTGGAGTGGGAGGGGGGTGGTACATCCCATGTAGTGTAGGGGCAGATAGGGGGAGCAGTCTGGGTAGTGATAGGAGCTCATTGGGTGCTGGTCACCTGAGCTCACACATAGAGGGATATATAAGGAGGGCACCAACTTAGATCAGGGTCAGACGCTGAGAACAAGTCAGTGGGAGAGGAGAGAGAAGGAAACAGCAGCCCTGGAGAGAGAGAGAGTGGATCAGAGAAAGACCCAGAGGGGGAAGACTGAAGGGACCCAAGAACCCAAATTAGAGCACCGGGTGAGGAGTCAGCAAGAGGGTACCGGAACCCAAGCTGGTGGGGGCAAAGACATTCCCCAGCCAGAGACCGGAGACCGTGGGCAGTGTCTGTCACGGTCACCCACCACATTCACCCCGAAGGCACACCACATGAAGGGTCAGGGAACCCAGGGCCAAGGGTGTCCCAAAAGAAGGCCCGAGGGAGCTGGACCTAGGTGAATCACTGGTGGGGACGGCTGAAGAAAGGACAGAGGGAGAGCTCAGGGCCACGCTCTGGACTTGTTTGGGGGTTGGCTGGATCCAGGACCTGGTGGACGCAGCACGGCTCGGGTGGTCACTAGCAGCTGGAGTGACCGGAACATCAGCAGTAAGTAAACACCCTTAACTGCACAACCCGAGTCTGTCTTCATTGCCGGCTGCACCGCACCACCACAACCCCCATCCTCTGCGCCTGTCCCCTCTGAGGCTATACCCCTCCCGTTGGGGGTTATCTCACCAAGCTGCACACCCACCATCAGCCTCAGCGGACCCTGCTGCAGCGGCGGCCACAGTGACCGCATCACAACGGGTGGCGTAGTCGACACAAAAGAACTTTAGTAACATCTGTAAAGCTGCCACATAACACTTAGCTTGACGCCCTGGGCACGGGACCGGGTCACAGCCGCTCGGAGACTACAACCCCCCATCTGATCCGGTGCCGGGTATTCCCCTCAAAAAGGAATATGTCCCAGGGGGCGCGTCAACTTTGGCGTAGTCGGCAGGATTACGTGCCCGCAACACCCGGGTACTGCGTGCCTGAAGAAAAGTGCAAGTTTACCTCAGAAAGAAGACTCCTGCCGGTTCCGGAGGGTCCACACCATCGGACTCCATCACCAGTCGTTTCCCGCCGATTGTCCGCCATTTCCAGCTTGTTCCCGCCATCTGCAGAGTTTCCCGCCACTGGGCGACGCTTCCCGCCAAAACCGCAGATTTCCCGCCTTGGAAGAGCAGCGGACGCCATTATGGGCGTGCCAAAGGAGGGCAAGAGGCCACCTCCCATCGTGGGCCAGGACAGAAAATGGCGCCAAAAGTGGAAACCGCCCCCACCAACAGAGACTGTGATGCTGGAGGTGTCTGTCAGCGTGAAAGAACTGCCCCTGGAGCTGACAGTCACCGAGTTGCCCCGGGACCGCCCTCTAAGTGGGAGGAGACGAAAGAGAAGAGAAAAGATGGGTGTCGCTTGGAGCAGTCTGGAGCGAGCGCACCCGGAGGCAAGAGGTCTAACAAGGAGTAGCGGAGGAGCTCACCCGGAGATGGAAAGAAAGCAGAACAGCACCGGCCCGCTGGCCAGGAGTCTGCTAGAGACCGAGGAAGGAGGGCAGAGCAGCACCGGCCCGCTGGCCAGGAGCCTGCCGGAAGCCGAGCAGAGCAGCACCGACCCGATGGTCAGGAGCCTGCTAGAGTCCACAACCCCGCTAGGTCTAGCGGAGATCCTAGCGCAGCTCCCCCGAGACCGGGAGTGTGCACAAACTGCCCTGGAGGGCCTCGCAAGGAGGATGGCCTGGGTACAGCGCGAGATACTGGCGGAGTGGGGCCGGGAGATGACCCAGCAAGCTGAGACCAGTCAACGGAGCACGCTACCCTGGAAGAGGAAGCAGACCGCCTCTGAGGATGGCGCAGGAGGACCCAAGGCCGGAGACGGCGCCGAGGAGGGAGCCGAGCGCATGGAGGCAGGTAAAGGGGACGCCTATACCCCAAGCCGTGACACCGCTTACCTGCCCCAGCTCCCCGTCGCAGAGCCCGAAAGTCCCCCTGCTGTGCCCGTAGCCGCCATGTCACCGCCATGGACTAGGCCCCGACCGGAAGCCGCCGCAGCGACCCCTGTGACGTCACGCGCCCCGACCCGGAGCGTGACAAAGCAGGAATTACCACCAGCCTGGTCGCAAGGCCTAGTACCCCCGGGCGCCGCACCACCAACAGCGCCCCCTACCTCCGCGGAGCCTCCGGCCTGGCCGCAAGGCCAGGTAGCCCAGGGCGCCGCCGTCCTAACGGTGCCCTTCACCTTCCAGGTGCCCCAGGCCTGGCCGCAAGGCCTGGGCAACCCGGGCGCCACCACCACCGCGCCCGCGCCCGCAATACCTAGGGTGCCACACCTGGGGGAGGACCTCTTCGGCCAGCTCACATGGCCGGACGGGCGACCCTTCATCTGGCCCGAAGGGTACCCTGAGCTGGAGCGGCAGCAAAGACTAGGGCCCTTGTGTGAGCCCCTAATCCCGGCTCCGAAGCCCGTGGCTCGGGTCTCGCCTCCTCTAGCAGAAGCCCAATTCGTGTGGGACCCCACGGGAGAAGATTTGATGGGGTTCACCGGAGAAACTCGGGCAGCCGCAGCTGAACGTACAGAGTGTTGCCGTCAACAGCTGGCAGAGTTTAAGAGAGAACGGGAGGAGAGGCGGGTCAGAGAACAACAGGCCCAAATCCAGAGCGCGGAGCAGAAGAGCCGGACTAGGAGGAACCCCCGTGCAGCGCATTGTCCCCGCACCATCGGGACAGTGATAAAGTTCAACCCGCAGCATGGGTGGGGCTTTATTCGGGACCGTAACAACCGCGGTGACGTTTTTGTGACCCGCAGAGACGTCGAGTCCCACCTGCCGGAAGGTCACAAAGGCCGTGACCTCTACGTCGGAGACGAGGTCACTTTCACCCGGCACAAGTGTGCCAAAGGACCTTACGCCCTCCACGTACACCGCTTGACGGAGGAGGAGTTGCGGTACGGAGAGGAGGAGCCAGAGGACCCGGACGGGTCTGAAGAAACATCATATCAAGAAAGAGCAGGAGGAAGACGCCGTTGAGTGCGGCAGAGCAGGAGCTGTAAATAGTTACCCAATCGGGGTATATAGAAACTGAAACTGTTGCTGCTAAAATAGTCCCCGTTGGGACCAGGGAACTGTTTACCCGTTAACCCCTTCATCCTACAGGCTGAGGACTGTGAGCAGCCATTCCCTACCCTCTACCTGGCCGAGGACTGAGAGCGGCCAACTTCCCCTGTATATAGTTGCGCGTCCTAAAGCGCCCCCTACCGGTTTTATAAGAAAACCAGATTTTTCTAAGAGACTGTCGCACTTTTCCCGGACACACGTTGCACAGTGTCCGGAGGAGGAACCAGAGACAAGAGAAGTCTACGAGAATGTTTATATAAAAAGTTTTATATATATATAATGTTTATATGTTTTATATGTTCATATAAAAATTTTGTATGTTTTGGTGTTTTATGTCTTACAGCCCGAGGACGTGCTGTGATTTACCAGGGGGGAATGTAGCACCCTGAGGATTCGGCTGCTACAGGGGTATTGCACCTCAACCCAGAGGTGTGATATTCCACTCCCGGGTAAGGAAGGAGTGTGGAACTGAGCTCAGATAGACTGCATGCACTACATACATCCCATTCCAGAGGAGCAGACCGACGGTACTCCCACTTAGAAATGTGCAGGTACAACCGAGCCTGTTCCTGGCTGGAGTGGGAGGGGGGTGGTACATCCCATGTAGTGTAGGGGCAGATAGGGGGAGCAGTCTGGGTAGTGATAGGAGCTCATTGGGTGCTGGTCACCTGAGCTCACACATAGAGGGATATATAAGGAGGGCACCAACTTAGATCAGGGTCAGACGCTGAGAACAAGTCAGTGGGAGAGGAGAGAGAAGGAAACAGCAGCCCTGGAGAGAGAGAGAGTGGAGCAGAGAAAGACCCAGAGGGGGAAGACTGAAGGGACCCAAGAACCCAAATTAGAGCACCGGGTGAGGAGTCAGCAAGAGGGTACCGGAACCCAAGCTGGTGGGGGCAAAAACATCCCTAGCCAGAGACCGGAGGCTGTGGGCAGTGTCTGTCACGGTCACCCACCACATTCACCCCGAAGGCACACCACATGAAGGGTCAGGGAACCCAGGGCCAAGGGTGTCCCAAAAGAAGGCCCGAGGGAGCTGGACCTAGGTGAATCACTGGTGGGGACGGCTGAAGAAAGGACAGAGGGAGAGCTCAGGGCCACGCTCTGGACTTGTTTGGGGGTTGGCTGGATCCAGGACCTGGTGGACGCAGCACGGCTCGGGTGGTCACTAGCAGCTGGAGTGACCGGAACATCAGCAGTAAGTAAACACCCTTAACTGCACAACCCGAGTCTGTCTTCATTGCCGGCTGCACCGCACCACCACAACCCCCATCCTCTGCGCCTGTCCCCTCTGAGGCTATACCCCTCCCGTTGGGGGTTATCTCACCAAGCTGCACACCCACCATCAGCCTCAGCGGACCCTGCTGCAGCGGCGGCCACAGTGACCGCATCACAACGGGTGGCGTAGTCGACACAAAAGAACTTTAGTAACATCTGTAAAGCTGCCACATAACACTTAGCTTGACGCCCTGGGCACGGGACCGGGTCACAGCCGCTCGGAGACTACAACCCCCCATCTGATCCGGTGCCGGGTATTCCCCTCAAAAAGGAATATGTCCCAGGGGGCGCGTCATACATACATTACATTACTGATCCTGAGTTACATCCTGTATTATACTCCAGAGCTGCACTCACTATTCTGCTGGTGCAGTCACTGTGTACATACATTACATTACTTATCCTGAGTTAGATCCGGTATTATACTCCAGAGCTGCACTCACTATTCTGCTGGTGCAGTCACTCTGTACATACATTACATTACTGATCCTGAGTTGCATCCTGTATTATACTGCAGAGCTGCACTCACTGTTCTGCTGGTGCAGTCACTGTGTACATACATTACATTACTGATCCTGAGTTACCTCCTGCATTATACTCCAGAGCTGCACTCACTATTCTGCTGGTGCAGTCACTGTGTACATACATTACATTACTGATCCTGAGTTACATCCTGTATTATACTCCAGAGCTGCACTCACTATTCTGCTGGTGCAGTCACTGTGTACATACATTACTGATCCTGAGTTACATCCTGTATTATACTCCAGAGCTGCACTCACTATTCTGCTGGTGCAGTCACTGTGTACATACATTACATTACTGATCCTGAGTTACATCCTGTATTATACTCCAGAGCTGCACTCACTATTCTGCTGGTGCAGTCACTGTGTACATACATTACATCACTGATCCTGAGTTACCTCCTGTATTATACTATAGAGCTGCACTCACTATTCTGCTGGTGCAGTCACTGTGTACATACATTACATCACTGATCCTGAGTTACATCCTGTATTATACTCCAGAGCTGCACTCACTATTCTGCTGGTGCAGTTACTGTGTACATACATTACATTACTGATCCTGAGTTACATCCTGTATTATACTATAGAGCTGGACTCACTATTCTGCTGGTGCAGTCACTGTGCACATACATTACATTACTGATCCTGAGTTACCTCCTGTATTATACTCCAGAGCTGCACTCACTATTCTGCAGGTGCAGTCACTGTGTACATACATTACATTACTGATCCTGAGTTACCTCCTGTATTATACTCCAGAGCTGCACTCACTATTCTGCTGGTGCAGTCACTGTGTACATACATTACATTACTGATCCTGAGTTACATCCTGTATTATACTCCAGAGCTGCACTCACTATTCTGCTGGTGCAGTCACTGTGTACATACATTACATTAGTGATCCTGAGTTACATCCTGTATTATTCTCCAGAGCTGCACTCACTATTCTGCTGGTGTAGTCACTGTGTACATACATTACATTATTGATCCTGAGTTACCTCCTGTATTATACTCCAGAGCTGCACTCACTATTCTGCTGGTGCAATCACTGTGTACATACATTACATTACTGATCCTGAGTTACATCCTGTATTATACTCCAGAGCTACACTCACTATTCTGCTGGTGCAGTCACTGTGTACATACATTACATTACTGATCCTGAGTTAGATCCGGTATTATACTCCAGAGCTGCACTCACTATTCTGCTGGTGCAGTCACTGTTTACATACATTATATTGCTGATCCTGAGTTAGATCCTGTATTATACTCCAGAGCTACACTCACTATTCTGCTGGTGCAGTCACTGTGTACATACATTACATTATTGATCCTGAGTTACCTCCTGTATTATACTCCAGAGCTGCACTCAATATTCTGCTGGTGCAGTCTCTGTGTACATATATTACATTACTGATCCTGAGTTACTTCCTGTATTA
Organism: Phyllobates terribilis; assembly: GCF_046119375.1. Taxonomy (NCBI): domain Eukaryota; kingdom Metazoa; phylum Chordata; class Amphibia; order Anura; family Dendrobatidae; genus Phyllobates; species Phyllobates terribilis. The sequence goes on from NW_027362774.1 coordinate 15,900,041, forward strand.
TACTCCAGAGCTGCACTCACTATTCTGCTGGTGTAGTCACTGTGTACATACATTACATTACTGATCCTGAGTTAGATCCGGTATTATACTCCAGAGCTGCACTCACTATTCTGCTGGTGCAGTCACTGTTTACGTACATTATATTGCTGATCCTGAGTTAGATCCTGTATTATACTCCAGAGCTACACTCACTATTCTGCTGGTGCAGTCACTGTGTACATACATTACATTATTGATCCTGAGTTACCTCCTGTATTATACTCCAGAGCTGCACTCAATATTCTGCTGGTGCAGTCTCTGTGTACATATATTACATTACTGATCCTGAGTTACTTCCTGTATTATACTCCAGAGCTGCACTCACTATTCTGCTGGTGCAGTCTCTGTGTACATATATTACATCACTGATCCTGAGTTACCTCCTGTATTATACTCCAGAGCTGCACTCAATATTCTGCTGGTGCAGTCTCTGTGTACATATATTACATTACTGATCCTGAGTTACATCCTGTATTATACTCCAGAGCTGCACTCACTATTCTGCTGGTGTAGTCACTGTGTACATACATTACATTTCTGATCCTGTACTGATCCTGAGTTACATCATGTTATGAGCTGCATTCACTGGTTTGCAGGCTTCCAGAGAAGACATCTCCTAACATCCCCTGCTTGTTCATTATCTGCACACAGTTTGGGCTGGGGATTTGTATTGCACAAGGTGTTTAAGCTCTGTATTGTCATCCGATGAATCAGAATCCAAATGTAATTACTCTGCATACTTGCATAGGTCAACTGTTACAGTATGTCTGAACACACCTAAGACTTAAAGGGATTCTTCAAGATTGTAATAAAATGATCCCATCACATTATTCAAACAACAGCCCGCTCTAATCACGTGTCAGGTCAGGTTGCAGTCTGGAGACACCTGTGTCTCAACTGTCAGAGGAGTTGTATCGCAAGCAAACATGCCAGAACTGCCAGAGAGAACAGGACATGAGAAGAAATATACAAGGAAAAAAAACTAAAACAGGGTCCGCACGTCTTTAGTATTGAATAAAAATGGAGGTGGATAAATACTTGGTGGCCAACGCACAAACACATAAATTGCTATACTTGGGGAACATTTTTTTTTTTTAGCAAAAAACGTAAAAGGTCCAATAGTTCAAGTGACTCATACCTCCATGGCCCAGACAGGGACGAGATAGGAATTAACAAAGCCTTTCTGGCAAAGATAGGTGGATGACAAGGCACAGCGCGGGAGCGGGCCACCCCCCTCCAATACAAAGTACTAAAAAAGGGGCCACACCACCTGTAGCATTACATTAATTTGCATGTGCACAAAAACGATACAACCAATATACAGACAACATGACAGGAGATGAAATAAATCTTCTCAGCTGAATGAGCAGAAAAGATTTTTCTCCAGCCTCAGCCATAGAGGAGATTTATTTCGTATCCTGTCACATTTTATGTATGTGCACATGAATAATAATTTAATAAGATGTTCGGGCCCCTTTTATTTTTATAGATTTCTTCACCTGTCCCGGTACTTTCGTCATGTATGCACACGATACGGCTCCTCAAGACGGGCTGCCATCGAACAGTGGCCATTTTAGTACATTGCGACCCCTTTTACATATTTCGAACTCCTTTTTATACATTTATTTTCTGTATCCTATGAGTCTTCTACCGTATTGAAACTACAACTCCCACTATATGTCAGGGGACTTATGACGGCACCGAACCAGGTTACCAAGCTGATGTAGACCTAGTGTTAACTCTTACGTCTCTGTCTCGTCGGGTAAGAAGCCGGAATCTGGGGGTTTATAACGGTAAATAGTTTATTATAAAATATTTCCTGTAAACAAATAATAATAAATTGATAACAATTCATCCGAAGTGCAATTACAGTTCATAAAATGTCGTAGCCTACGCGTCATCATCATCACTGCGGAGGTCTCTGTGCCGATGTGATCACATGAACCTGCAAGGTAAAAACAGTTGTGGGGGTGTACGAGCCCGCGTACAAAAATTCAAGTTTTAACACAAAAAGTAGAATAATGAGACTTTTTCTCTCTCCAACTCCAAAAACCAAATCGGACACGGAGGAGGCACGAAGTCGCTGACTGCCGATAAATCCTTGCGCGAAACGTTCCAGTGTCCTAATGCCACGTTCCGGTCCAGCTTTATTAAGGCATAAATTAGAAATGAAAATCTCAGTTCTAAGATCGGTTTAAATCTACGTCTCCATTTCATAGAAAGTCAAGTATTTCCTCCAGGGGGTCCGGGCCGGCTCTTCTCAGCTCTTCAGAGGACGGATAAGTCGTGGCAGGATTTGGATTTCTGCTTGAACGCCATCTTCTTGTTATTTTTGGCTACAATCTTCCCCAGCAATCTCTTGGCTTTCTTCCCTATGCTCTCCCTCCTTTTGCTGCTGGCCTGTCTCCTCGCGTTGTCTTCTTTGCTGTCTTTGCGGAGTCTGATCTGGCGCACGATGCCCTCGAAAAGGTCCTTGACGTTGTGGTGGAGGGAGGCCGAGGTTTCGATAAACTTGCAGTCAAACACCACCGCGCACGCTCGACCCTCTGCGGGAGGAAATGAGAAGAACGGTAAAAGATGGGGAAAGACGCGGCCATGGTCCTAGGTATGAACTGGACGGGTTATGGTCCTAGGTATGAACTGGACGGGTTATGGTACTAGGTATGAACTGGACGGGTTATGGTCCTAGGTATGAACTGGACGGGTTATGGTCCTAGGTATGAACTGGACGGGTTATGGTCCTAGGTATGAACTGGACGGGATATGGTCCTAGGTATGAACTGGACGGGTTATGGTCCTAGGTATGAACTGGACGGGTTATGGTCCTAGGTATGAACTGGACGGGATATGGTCCTAGGTATGAACTGGACGGGTTATGGTCCTAGGTATGAACTGGACGGGTTATGGTCCTAGGTATGAACTGGACGGGTTATGGTCCTAGGTATGAACTGGACGGGATATGGTCCTAGGTATGAACTGGACGGGTTATGGTCCTAGGTATGAACTGGATGGGTTATGGTCCTAGGTATGAACTGGACGGGTTATGGTCCTAGGTATGAACTGGACGGGTTATGGTCCTAGGTATGAACTGGACGGGTTATGGTCCTAGGTATGAACTGGACGGGTTATGGTCCTAGGTATGAACTGGACGGGATATGGTCCTAGGTATGAACTGGACGGGTTATGGTCCTAGGTATGAACTGGACGGGTTATGGTCCTAGGTATGAACTGGACGGGTTATGGTCCTAGGTATGAACTGGACGGGTTATGGTCCTAGGTATGAACTGGACGGGTTCTAAGAAGTCATTGATAATAATGGCCATCTCTGCTCACCTTCTACAGAGACCTCCCGCGACCGCACCAGGTCGCTCTTATTTCCCACCAGAATGATGGGGATGTCCTCGGACTGCCGAGCTCGGCGCAGCTGGATTCTGAGCTCGGACGCTTTCTCGAAGCTGGCTTTGTCTGTCACCGAGTAGACGATGACATAAGCGTCTCCCATTTTCATGCACTGATTGTGCAGCCAGTGGTTGTCATCCTAGAAGCGCAAATGTGAAAGGTTAATTGCCGCTAAATCTGCAGCGATTATCACACATCAGTCACTTAGGGGGTAATTATTTATGCAAATTAGCTGCGTGCCTTGCAAGCACATTGTCACTTTTTTTTTTTTTTTTCTTGCATCTAAAGCAACATCTGATCTAAACGGATATTATATTGCAGGGTGTCATTGATGTCTATGTAAGAAAAATATGTGACCCCTGGTGGTCAAAAGTAGAAATGACAATAAGAAAAAAATGGGGCATTGTTATGAATAAAGGAATGATAAAATGTTGCAATTCACTAGTAAGGAATATAAGCCTAAGTGCACTTATCAATATCCTATATAAAATGCAGCTATAGTTTGCATTGTACTCCAGAGCTGAATTTACAATTCTGCTGGCTTTTATTAAAAGCAAACCCCCCCCCCCCTAACAGCTTAGTTCTTGCATTGGAGGTTCAGCGCTTGGTGTTTCCAGAATGCAAGCTCTGTGCAGGGGATGCTGGAAGATTTCAGCTCTGAAGCTGCAGCACTGTGAGTGCAGCTCCGGAGTATAATAATGTGCTGTAATGCAATTTACTAAGTGCATTCTGTAGGAGTCACCAGAGATGTGAAGCAAATAGAGGTAACATACCTGCTCCCAAATATCGAAGACTAAAAGACTCGCTTCCTCCCCGTCTACCACAATCGATCGGTCATATGTGTTTCCTAGAGAAAAAAAAAATGGAATTGATTTGATCAGCGAAACGTGAAAAAAAAAAAAATTCATCTGTCCATAATGAGGGTTGTAGTTCTTTCTGGAGTGCGGGAGGTTAAACTATCGCGCGGAACAGCTGAACGTTCCGATCAATTGTAGCTAAATATAACCGGAATCAGGAAGGATTGTGTCATCTCGTCAAGAAGGGAGGACTAATTCTACTAAATGAATATTATGCACGTCGGGGAGCTCACTGCAACACTCAGCGAGCGCGAGATACAGCCAGTATTCTGACACTGGGCAGATGTCCAGCTTCGAGGGCATTGCGAATCTAATGCCAAATCCTGCGGACAGGATGAAAGGACACTTGGGCTCTATGTATAGGACCCCCACCCCGAGAGCAAGGAGCATCCAAGATTCAGCAGAGGTGGCACCGCGAAGGACACCTACATCAGACCCCGCTCCCAGAGACTTTTCACCCCACATAGACAATTGACCAGGATGATCCCAGAGAACAAAAGCTCGCACCCTTAGAAACTTTTTGTTTGCACATTTTAGTTTAGGAAGTTTTGTAGTAAGAACTTGTTTTTGATCTCTTACCTGCCTCCTCTACGTCCTGGAGATCCTCCACTCCACCGAAAATCCTAGCCAAGCTGGACTTTCCCACCCCGTGCTCCCCAAGCAGGATGACTTTAAAGAGCTGATCTTCAGAGTCGCTTCCAGAGGAGATGACAGAGTCCGAGGAATCGGAGGTCCAGCTCTCTCGTTGCTCATTTCCGGGGTTGTAGGAGGGGCAGCGCACCAGTTTGGCCAGCTCGCTGGCTCTAGACCCTCCATGTAACTCCTTATCGTCTGCCGGCATGCTCCTCCGGTGGAGCTGCTGGTGCACCGCGAACGGCATGCTCCCTCGTCGCTTCTCCAGGCTCTTGATCCGGTCGCTGCGGTTCAGGGTCATGTCTTAAAGAGAAAGAAGAAGACGGTTTTGAATGTTATGGGCAGTCGGATAATTCCGTATTAACCCCTTCATGGATGCATTTTATAATATAACCCTGCTCCTTTTCCTTCCACCTCCTTCACCCATCATCTAGTGGAGGATCATAAGTGAACGAGTCTCCTGCCGTTACATTATTAACCCTTCTCCTACAAAACAAATGCATATATCCAAAACGGGAGCGGTTTGTATTAATTTGAAGCCCTAATATTGTGCCCGTCTATGAGCACCGTGCACGCATCTGGAGAATGTGCACGGTTCTGGGGGATGTGCACGGTTCTGGAAGATGTGCACGGTTCTGGGGGATGTGCACGGTTCTGGAGGATGTGCACGGTTCTGGAGGATGTGCACGGTTCTGGAGGATGTGCACGGTTCTGGAGGATGTGCACGGTTCTGGGGGATGTGCACGGTTCTGGGGGAAGTGCATGGTTCTGGAGAATGTACACGGTTCTGGGAGATGTGCTCAGTTCTGGGGGATGTGCATGGTTCTGGAGGTTGTGCACGGTTCTGGAGGATGTACGCGGTTCTGGGAGATGTGCTCAGTTCTGGGGGATGTGCACGGTTCTGGGGATGTGCACGGTTCTAGAGGATGTGCACGGTTCTGGGGGATATACACGGTTCTGGAGAATGTGCACGGTTCTGGAGAATGTGCACGGTTTCGGTGGATGTGCACGGTTCTGGAGGATGTGCACGGTTTCAAGGGATGTGCACGGTTTCGGTGGATGTGCACAGTTCTGGAGGATGTACACGGTTCTGGGAGATGTGCTCAGTTCTGGGGGATGTGCACGGTTCTGGGGGATGTGCACGGTTCTAGAGGATGTGCACGGTTCTGCACAACTTTATCAGTAAATTATCTTCATGTAAAGTGATAGGCAAATATATTGCACTAAGTGGCTTACTTACTTTCTGCGCTGGGTTCAAGGATGCGCTGAGTCCCGGCAGTAATCCTAGCGGTTGGGCTGAGCTGCGCCTGTGTCTCAGGAGTCGCTCCTCTGTGCTGATCATGCTGGTAGCTGTGCTCTTATGTATGCCTGAGGGGCTAGCAGCCTCCATGACGTCACCGCCAGCCCAGCATATGAGAGCCCTGTACCCTCCCTACTTCCATATTAGTCCACCGTGTGACATCACCGGCCCCCATGCTTACTCAGGCTCTCGTGCATTTACAGCGTTACCGGTCCAGCCTTGAGGCACAGGAGGATTGGCGTGCCAAGACCCCGAACATCTGCTACCCTCCGTAAATTGGCATGCAGATTCTGCCATATTAAAAGGCAATAATATAAATGTAATAGTCCATGCATGAAGAGCACAAGACAATGCATTTGTCCGGATTCGTGCACAGACCACCTGCAATCAGATTAACCCTTTGTAACACCCGGTCGTACATTTTTGCGTTCTTGATTAATTGGGGGGTGCAGTAATGAGTTGTCATTTGAGTCACAATGACTTCTTTTGTGATTTTGCCGTATGCACATATTAAATGACTACATTTTTAGACCAGGGAGCTTTACTGATGCCTCGTCTGTGTAGCGCAGGGAGGAGAACTTGACTCCATCAGTAACACAGACAGTGACGTTGGCCCGGATTGGGTTACAGCTGAGCCAAATGTAGAGGCTGGGAGTCATGGAAGGTGACCAGGCAGTGCCTATAAGTTGGATGCGGTATCCCCACAGCTGCCCCGGTGACGTGTCCCCCGTCCCCCCCCCCCATGACAGCTGCAGCTCAGGAAGTGATACTGTATCACCCCACAAGCCTCTGTCTCCAAAACAAACTGTGATCACCGGGAAGATTCATCCACTGACTGCAAAGCATGTCAATGTCATGAATTCACAGGGTGCCTGGGGTGTGTGAACACCGCTCCATGAATCAGGGACCCCAGAGGTTGTAGCTCAGGATCATTACCATCTGCAAGTTCAAGTCCCAGCAGGTGGTGGAGAATGCGGGCACACGACGAAATAATGATTCATGACTTTATGTCTCAAATGCATCCAAAATTAAAAATGAAGCAACTTATCGATTAAAAAAACTATTCTCATCCTATGTACTCGGCTACTGCGCTAAATGTCGCCATCCTAACAGACTACAAAACTAAGTTCTTGTGGAGATGCCGGGCGGCCATTGACATCTACTTGGAATTTGCTGTATATTTATGCTGACCCATCAATATATGGGATTAGACGATCAGCAAGAAATAGTGATCTGTTGTGTAGAAAGAATATTGTGTAGTCGCGAGTTCCTCTGTTCACAACCAACTTTACGTTATAAGTCACAATATAATCAATGTATAAATTAATCTATACATGTAAATGAATATGTTTATCTGAACAGAACATAGCGGGAGCTTGCTCTTATCATTCTTATTTTCTGGATAATCGTCATTCCAGTAAATCGCTCTACACAATCCTCGTCACCTCTCCGGGTAAAATAAATACTGATCTTCCTGTAAACTTATTACATCCTTTAACACACTCAATGCTGGCATGAATGTGTCGCATGGATTTATGTCATTCTACATCAACTCAGGAATGTGCACTTCAGACCTGTGGGGTCATCACAAAACTCGACCAGACCTCAATCATCGAACAATAAAACTTTCACAGTCCTTATCTATGAACTGCTCCAATATTTACGGCCACAACTGTTTACCCCCTCTTCTAAATTCAAAGCTCTGCTTTACGTCGCTTGACTCATCTATTGCATTTTTTCTGTGTCCTATTGTATATAGGGGCAGTATTATAGTAGTTATATTCTTGTACATAGGGGCAGTATTATAGTAGTTTTATTCTTGTACATAGGGGGCAGTATTATAGTAATTATATTCTTGTACATAGGGGCAGTATTATAGTAGTTATATTCTTGTACATAGGGGCAGTATTATAGTAGTTATATTCTTGTACATAGGGGCAGTATTATAGTAATTATATTCTTGTACATAGGAGCAGTATTATAGTAGTTATATTCTTGTACATAGGAGCAGTATTATAGTAGTTATATTCTTGTACATAGGAGCAGTATTATAGTAGTTATATTCTTGTACATAGGGGGCAGTATTATAGTAGTTATATTCTTGTACATAGGAGCAGTATTATAGTAGTTATATTCTTGTACATAGGTTGCAGTATTATAGTAGTTGTATTCTTGTACATAGGAGCAGTATTATAATAGTTATATTCTTGTACATAGGAGCAGTATTATAGTAGTTATATTCTTGTACATAGGGGGCAGTATTATAGTAGTTATATTCTTGTACATAGGAGCAGTATTATAGTAGTTATATTCTTGTACATAGGTTGCAGTATTATAGTAGTTGTATTCTTGTATATAGGGGCAGTATTATAGTAGTTATATTCTTGTACATAGGGGGCAGTATTATAGCAGTTATAATCTTGTACATAGGGGCAGTATTATAGTAGTTATATTCTTGTACATAGGGGGCAGTATTATAGTAGTTATATTCTTGTACATAGGGAGCAGTATTATAGTAGTTATATTCTTGTACATAGGGGCAGTATTATAGTAGTTATATTCTTGTATATAGGGGCAGTATTATAGTAGTTATATTCTTGTACATAGGGGGCAGTATTATAGCAGTTATATTCTTGTACATAGGGGCAGTATTATAGTAGTTATATTCTTGTACATAGGGGCAGTATTATAGTAGTTATATTCTTGTACATAGCGGGCAGTATTATAGTAGTTATATTCTTATACATAGGAGCAGTATTATAGTAGTTATATTCTTGTATACAGGGGCAGTATTATAGTAGTTATATTATTGTCCATAGGAGGCAGTATTATAGTAGTTATACTCTTGTACATAGGGGGCAGTATTATAGTAGTTATATTCTTGTCCATAGGGGGCAGTATTATAGTAGTTATATTCTTGTATATAAGGGGCAGTATTATAGTAGTTATATTCTTGCACATAGGGGGCAGTATTATAGTAGTTATATTCTTGTATATAGGGGGCAGTATTATAGTAGTTATATTCTTGCACATAGGGGGCAGTATTATAGTAGTTATATTCTTGTATATAGGGGGCAGTATTACAGTAGTTATATTCTTGTACATAGAGGGCAGTATTATAGTAGTTATATTCTTGTACATAGGGGCAGTATTATAGTAGTTATATTCTTGTACATAGAGGGCAGTATTATAGTAGTTATATTCTTGCACATAGAGGGCAGTATTATAGTAGTTATATTCTTGTACATAGGGGCAGTATTATAGTAGTTATATTCTTGTACATAGGGGCAGTATTATAGGAGTTATATTATTGTACATAGGAGCAGTATTATAGGAGTTATATTCTTGTACATAGGGGGCAGTATTATAGTAGTTATATTCTTGAACATAGGGGGCAGTATTATAGTAGTTATATTCTTATACATGGGAGCAGTATTATAGTAGTTATATTCTTGTACATAGGAGCAGTATTATAGTAGTTATATTCTTGTACATAGGAGCAGTATTATAGTAGTTATATTCTTGTACATAGGGGGCAGTATTATAGTAGCTATATTCTTGTACATAGGGGCAGTATTATAGTAGTTATATTCTTGTACATAGGGAGCAGTATTATAGTAGTTATATTCTTGTACATAGGGGGCAGTATTATAGTAGTTATATTCTTGTACAGAGGGGCAGTATTATAGTAGTTATATTCTTGTACATAGGAGCAGTATTATAGTAGTTATATTCTTGTACATAGGAGCAGTATTATAGTAGTTATATTCTTGTACATAGGTTGCAGTATTATAGTAGTTGTATTCTTGTATATAGGGGCAGTATTATAGTAGTTATATTCTTGTACATAGGGGGCAGTATTATAGCAGTTATATTCTTGTACATAGGGGCAGTATTATAGTAGTTATATTCTTGTACATAGGGGCAGTATTATAGTAGTTATATTCTTGTACATAGAGGGCAGTATTATAGTAGTTATATTCTTATACATAGGAGCAGTATTATAGTAGTTATATTCTTGTATACAGGGGCAGTATTATAGTAGTTATATTATTGTCCATAGGAGGCAGTATTATAGTAGTTATACTCTTGTACATAGGGGGCAGTATTATAGTAGTTATATTCTTGTCCATAGGGGGCAGTATTATAGTAGTTATATTCTTGTATATAAGGGGCAGTATTATAGTAGTTATATTCTTGCACATAGGGGGCAGTATTATAGTAGTTATATTCTTGTATATAGGGGGCAGTATTATAGTAGTTATATTCTTGCACATAGGGGGCAGTATTATAGTAGTTATATTCTTGTATATAGGGGGCAGTATTACAGTAGTTATATTCTTGTACATAGAGGGCAGTATTATAGTAGTTATATTCTTGTACATAGGGGCAGTATTATAGTAGTTATATTCTTGTACATAGAGGGCAGTATTATAGTAGTTATATTCTTGCACATAGAGGGCAGTATTATAGTAGTTATATTCTTGTACATAGGGGCAGTATTATAGTAGTTATATTCTTGTACATAGGGGCAGTATTATAGGAGTTATATTATTGTACATAGGAGCAGTATTATAGGAGTTATATTCTTGTACATAGGGGGCAGTATTATAGTAGTTATATTCTTGAACATAGGGGGCAGTATTATAGTAGTTATATTCTTATACATGGGAGCAGTATTATAGTAGTTATATTCTTGTACATAGGGGCAGTATTATAGTAGTTATATTCTTGTACATAGGGAGCAGTATTATAGTAGTTATATCCTGTACATAGGGGTAGTATTATAGTAGTTATATTCTTGTACATAGGAGCAGTATTATAGTAGTTATATTCTTGTACATAGGAGCAGTATTATAGTAGTTATATTCTTGTACATAGGGGGCAGTATTATAGTAGCTATATTCTTGTACATAGGGGCAGTATTATAGTAGTTATATTCTTGTACATAGGGAGCAGTATTATAGTAGTTGTATTCTTGTATATAGGGGCAGTATTATAGTAGTTATATTCTTGTACATAGGAGCAGTATTATAGTAGTTATATTCTTGTACATAGGGGGCAGTATTATAGTAGTTATATTCTTGTACAGAAGGGCAGTATTATAGTAGTTATATTCTTGTACATAGGAGCAGTATTATAGTAGTTATATTCTTGTACATAGGAGCAGTATTATAGTAGTTATATTCTTGTACATAGGTTGCAGTATTATAGTAGTTGTATTCTTGTATATAGGGGCAGTATTATAGTAGTTATATTCTTGTACATAGGGGGCAGTATTATAGCAGTTTTATTCTTGTACATAGGGGCAGTATTATAGTAGTTATATTCTTGTACATAGGGGGCAGTATTATAGTAGTTATATTCTTGTACATAGGGAGCAGTATTATAGTAGTTATATTCTTGTACATAGGGGCAGTATTATAGTAGTTATATTCTTGTATATAGGGGCAGTATTATAGTAGTTATATTCTTGTACATAGGGGGCAGTATTATAGTAGTTATATTCTTGTATATAGGGGGCAGTATTATAGTAGTTATATTCTTGCACATAGGGGGCAGTATTATAGTAGTTATATTCTTGTATATAGGGGGCAGTATTATAGTAGTTATATTCTTGCACATAGGGGGCAGTATTATAGTAGTTATATCCTTGTATATAGGGGGCAGTATTACAGTAGTTATATTCTTGTACATAGAGGGCAGTATTATAGTAGTTATATTCTTGTACATAGGGGCAGTATTATAGTAGTTATATTCTTGTACATAGAGGGCAGTATTATAGTAGTTATATTCTTGCACATAGGGGGCAGTATTATAGTAGTTATATTCTTGTACATAGGGGCAGTATTATAGTAGTTATATTCTTGTACATAGGGGCAGTATTATAGGAGTTATATTATTGTACATAGGAGCAGTATTATAGGAGTTATATTCTTGTACATAGGGGCAGTATTATAGTAGTTATATTCTTGAACATAGGGGGCAGTATTATAGTAGTTATATTCTTATACATGGGAGCAGTATTATAGTAGTTATATTCTTGTACATAGGGGCAGTATTATAGTAGTTATATTCTTGTACATAGGGAGCAGTATTATAGTAGTTATATTCTTGTACATAGGGGCAGTATTATAGTAGTAAAACTCTTGTACATAGGGGGCAGTATTATAGTAGTTATATTCTTGTACATAGGGGCAGTATTATAGTAGTTATATTCTTGTACATAGGAGCAGTATTATAGTAGTTATATTCTTGTACATAGGGGGCAGTATTATAGTAGCTATATTCTTGTACATAGGGGCAGTATTATAGTAGTTATATTCTTGTACATAGGGGGCAGTATTATAGTAGCTATATTCTTGTACATAGGGGCAGTATTATAGTAGTTATATTCTTGTACATAGGGGCAGTATTATAGTAGTTATATTCTTGTACATAGGAGCAGTATTATAGTAGTTATATTCTTGTACATAGGAGCAGTATTATAGTAGTTATATTCTTGTACATAGGAGCAGTATTATAGTAGTTATATTCTTGTACATAGGTTGCAGTATTATAGTAGTTGTATTCTTGTATATAGGGGCAGTATTATAGTAGTTATATTCTTGTACATAGGGGGCAGTATTATAGCAGTTATATTCTTGTACATAGGGGCAGTATTATAGTAGTTATATTCTTGTACATAGGGGGCAGTATTATAGTAGTTATATTCTTGTACATAGGGAGCAGTATTATAGTAGTTATATTCTTGTACATAGGAGCAGTATTATAGTAGTTATATTCTTGTATATAGGGGCAGTATTATAGTAGTTATATTCTTGTACATAGGGGGCAGTATTATAGCAGTTATATTCTTGTACATAGGGGCAGTATTATAGTAGTTATATTCTTGTACATAGGGGCAGTATTATAGTAGTTATATTCTTGTACATAGAGGGCAGTATTATAGTAGTTATATTCTTATACATAGGAGCAGTATTATAGTAGTTATATTCTTGTATACAGGGGCAGTATTATAGTAGTTATATTATTGTACATAGGAGGCAGTATTATAGTAGTTATACTCTTGTACATAGGGGGCAGTATTATAGTAGTTATATTCTTGTCCATAGGGGGCAGTATTATAGTAGTTATATTCTTGTATATAGGGGGCAGTATTATAGTAGTTATATTCTTGCACATAGGGGGCAGTATTATAGTAGTTATATTCTTGTATATAGGGGGCAGTATTATAGTAGTTATATTCTTGCACATAGGGGGCAGTATTATAGTAGTTATATTCTTGTATATAGGGGGCAGTATTACAGTAGTTATATTCTTGTACATAGAGGGCAGTATTATAGTAGTTATATTCTTGTACATAGGGGCAGTATTATAGTAGTTATATTCTTGTACATAGAGGGCAGTATTATAGTAGTTATATTCTTGCACATAGGTGGCAGTATTATAGTAGTTATATTCTTGTACATAGGGGCAGTATTATAGTAGTTATATTCTTGTACATAGGGGCAGTATTATAGGAGTTATATTATTGTACATAGGAGCAGTATTATAGGAGTTATATTCTTGTACATAGGGGGCAGTATTATAGTAGTTATATTCTTGAACATAGGGGGCAGTATTATAGTAGTTATATTCTTATACATGGGAGCAGTATTATAGTAGTTATATTCTTGTACATAGGGGCAGTATTATAGCAGTTATATTCTTGTACATAGGGAGCATTATTATAGTAGTTATATTCTTGTGCATAGGGGCAGTATTATAGTAGTAAAACTCTTGTACATAGGGGGCAGTATTATAGTAGTTATATTCTTGTACATAGGGGCAGTATTATAGTAGTTATATTCTTGTACATAGGAGCAGTATTATAGTAGTTATATTCTTGTACATAGGGGGCAGTATTATAGTAGCTATATTCTTGTACATGGGGGCAGTATTATAGTAGTTATATTCTTGTACATAGGGGCAGTATTATAGTAGTTATATTCTTGTACATAGGAGCAGTATTATAGTAGTTATATTCTTGTACATAGGAGCAGTATTATAGTAGTTATATTCTTGTACATAGGAGCAGTATTATAGTAGTTATATTCTTGTACATAGGTTGCAGTATTATAGTAGTTGTATTCTTGTATATAGGGGCAGTATTATAGTAGTTATATTCTTGTACATAGGGGGCAGTATTATAGCAGTTATATTCTTGTACATAGGGGCAGTATTATAGTAGTTATATTCTTGTATACAGGGGCAGTATTATAGTAGTTATATTATTGTACATAGGAGGCAGTATTATAGTAGTTATATTCTTGTATATAGGGGGCAGTATTATAGTAGTTATATTCTTGCACATAGGGGGCAGTATTATAGTAGTTATATTCTTGTATATAGGGGGCAGTATTACAGTAGTTATATTCTTGTACATAGAGGGCAGTATTATAGTAGTTATATTCTTGTACATAGGGGCAGTATTATAGTAGTTATATTCTTGTACATAGAGGGCAGTATTATAGTAGTTATATTCTTGCACATAGGGGGCAGTATTATAGTAGTTATATTCTTGTACATAGGGGCAGTATTATAGTAGTTATATTCTTGTACATAGGGGCAGTATTATAGGAGTTATATTATTGTACATAGGAGCAGTATTATAGGAGTTATATTCTTGTACATAGGGGGCAGTATTATAGTAGTTATATTCTTGAACATAGAGGGCAGTATTATAGTAGTTATATTCTTATACATGGGAGCAGTATTATAGTAGTTATATTCTTGTACATAGGGGCAGTATTATAGTAGTTATATTCTTGTACATAGGGGGCAGTATTATAGTAGTTATATTCTTGTACATAGGGAGCAGTATTATAGTAATTATATTCTTGTGCATAGGGGCAGTATTATAGTAGTAAAACTCTTGTACATAGGGGGCAGTATTATAGTAGTTATATTCTTGTACATAGGGGCAGTATTATAGTAGTTATATTCTTGTACATAGGAGCAGTATTATAGTAGTTATATTCTTGTACATAGGGGGCAGTATTATAGTAGCTATATTCTTGTACATGGGGGCAGTATTATAGTAGTTATATTCTTGTACATAGGGGCAGTATTATAGTAGTTATATTCTTGTACATAGGAGCAGTATTATAGTAGTTATATTCTTGTACATAGGAGCAGTATTATAGTAGTTATATTCTTGTACATAGGAGCAGTATTATAGTAGTTATATTCTTGTACATAGGTTGCAGTATTATAGTAGTTGTATTCTTGTATATAGGGGCAGTATTATAGTAGTTATATTCTTGTACATAGGGGGCAGTATTATAGCAGTTATATTCTTGTACATAGGGGCAGTATTATAGTAGTTATATTCTTGTACATAGGGGCAGTATTATAGTAGTTATATTCTTGTACATAGGGAGCAGTATTATAGTAGTTATATTCTTGTACATAGGGGCAGTATTATAGTAGTTATATTCTTGTATATAGGGGCAGTATTATAGTAGTTATATTCTTGTACATAGGGGGCAGTATTATAGCAGTTATATTCTTGTACATAGGGGCAGTATTATAGTAGTTATATTCTTGTACATAGGGGCAGTATTATAGTAGTTATATTCTTGTACATAGAGGCAGTATTATAGTAGTTATATTCTTGTACATAGAGGGCAGTATTATAGTAGTTATATTCTTATACATAAGAGCAGTATTATAGTAGTTATATTCTTGTATACAGGGGCAGTATTACAGTAGTTATATTATTGTACATAGGAGGCAGTATTATAGTAGTTATACTCTTGTACATAGGGGGCAGTATTATAGTAGTTATATTCTTGTCCATAGGGGGCAGTATTATAGTAGTTATATTCTTGTATATAGGGGGCAGTATTATAGTAGTTATATTCTTGCACATAGGGGGCAGTATTATAGTAGTTATATTCTTGTATATAGGGGGCAGTATTATAGTAGTTATATTCTTGCACATAGGGGGCAGTATTATAGTAGTTATATTCTTGTATATAGGGGGCAGTATTACAGTAGTTATATTCTTGTACATAGAGGGCAGTATTATAGTAGTTATATTCTTGTATATAGGGGCAGTATTATAGTAGTTATATTCTTGTACATAGAGGGCAGTATTATAGTAGTTATATTCTTGCACATAGGGGGCAGTATTATAGTAGTTATATTCTTGTACATAGGGGCAGTATTATAGTAGTTATATTCTTGTACATAGGGGCAGTATTATAGGAGTTATATTATTGTACATAGGAGCAGTATTATAGGAGTTATATTCTTGTACATAGGGGGCAGTATTATAGTCGTTATATTCTTGAACATAGGGGGCAGTATTATAGTAGTTATATTCTTGTACATGGGAGCAGTATTATAGTAGTTATATTCTTGTACATAGGGGCAGTATTATAGTAGTTATATTCTTGTACATAGGGAGCAGTATTATAGTAGTTATATTCTTGTACATAGGGGCAGTATTATAGTAGTAAAACTCTTGTACATAGGGGGCAGTATTATAGTAGTTATATTCTTGTACATAGGGGCAGTATTATAGTAGTTATATTCTTGTACATAGAGGGCAGTATTATAGTAGTTATATTCTTGCACATAGGGGGCAGTATTATAGTAGTTATATTCTTGTACATAGGGGCAGTATTATAGTAGTTATATTCTTGTACATAGGGGCAGTATTATAGGAGTTATATTATTGTACATAGGAGCAGTATTATAGGAGTTATATTCTTGTACATAGGGGCAGTATTATAGTAGTTATATTCTTGAACATAGGGGGCAGTATTATAGTAGTTATATTCTTATACATGGGAGCAGTATTATAGTAGTTATATTCTTGTACATAGGGGCAGTATTATAGTAGTTATATTCTTGTACATAGGGAGCAGTATTATAGTAGTTATATTCTTGTACATAGGGGCAGTATTATAGTAGTAAAACTCTTGTACATAGGGGGCAGTATTATAGTAGTTATATTCTTGTACATAGGGGCAGTATTATAGTAGTTATATTCTTGTACATAGGAGCAGTATTATAGTAGTTATATTCTTGTACATAGGGGGCAGTATTATAGTAGCTATATTCTTGTACATAGGGGCAGTATTATAGTAGTTATATTCTTGTACATAGGGGGCAGTATTATAGTAGCTATATTCTTGTACATAGGGGCAGTATTATAGTAGTTATATTCTTGTACATAGGGGCAGTATTATAGTAGTTATATTCTTGTACATAGGAGCAGTATTATAGTAGTTATATTCTTGTACATAGGAGCAGTATTATAGTAGTTATATTCTTGTACATAGGAGCAGTATTATAGTAGTTATATTCTTGTACATAGGTTGCAGTATTATAGTAGTTGTATTCTTGTATATAGGGGCAGTATTATAGTAGTTATATTCTTGTACATAGGGGGCAGTATTATAGCAGTTATATTCTTGTACATAGGGGCAGTATTATAGTAGTTATATTCTTGTACATAGGGGGCAGTATTATAGTAGTTATATTCTTGTACATAGGGAGCAGTATTATAGTAGTTATATTCTTGTACATAGGAGCAGTATTATAGTAGTTATATTCTTGTATATAGGGGCAGTATTATAGTAGTTATATTCTTGTACATAGGGGGCAGTATTATAATAGTTATATTCTTGTACATAGAGGGCAGTATTATAGTAGTTATATTCTTGTACATAGAGGGCAGTATTATAGTAGTTATATTCTTATACATAGGAGCAGTATTATAGTAGTTATATTCTTGTATACAGGGGCAGTATTATAGTAGTTATATTATTGTACATAGGAGGCAGTATTATAGTAGTTATACTCTTGTACATAGGGGGCAGTATTATAGTAGTTATATTCTTGTCCATAGGGGGCAGTATTATAGTAGTTATATTCTTGTATATAGGGGGCAGTATTATAGTAGTTATATTCTTGCACATAGGGGGCAGTATTATAGTAGTTATATTCTTGTATATAGGGGGCAGTATTATAGTAGTTATATTCTTGCACATAGGGGGCAGTATTATAGTAGTTATATTCTTGTATATAGGGGGCAGTATTACAGTAGTTATATTCTTGTACATAGAGGGCAGTATTATAGTAGTTATATTCTTGTACATAGGGGCAGTATTATAGTAGTTATATTCTTGTACATAGAGGGCAGTATTATAGTAGTTATATTCTTGCACATAGGTGGCAGTATTATAGTAGTTATATTCTTGTACATAGGGGCAGTATTATAGTAGTTATATTCTTGTACATAGGGGCAGTATTATAGGAGTTATATTATTGTACATAGGAGCAGTATTATAGGAGTTATATTCTTGTACATAGGGGGCAGTATTATAGTAGTTATATTCTTGAACATAGGGGGCAGTATTATAGTAGTTATATTCTTATACATGGGAGCAGTATTATAGTAGTTATATTCTTGTACATAGGGGCAGTATTATAGCAGTTATATTCTTGTACATAGGGAGCATTATTATAGTAGTTATATTCTTGTGCATAGGGGCAGTATTATAGTAGTAAAACTCTTGTACATAGGGGGCAGTATTATAGTAGTTATATTCTTGTACATAGGGGCAGTATTATAGTAGTTATATTCTTGTACATAGGAGCAGTATTATAGTAGTTATATTCTTGTACATAGGGGGCAGTATTATAGTAGCTATATTCTTGTACATGGGGGCAGTATTATAGTAGTTATATTCTTGTACATAGGGGCAGTATTATAGTAGTTATATTCTTGTACATAGGAGCAGTATTATAGTAGTTATATTCTTGTACATAGGAGCAGTATTATAGTAGTTATATTCTTGTACATAGGAGCAGTATTATAGTAGTTATATTCTTGTACATAGGTTGCAGTATTATAGTAGTTGTATTCTTGTATATAGGGGCAGTATTATAGTAGTTATATTCTTGTACATAGGGGGCAGTATTATAGCAGTTATATTCTTGTACATAGGGGCAGTATTATAGTAGTTATATTCTTGTATACAGGGGCAGTATTATAGTAGTTATATTATTGTACATAGGAGGCAGTATTATAGTAGTTATATTCTTGTATATAGGGGGCAGTATTATAGTAGTTATATTCTTGCACATAGGGGGCAGTATTATAGTAGTTATATTCTTGTATATAGGGGGCAGTATTACAGTAGTTATATTCTTGTACATAGAGGGCAGTATTATAGTAGTTATATTCTTGTCCATAGGGGGCAGTATTATAGTAGTTATATTCTTGTCCATAGGGGGCAGTATTATAGTAGTTATATTCTTGTATATAGGGGGCAGTATTATAGTAGTTATATTCTTGCACATAGGGGGCAGTATTATAGTAGTTATATTCTTGTATATAGGGGGCAGTATTATAGTAGTTATATTCTTGCACATAGGGGGCAGTATTATAGTAGTTATATTCTTGTATATAGGGGGCAGTATTACAGTAGTTATATTCTTGTACATAGAGGGCAGTATTATAGTAGTTATATTCTTGTACATAGGGGCAGTATTATAGTAGTTATATTCTTGTACATAGAGGGCAGTATTATAGTAGTTATATTCTTGCACATAGGGGGCAGTATTATAGTAGTTATATTCTTGTACATAGGGGCAGTATTATAGTAGTTATATTCTTGTACATAGGGGCAGTATTATAGGAGTTATATTATTGTACATAGGAGCAGTATTATAGGAGTTATATTCTTGTACATAGGGGGCAGTATTATAGTAGTTATATTCTTGAACATAGAGGGCAGTATTATAGTAGTTATATTCTTATACATGGGAGCAGTATTATAGTAGTTATATTCTTGTACATAGGGGCAGTATTATAGTAGTTATATTCTTGTACATAGGGGGCAGTATTATAGTAGTTATATTCTTGTACATAGGGAGCAGTATTACAGTAATTATATTCTTGTGCATAGGGGCAGTATTATAGTAGTAAAACTCTTGTACATAGGGGGCAGTATTATAGTAGTTATATTCTTGTACATAGGGGCAGTATTATAGTAGTTATATTCTTGTACATAGGAGCAGTATTATAGTAGTTATATTCTTGTACATAGGGGGCAGTATTATAGTAGCTATATTCTTGTACATGGGGGCAGTATTATAGTAGTTATATTCTTGTACATAGGGGCAGTATTATAGTAGTTATATTCTTGTACATAGGGAGCAGTATTATAGTAGTTATATTCTTGTACATAGGAGCAGTATTATAGTAGTTATATTCTTGTACATAGGAGCAGTATTATAGTAGTTATATTCTTGTACATAGGTTGCAGTATTATAGTAGTTGTATTCTTGTATATAGGGGCAGTATTATAGTAGTTATATTCTTGTACATAGGGGGCAGTATTATAGCAGTTATATTCTTGTACATAGGGGCAGTATTATAGTAGTTATATTCTTGTACATAGGGGCAGTATTATAGTAGTTATATTCTTGTACATAGGGAGCAGTATTATAGTAGTTATATTCTTGTACATAGGGGCAGTATTATAGTAGTTATATTCTTGTATATAGGGGCAGTATTATAGTAGTTATATTCTTGTACATAGGGGGCAGTATTATAGCAGTTATATTCTTGTACATAGGGGCAGTATTATAGTAGTTATATTCTTGTACATAGGGGCAGTATTATAGTAGTTATATTCTTGTACATAGAGGCAGTATTATAGTAGTTATATTCTTGTACATAGAGGGCAGTATTATAGTAGTTATATTCTTATACATAAGAGCAGTATTATAGTAGTTATATTCTTGTATACAGGGGCAGTATTACAGTAGTTATATTATTGTACATAGGAGGCAGTATTATAGTAGTTATACTCTTGTACATAGGGGGCAGTATTATAGTAGTTATATTCTTGTCCATAGGGGGCAGTATTATAGTAGTTATATTCTTGTATATAGGGGGCAGTATTATAGTAGTTATATTCTTGCACATAGGGGGCAGTATTATAGTAGTTATATTCTTGTATATAGGGGGCAGTATTATAGTAGTTATATTCTTGCACATAGGGGGCAGTATTATAGTAGTTATATTCTTGTATATAGGGGGCAGTATTACAGTAGTTATATTCTTGTACATAGAGGGCAGTATTATAGTAGTTATATTCTTGTATATAGGGGCAGTATTATAGTAGTTATATTCTTGTACATAGAGGGCAGTATTATAGTAGTTATATTCTTGCACATAGGGGGCAGTATTATAGTAGTTATATTCTTGTACATAGGGGCAGTATTATAGTAGTTATATTCTTGTACATAGGGGCAGTATTATAGGAGTTATATTATTGTACATAGGAGCAGTATTATAGGAGTTATATTCTTGTACATAGGGGGCAGTATTATAGTCGTTATATTCTTGAACATAGGGGGCAGTATTATAGTAGTTATATTCTTGTACATGGGAGCAGTATTATAGTAGTTATATTCTTGTACATAGGGGCAGTATTATAGTAGTTATATTCTTGTACATAGGGAGCAGTATTATAGTAGTTATATTCTTGTACATAGGGGCAGTATTATAGTAGTAAAACTCTTGTACATAGGGGGCAGTATTATAGTAGTTATATTCTTGTACATAGGGGCAGTATTATAGTAGTTATATTCTTGTACATAGGAGCAGTATTATAGTAGTTATATTCTTGTACATAGGGGGCAGTATTATAGTAGCTATATTCTTGTACATAGGGGCAGTATTATAGTAGTTATATTCTTGTACATAGGGGCAGTATTATAGTAGTTATATTCTTGTACATAGGGGCAGTATTATAGTAGTTATAGTCTTGTACATAGGAGCAGTATTATAGTAGTTATATTCTTGTACATAGGGGCAGTATTATAGTAATTATATTCTTGTACATAGGGGGCAGTATTATAGTAGTTATATTCTTGTACATAGGAGCAGTATTATAGTAGTTATATTCTTGTACATAGGAGCAGTATTATAGTAGTTATATTCTTGTACATAGGGGGCAGTATTATAGTAGTTATATTCTTGTACATAGGGGCAGTATTATAGTAATTATATTCTTGTACATAGGGGGCAGTATTATAGTAGTTATATTCTTGTACATAGGAGCAGTATTATAGTAGTTATATTCTTGTACATAGGAGCAGTATTATAGTAGTTATATTCTTGTACATAGGAGCAGTATTATAGTAGTTATATTCTTGTACATAGGGGGCAGTATTATAGTAGTTATATTCTTGTATATAGGAGCAGTATTATGGTAGTTATATTCTTGTACATAGGGGGCAGTATTGCAGTTATATTCTTGTACATAGGGGGCAGTATTATAGTAGTTATATTCTTGTACATAGGAGCAGTATTATAGTAGTTATATTCTTGTACATAGGGGGCAGTATTATAGTAGTTATATTCTTGTACATAGGGAGCAGTATTATAGTAGTTATATTCTTGTACATAGGGGGCAGTATTATAGTAGTTATATTCTTGTACATAGGGAGCAGTATTATAGTAGTTATATTCTTGTACATAGGGGGCAGTATTATAGTAGTTATATTCTTGTACATAGGGAGCAGTATTATAGTAGTTATATTCTTGTACATAGGAACAGTATTATAGTAGTTATATTCTTGTACATAGGGGGCAGTATTATAGTAGTTATATTCTTGTACATAGGGGCAGTATTATAGTAATTATATTCTTGTACATAGGGGGCAGTATTATAGTACTTATATTCTTGTACATAGGAGCAGTATTATAGTAGTTATATTCTTGTACATAGCGGCAGTATTATAGTAGTTATATTCTTGTACATAGGGGGCAGTATTATAGTAGTTATATTCTTGTATATAGGAGCAGTATTATAGTAGTTATATTCTTGTACATAGGGGGCAGTATTATAGTAGATATATTCTTGTACATAGGGGGCAGTATTATAGTAGTTATATTCTTGTACATAGGAGCAGTATTATAGTAGTTATATTCTTGTACATAGGAGCAGTATTATAGTAGTTATATTCTTGTATATAGGAGCAGTATTATAGTAATTATACTCTTGCACATAGGGGGCACTATTATAGTAGTTATATTCCTGTACATAGGAGCAGTATTATAGTAGTAATATTCTTGTACATAGGGGCAGTATTATAGTAGTTATATTCTTGTACATAGGAGCAGTATTATAGTAGTTATATTCTTGTACATAGGAGCAGTATTATAGTAGTTATATTCTTGTACATAGGAGCAGTATTATAGTGGTTATATTCTTGTATATAGGGGCAGTATTATAGTAGTTATATTCTTGTACATAGGAGCAGTATTATAATAGTTATATTCTTGTACATAGGGGCAGTATTATAGTAGTTATATTCTTGTACAAAGGAGCAGTATTATAGTAGTTATATTCTTGTACATAGGAGCAGTATTATAGTAGTTATATTCTTGTACATAGGAGCAGTATTATAGTAGTTATATTCTTTTACATAGGGAGCAGTATTATAGTAGTTATATTCTTGTACATAGGAGCAGTATTATAGTAGTTATATTCTTGTACATAGGAGCAGTATTATAGTAGTTATATTCTTGTACATAGGAGCAGTATTGTAGTAGTTATATTCTTGTACATAGGAGCAGTATTATAGTATTTATATTCTTGTACATAGGAGCAGTATTATAGTAGTTATATTCTTGTACATAGGAGCAGTATTATAGTAGTTATATTCTTGTACATAGGAGCAGTATTGTAGTAGTTATATTCTTGTACATAGGAGCAGTATTATAGTATTTATATTCTTGTACATAGGGGCAGTATTATAGTAGTTATATTCTTGTACGTAGGAGCAGTATTATAGTAGTAATATTCTTGTACATAGGAGCAGTATTATAGTAGTTATATTCTTGTACATAGGAGCAGTATTATAGTAGTTATATTCTTGTACATAGGAGCAGTATTATAGTAGTTATATTCTTTTACATAGGGAGCAGTATTATATCAGTTATATTCTTGTACATAGGGAGCAGTATTATAGTAGTTATATTCTTGTACATAGGAGCAGTATTATAGTAGTAATATTCTTGTACATAGGAGCAGTATTATAGTAGTTATATTCTTGTACATAGGGAGCAGTATTATAGTAGTTATATTCTTGTACATAGGAGCAGTATTATAGTAGTTATATTCTTGTACATAGGGGCAGTATTATAGTAGTTATATTCTTGTACATAGGAGCAGTATTATAGTAGTTATATTCTTGTACAAAGGAGCAGTATTATAGTAGTTATATTTTTGTACATAGGAGCAGTATTATAGTAGTTATATTCTTGTACATAGGAGCAGTATTATAGTAGTAATATTCTTGTACATAGGGGCAGTATTATAGTAGTTATATTCTTGTACATAGGGGGCAGTATTATAGTAGTTATATTCTTGTACATAGGAGCAGTATTATAGTAGTTATATTCTTGTACATAGGGGGCAGTATTGTAGTAGTTATATTCTTGTACATAGGGGGCAGTATTATAGTAGTTATATTCTTGTATATAGGGGCAGTATTATAGTAGTTATATTCTTGTACATAGGAGCAGTATTATAGTAGTTATATTCTTGTACATAGGGGCAGTATTATAGTAGTTATATTCTTGTACATAGGAGCAGTATTATAGTAGTTATATTCTTTTAAATAGGGGGCAGTATTATAGTAGTTATATTCTTGTACATAGGAGCAGTATTATAGTAGTTATATTCTTGTACATAGGGGCAGTATTATAGTAGTTATATTATTGTACATAGGAGCAGTATTATAGTAGTTATATTCTTGTACATAGGGAGCAGTATTATAGTAGTTATATTCTTGTACATAGGAGCAGTATTATAGTAGTTATATTCTTGTACAAAGGAGCAGTATTATAGTAGTTATATTCTTGTACATAGGAGCAGTATTATAGTAGTTATATTCTTGTACATAGGAGCAGTATTATAGTAGTAATATTCTTGTACATAGGGGCTGTATTATAGTAGTTATATTCTTGTACATAGGAGCAGTATTATAGTAGTAATATTCTTGTACATAGGGGCAGTATTATAGTAGTTATATTCTTGTACATAGGAGGCAGTATTATAGTAGTTATATTCTTGTACATAGGACCAGTATTATAGTAGTTATATTCTTGTACATAGGGGCAGTATTATAGTAGTTATATTCTTGTACATAGGAGCAGTATTATAGTAGTTATATTCTTTTAAATAGGGGCAGTATTATAGTAGTTATATTCTTGTACATAGGGGCAGTATTATAGTAGTTATATTCTTGTACATAGGAGCAGTATTATAGTAGTTATATTCTTGTACATAGTGGCAGTATTATAGTAGTTATATTATTGTACATAGGAGCAGTATTATAGTAGTTATATTCTTGTACATAGGGAGCAGTATTATAGTTGTTATATTCTTGTACATAGGGGGCAGTATTATAGTAGTTATATTCTTGTACATAGGGGGCAGTATTATAGTAGTTATATTCTTGTACATAGGTTGCAGTATTATAGTACTTATATTCTTGTACATAGGGGGCAGTATTATAGTAGTTATATTTTTGTACATAGGAGCAGTATTATAGCAGTTATATTCTTGTACATGGGGGCAGTCTTATAGTAGTTATATTTTTGTACATAGGGGCAGTATTATAGTAGTTATACTCTTGTACATAGGAGCAGTATTATAGTAGTTATATTCTTGTACATAGGAGCAGTATTATAGCAGTTATATTCTTGTACATAGGAGCAGTATTATAGTAGTTATATTCTTGTACATAGGGGGCAGTATTATAGTAGTTATATTCTTGTACATAGGGGGCAGTATTATAGTAGTTATATTCTTGCATATAGGAGCAGTATTATAGTAATTATACTCTTGTACATAGGGGGCACTATTATAGTAGTTATATTCTTGTACATAGGAGCAGTATTATAGTAGTTATATTCTTGAACATAGGAGTAGTATTATAGTAGTAATATTCTTGTACATAGGAGCAGTATTATAGTAGTTATATTCTTGTACATAGGGGCAGTATTATAGTAGTTATATTCTTGTACATAGGAGCAGTATTATAGTAGTTATATTCTTGTACATAGGGGGCAGTATTATAGT
Organism: Phyllobates terribilis; assembly: GCF_046119375.1. NCBI lineage: Eukaryota > Metazoa > Chordata > Amphibia > Anura > Dendrobatidae > Phyllobates > Phyllobates terribilis. Next base: position 15,926,437 of record NW_027362774.1, read on the forward strand.
AGTTATATTTTTGTACATAGGAGCAGTATTATAGTAGTTATATTCTTGTACATAGGGGGCAGTATTATAGTAGTTATATTCTTGTACATAGGGGGCAGTATTATAGTAGTTATATTTTTGTATATAGGAGCAGTATTATAGTAATTATACTCTTGTACATAGGGGGCACTATTATAGTAGTTATATTCTTGTACATAGGAGCAGTATTATAGTAGTTATATTCTTGTACATAGGGGGCAGTATTATAGTAGTTATATTCTTGTACATAGGGGGCAGTATTATAGTAGTTATATTCTTGTACATAGGAGGCAGTATTATAGTAGTTATATTCTGGTACATAGGGAGCAGTATTATAGTAGTTATATTCTTGTACATAGGAGCAGTATTATAGTAGTAATATTGTTGTACATAGGAGCAGTATTATAGTAGTTATATTCTTGTACATAGGGGGCAGTATTATAGTAGTTATATTCTTGTACATAGGGGGCAGTATTATAGTAGTTATATTCTTGTACATAGGAGGCAGTATTATAGTAGTAATATTCTGGTACATAGGGAGCAGTATTATAGTAGTTATATTCTTGTACATAGGAGCAGTATTATAGTAGTTATATTCTTGTACATAGGAGGCAGTATTATAGTAGTTATATTCTGGTACATAGGAGCAGTATTATAGTAGTTATATTCTTGTACATAGGGGACAGTATTATAGTAGTTATATTTTTGTACATAGGGGGCAGTATTATAGTAGTTATATTCTGGTACATAGGAGCAGTATTATAGTAGTTATATTCTTTTTTATATTGTTATGCGCTCTCTGATAGAGTCAAGGTGAACTGATCATCACACATCATTATCTCTTAAAGAAGTCATCCTTGTCACAGCTCAGGATTTGGTTTCATGTAACCTGTTTCCACAGGCAATTGTTACTAATATATTATGACTTAGAGGTAACCTAATCTTATCCAGTTCCTTTGGACACTGATGACAGTGGGGTGTGAGGTTACCATATTGTGGCACAAATTATTATTGGATAAAAACACACTGTAGCTCCGGGATGACATTGCTTTATTGAAGCACTGGAGTCCTCGGTTTAGATCAGGGGTGCCCAATATTTTTTGATTCAAGGGCCACATTGCCATACTGAACCAATACCAAAGGTTGCAAAATAATTGAAAGGGGTGCGTACATACAGTAAGTACATCACCAGAACCTCCATTAGTACATTAATACATCACTGAACCAAGTTTTAAGTATTTCAGGAAGATTTAGAGAGTTTCTGCTCAGTCTTAGCTCCAAAAATCAGTGTGAACACGCCAAATCCTCCTCATAAAAATACTAAAAACTTAGAGATTTGAGTTTTCATATAGACATAAAGCGCATTATGGATTGGTACATGTGTAAAAGATCAAAACCACCATCAGTACATGAATGCAGCACCAGAACCACTATCAGTACATGAATGCAGAACCAGAATCACCATCAGTACGTGTATGCAGAATCAGAACCATCATCAGTACATGAATGCAGCACCAGAACTACCATCAGTACATGAATGTAGCGCCAGAGCCACTGTTAGTACATGAATGCGGTACCAGAACCACGGTCAGTACATCAGTGTAGTGCCATAACCACCATCAGTACATGAATGCAGCACCAGTACCACAATTAGTACATGAATGCAGTGCCAGAACCACCATTAGTACATTAATGTAGTGCCAGAACCACTGTCAGTACATGAATGTAATACCAAAACCACCATCACTACATGAATGCAGTGCCAGAACCACCATCAGTACATGAATGCAGAGCAAGAACCACCATCAGAACATGAATGCAGTGCCAGAAATTCCTTCAGTACATGAATTCGGCTCTATTTTCACCTAGATACACTCTGGACGTATTCTGAGGCATCCATCCACCAGTTGGACCCACTGTAAACAAAACATACTGCTACGTTTCTTTTCAGTAGCCCTCTGTATAGGAAAGTGCAGTATTCCATATGGAGGACAAAAGGACACACATCTGGCCTCCTTCTGGTGAATGGTCGCCAGGTTGCAATGTTATTGAATATGTCGGGAAAAGTGCCCGACGTATACTGTAGGCTAGGCGTACAGATGCAGTGTGCACATAGTCTTACACATATAGACGATACCTATGAAATTTGTCCGTAGGTGGTTGAGATAAGGTTAATGGTGCAATCTCTGTATGGCACTGCTGTGTATTTGGGACAAGGCAGAGCAAATTTTAACATTGAGGTTTTCCCAGACAGGAAAGACAGAAATAATTAATTACAAAGAGGCAACACGCTTGGTAGTTTGAGTCTTACAAAAAGCAGTGAACTTGACAGTTTCAGTAACCTCACAAGAGGCTGTGGCTTCCACAGAAGTAGACGGTTGGCATTCAGCACAATGGGGGGCTTTCCGTTGTAACACTGTATATTAGCTGGTTGGGAATGTTTCCTCCAGCACAGTCTCTACAGAATTCTTAATACACCGGTATCAGCACCTCTTCGCCCCTGGGGACAGTCTATAATGGCGATGGTCCAGGATGAAGCTTCTATTTAGCTCCTGTGTGCCCCTCCCTAAGCTCTGGGGTAGTGCACAATGTGTAACTGCCACCCACTTAATAGCCATCTGTGCCGCAGGCTCTTTCCCGTGTGTTTCTGCCCAACGTCTCGGCTTAATCTGCATGTTTCTGACCTATTTGAAGACTAATTCACTTTTGAAAACTTCTTCCCCTTAATATTTTAAGCACTTTCTCCTATTACTATAGGATGAGATTGGGACTGTTACTATGTGTAACTGCCACCCACTTAATAGCCATCTGTGCCGCAGACTCTTTCTCCTGTGTTTCTGCCCAGCGTCTCTGCTTAATCTGCATGTTTCTGACCTATTTGAAGACTAATTCACTTTTGAAAACTTCTTCCCCTTAATATTTTAAGCACCTTCTCCTATTACTATAGGATGAGATTGGGACTGGTGCTATGTGATGGCTTCGGACTGATACCATATTTTGTCAGTTTGGGGCTGAACTTCTAAGTCCTGTCTGACATTTTTTTGCATTGATTTAAAGGGGTCGTCCAAAGTTAAAATATTTATTGATTTATTTTTTTTAGGTATGAATGGTTTTAATAAAAGGAGGCATAGTCACTTTCCAGTGGCCCCCCGCGGAATCCAGCGCAGGCGATGTTTGCTCTGATTGGAGGTCACAGGACCACTGCAGACTTTGATTGGCTGCAGCAGAGTGCATCATCGGATAGTTCTCTGTCGACTTGTTCTTCTGGTCACCTGATTGGCTGCAGTGGTCCCGTGACTTCTGAACAGAGCAGACATCGCTTGTGGAGCAGCCTGCGCTGGATCCGCGGGGGCGCTGGATGGAAGGTGACTATGCCTCCGTCTAATTATTTTACAACCATCCATGCCTAAAAAAAAGAAAAATTAGGAGGAAGAGCAGCAATTCATTTAAGCAGATGATTGCATTAATTCTAATTAATTAATTCTAATTCTTCACTAACGCCTCTGACTTTTTTATTCTCCTATCCATAAAATCAGTAATACGTAATATAAGCAGATTGATGCAGTCATTTCATCCTATTTTGCTTGTGTCATCAATATCTGGAGTCAGTGAGGGTCCCCAACACACGGCGACCCCCCGCAGATCAGCTGTTTCCCCTGTGATCCCGACAGCGCCACTCACTGTCCAGTGGCCGTTCCAAGGTACTGCAGCTCCGATCATTCACTTTAATAGTCCATCAATATCAGAGTCCTGGACAACCCCTTTGATGAGGGTGATTGCTGCTGTGTGAAGTGAATGAGAGTGACCCCTTTAATGAGGGTGATTGCTGCTGTGTGAAGTGACCCAATAAGTCTATTCATAATTTAGCAGAATTTGCCGCAGCCGATATTACGTCATTAAATTATCAATCCTGAATCCTGTTCTGCGCTGCAGTGAAAGGGTTAACACCGCTCTCTCCATTTAGTCGGGAAGCTCTCTCTGTACATTATAACAATGAACCTCCTCCGATCTGATGACGTCGTTCTCCGGCAATGGCCATATAAGTGCAGGATTCTCCGGGAACTGGGGAACCCCACTGTATGGCTATCCTGTGCACATATCGCTGCCTCTGGGGGTCTCTGAATGATAATGCAGGTGAGGACAGGAGGGTCAGCGTTGCTGGAGCTCTTAGACATGTTAACATCTGCACTGGGCAATGCAAAAAAGGAGACGGGATATATGATTATAGCGCCACCTGCTGGTAAGAGACGAATATGCGCGACATCCTGAACCATCCCTTCTACTGTATAAATGCTGATATAGTGTCGGCCATCGTTCCACAGTCTGACTGCTCTGACTGTAAAGAACCCTTTCCTGTTTAGCTGCTGGAATCATCTTTCCTCCACACAGAGTGCATGTCGCCTGGTATTTTGCAAGGTCCTTGGAAGCAATAAGTCATGTGTTAAGAACACTCGCTTCACCATAATCTTTCCATGTAAACAGGCTGCCGATCACCCGATAATATGATCTTTTGCTCAGCATGAAAGAGCATTGTTCTCGGCGGCACATTGACCTGCGTAAGCAGCACCTGCGCTGCCGAGAACAAGGGGCTGATATATCATTGGTGCAACCTGTCGCACAGGGGTCCAAGAGGTAAGGGGGGCTCATTTTAACCTTCAAAACAGAAGGAATTTTGCATTATGATTGGAAGGGGCCCATATGTTGTTCTGTCTGTGTCTGCCAGTGCCGAGAACAATGGCGCAGCGAGCGATCTATCACAGACTTTTCATTGGGCGTCACTGTAGTCTTTTTTTTTTAATGTTTTCACCAGTTTATTCTAGTTCACCATTGTGATCAGGGGTTTGGTGTTTCCAGATATTTTTTGTCTGATTAAATTCCCGTTAAAAAGTTGCGAAGTTTGTTGCAAATTTACGACAGTAAAATTTTGAGCAAATTTTGCAACATTTTAGCGAAATATGCGTTTTTGTTTTGTTTTTTTTTGCAATAAAAAGTTGCAAAACAGCTTGAGCATTTTTTATTTTTTTTTTGTCGCCATTTTGAGGAATTTTGTGCAAAAAAAAAGTCAACAAATACCACAAGACGAAAAAAAAAAGAAACAATCGTAAATGGATATTTTGACCTTGATTTTTGAGAAAACCCTTTTTCCATGCACTTGTAGGTGTCATTATTCTTAACAGCGCAGCAGAAAACCAATCCCGGAGCATTTTCAGCCGACTGATATAGGTAATAAGAAGACTTTCCGGATCAATACACGGCAACCATTAGACGGCTCGATTACTGGAAGTGATTCTTTCTATATACAGGGGGATATATGATACGTACATGGGATATCTGTACAGAGGAGAATCCGCGTTTGCAGCAGGAAAAGGTCATGACGCATTTCTACCTACTTAATGAGGGAGAAATCCCAGTGCTCGGGAATAGACTAACCGGAGGAGATGCCGATATTATGTGTCGTCCGTCGGGGATTTTTATAAGGCTTTTTTTAGAACGCTGTTATTTTTATGTCGGCTAAATTTGTCTCCTTCACTTAAGTCCTATAAAAGTTTAATGTATCTACCCTGGAAAGTATCGACTGAAATGAAAGAGCTGCACAGATAAGCAGCGAGGGGGGCTGGAAGGTCACGAGGACGACTTTGGAGAGGTCATTGGGATGTTGCAAGCAACGGCTCCTACTACACATTATCCCATATTGAGACCCTAAAATATGGGTCAGAATTCCTGGAGACATCGGTTGTTGTCCACGGGCCGATTGGTTATATTTTAGGTTTTGCAAATAGGAAAGGAGAGAGGTTATACTTTATTATTTTCTTTGGGGGAAAATTTAATAAAAAGGATTGTGCCGGTTTTCTGGATGATAAAATGTGCAAATGTTGCAAAAACATTGCAACTTTTTTCTCTTTTGGCGAGACAACTACTTTCCTGAAGATTGACTTTGACTTTGGTGCTAGCGGCCCAGCCCTCTACACTCAGCATTTATGCCTGTGGTGGGTGTAGATTTAACTTTCTGGCACACGAACAGGTAAAAGATGCCAAAAATGTATAAGAGCATAGCTCCCAACTGTCCCGGATTCAGCAGGACTGTCCCGCCATCCCGGCATGGCAGGGCTTTGTCCCGGCTTCTATTCACCTCTCTCCGATATCTTCATTGCTCCGTGGCTCCTCCTTGGGTGCGGGGCCGTATCTCTCTGCTCAGTGCATAAATTAAATTAAACTATTCCCTTCTTGTCTTGTGATCCACTCTCCCCGGGACTCAAACTGATGATCTCAGGTTCACAGAGAGCAGCTCTAGCGATGAGCCACAGCCCATAATGATGCCGATAGCAGAATTTGGTAATCTTGAGCTGTATTGCAGGCAGTGAACTCGGAAGTAGATTATACATGTCCATAGAGATACATTGTATACAGCAGTGTATTTCTATGTGCCTGTATTCTACAAGTGAAGAAAAAATCTTATTTTTTTGTTACGATAATACTAAAATAATGAAAATTAATTACAAAAAGGTATTTTTTTTCTTTTTTGTGAGTTTCCCTGGGGCTCAAACCGACAACCTCTATAATTGCAGGCAGGAGCTAAAACCACCAGGTACCACTGATCTGGAAGTCCCATGAATCGATACACTCATTTCTAGTCCCAACCATCCCGAATACAGCAGACAGTCCCAGATTTGGGTCTACACCCTGCAGTCTCAGGCATCTGCTGAATGTTCCTCACTGCCACCGCCCATCTGACAACTCCTCCTGCCAGGGTAGAAAGAAATGGTAAATGGGTGTGGATTGGGGTGTGGCCAAAATTTGCCCCGGCACAATACGCACACCGCATAATTTATCCCTCTTTCAATTCTTAAAAACATTGGAGGTATGTAAGAGGCCAGTGGCTCTTTGTCACACTTCACTCCAGTGTCTTGATTTTTTTGTGTGTTAATTTCTTACCATTTTCAAGATGTCTGCTCGCCGGCACCAGGGCTCGTCACATCGAATTTCAGAATATAAAGGGTAAACTGGGACTCATAATGTTTACTGGGAGCAGATACGGGTAGATTACACTGCTAGGAAAATAACAATCAAACGTGCTGAACCCAGCGAAACACAGAAGGCGCGTCTATTAATACCATTTACTGGCCCCTCGCTGATACTGTCAGTCAGCAAGAGGATATGCTGGGAAATGTGCAGGGTGCAGCCTTGCTTCATTGACCTGCTGGATATTGATTAATTAGACCTCCTAAAATGCTGCGAAAGAGGGATTCTCCTGGATACATTATCCGGATCGCACTAAAGATTAAAATAAGAGTGAATCCCTTCTATTACAGGAAACAATGAGGCTGGATGACGTGTCCACTGGTGGAAGACTTACCAAATTCATTAAGAGGCCTCCGGTGAATTTGGTGCATCTCTCAAGTGCCGTGTTCCACCTGGGAAAATGTACGTCAGTACATTTCTGTACATGTACATTTCATGTACATTTCTTTTGGAACTTACATCACATGCACGAAGCTTACTGATAGTGCACACGTCTCCATCCAGAATACAGTCATTCTGCAAGCCTCAAACTGATGAATAGGACACTCACCAAAGATTCTGCAACAGTTCTGCTAACAGATAACATTAAGGGCAATGTGCTCTCACTGTTTTGAGGTCATTGTGGCTGACAGTTGAGCACTATTCTCGTGTCCCAGCTCAGGCGCCAGGCATTGCTTCCTTCCCCTGTAGCCGTCTCTTTTTGTACTAGTCTGCGCCAGGTTACTGTGGTAGTCTAGAAAGCCTGACCTCATCACCCAAGGCCTTTTAAGGATAGCTCGGGCAGTGTCTTAATACTTAGGAAGGATAATCTTCACTTACCATGAGTTTGCCTCATCATTCTCTTCACTGAGTTGTCGAGTCATCTTTTCCGAAAACTCCCTTCTGCTGCTCAACAATCTGTAACTACTTCTTAGCTCATGACTGTGAATCATGGATCTCTTGCACTCTCAACTCTGCTACTACAAGGATCTGTTAATGGACTCATCTAAGCAAACACTAGTGCAGTTCTCATCAATGTATTTGCAGGCTAGGTAACTGTTTATTATTCGTCACTACTATTTATCTGTGTAATCATCTCTGCAAGCAAGTAACCAGTTTGTCTTTTCATCACTGCTATCTTGGTTAAAAATTTTCACGCTGCAAGTTCCTTATTGCATATGTCTCTGCTATTAATCATTTACCTGCTGCTATTTCTCAATTGCATACACCTCTGCTGTTAACTATTTTTTGCTGCAAGTCCCAGATCATCTAGATATCTACTATTCCTGTGCGTATCCTGGCTCTGCTTCATCTGCTGTTACCTGGTCCACTTATCTGTCTGTCTCCTGCTGTCCTGATCTTTGCTTATCTATGTGCCAACCATCAGAGCCCACTCCACTGCACCATCACCTCCGGACAGCACTGCTCACTCTAACCTACAGCTTACAGAACCCACCTCGCCAGGTGAGCCCAGACTGTGAGACTTTGCTATGACCTTCTTTTTGCTTCATTTATGACTTCATCTCTAATTTCTGTAAACTTCAGAAAGTATTTGGGAAAAATATGACTGATATGTCTTATGCTCTTACAATTACCATCCTCGAATCCCACTTCTTTTGCAAAGTGCCAAGGTGGATGACCTGGGTGCCACCATTTAATCTTTGCAGCACATGTTACTGCCTGGTCTTCAGATCGGTACATTTGTTCCAGCACGTTTCATTGATGTGAAGACTCCTGTTTTTCATCATACACCTCGGGTCAGTGGGTTCCAGTAAGACCTGGATCCCTGTCTTAGTATTTGAAGCTGTAAAGGACATATTAATATTCATGCTATCCAAGTGTAAAGGACATTTTGATATTCATGGTATAGCAACTCCATTTTGTCTGCTTGCTTTAAAATCATGTTATTATACGCCTTGCATAACATACATTCTTTCCTTCTTTTCTCATGCAACTTTCCCACACTAACCTTTTCTTACAAGAACATTTTGTGAGACACACTGCTCCTGTTATCTAGCTAGTCTGAACCGGGATGTACGACCTTGTAACTTTCCACCATGTACCAAACTAACGATAATATGACCATATGTGTATTTCCGTAATAATTGTACTAACATTGGTTCAAGCCTGTAGTATGGCTGTAGGTGATTGGCCATTGATACACTCAAAACAATACAAAATGCTCAGTAGAAATAAACGGGGTTAGAGATTCTCTGAATCCTCCCATACAGAGCACTGCCTCCGTTTGGTTTTCTGTTGGATTGTGCAATCAACATAATAATTTGACACTCACTTGGTCAACCGTGAAGGGACGTTGGTGCCCTCCCTCAACAAAGCTTCTGGGAATAAGTCCCTTGAACTAATCTCTCCTCCTCTCCAAATAAACCTGTATTGAGCCCGCCAGTAAAGCCACGTTTGCATATGAAGCGCACGCTCTGCTTCCCTCACTGCTATGTATAGGTATTTCAACTTAGCAGGGTTTTGTTTTCATCGAGTATCTATGTCGAGATCGACTGACTGCTTCTGCGTCATTTATGCAAACAGGAAAATATAGTTTGTGCCCCCCCAACCGCCCGCATCAGTCATAACCTTGTAGTGGTATCTGACGCTGGGTTCTCGGAGGTCTCGTTTCTATTTTTATCATTTTATTATCTCCAGCAAAACTCCTTACCATAAAACACCTTTTCTTTCAACTTGTCAAAAGCCTTTAAGCTAAGTGGCGATTATCCCTGTGATGTATGAACGCACGGAGATGGCGGCGACAGAGGGCACAATCCACATCGGAGCGATGCGCCGATGAGTCATAAGAAGATGGTGCGGCGTAATGTGTTATTAAATCCTATTAACCATCACAAATCAAAGCAGCCCTCGTCTATTTATCCCGGCTGACGCCGTCCACTCCGCCGCGGCACTAATGAATCAATCCTGGGCAGAACAAGGCTTACAAATTATAGACATGTATTCAGGCGATGAGCGGAGAACCACGTGTGCGATGTGCTGCGTGTAATGTAATGGAGGCTACTCTGCGGAAAGACAAAGGAGGTGAACAAAGAGCCGCGCGAGTGGGATGGCGGAGCCGCCGGAGAGGAGTTCATTGCAATAAATGATGTGATGCAGAGCTGAAGGTTTAAGAAAGACAAGCGTTCATCAAAAATGAATCAGGGAGTTGTCATTAAGTGCGTTACCTGCCTCAGTCATAGCTGGTACACTAAGCCCCCCCACCCGCTGTAATCACCAGAGCATGCATTATTCATGGCCCACCCAGTATACAGGACGGGAGAAGTGGTACTGTGCAATGTATATACAAGACTGTGTAGATACTGTGCAGTGTATATTGTAAAATGACCGCCAGACAGGTCCTTGAAGGGAGATATGTATCATTGAGGTTGGTAGCCTCGGTGATGTAAGCCCAGTAAAGCATACTCCAGCACGTGTAGTGCTGACAGAGTGTTGATAGGGTGTATCAGGGCCTAGTTTTACGAGCAGTCAAAGAGACGAGTGGGACTGGCTGCTCACATATCCCCACCCCAGGAGCGTGGTATGGCAAATAAAAGTTGTCTCATTCAGTGTGTGTTTCTGGAGGGTGAACCCGCACTATGGTATGGACTATTTATTTTTTGTTTTTCACTCTGTGCCCAAAAAGGCTGTTTTGTTTTATTTGCTTATGCTGAGCGGTTTATGAAGTTTTTTAAGAAACCAGCCTGGACCTTTCGATGTAACCGCTTCCTGTGCCTACCTCAACCGCATCTGAGTGAGTAGAAACCCTACAATTGGTGGAGAATACGGGCACGAATCTCAAGGGGCAGTGTGACTGCCACAGAGATACTGCATGTACTGGGTAAGAGCGACTGCAGGAGCAAAAGCCGACATCATGGAGGAGTTGATAAATCTACTGATGCCGGCTAATCTCCAGCAGCAACAGTTATGGCAGCAGTAACAGCAGCAGAGGCAATAGCAGAAGCAGATGCAGCATCAGCACAGGCAGCAAATGGAACTCCTTGCCAAGGCGATATGTGGCAGGACAACCGCATTATCCCAAAGTTAAGGTGATGATTAACATGTGAGGAAGATGGTAAGAAGAGCTTTGCAAAAGATGACCCCAGGTGATGATGTTGAGGTGTTCCTGGCGGTTTTTGAAAGTCTGGTGGAAAGGGAGAAATTGCCTCCGGAGGAGTGGGCGGAGGTTCTGGCGCTATATCTAACAGGGGAACCGTAGAAGGCCTATTATGACCTGGGTTTCCAGTATGCAAAAGAGTACGCGAAGTTGACAACTAAGATCTTGGCGCGTTTTTGAGTCGGGTGCACCACTGGGCCTATTGCAGTGACAAACATCCCCAGTCCCAAACGTTCGACCTTCTACACCTGATCCAAAAGTGGTTGCAACCTGAATCCCAGCACAGATGGTGGAGAAAGTTGTCATGGTCAGGTTCATACACTACCTTCCGAGACCGGTGCAATTCTGGGTTGCCCAGGGAGAGCCCCGGATTGCCGATGACCAGGTGGGCTTGGTGAAAAGATACCAGGCAGTCAACAGTTCCTTGGGGAAGCAAGGGGTTTTAGCATCTCCGTACTGGGGTTCCCAAAGGATAGCTGACATTCAAAAGAGGTGAACTAGAGCCACATCTGGGGAGCGTCCAAGAGCCCAGGAGGCATCTGAGTTGTTGCCAAAGTGCCCATCTAATAACATGATTTTTTGTTGGTATCACACCCCAGGTCACAAAGTCCCAATTGCCCGATGACCACCGAGCCAAAGGACTGCAGGATAGGATGATGCTGCTCGTATTTTGCATATCCTGCCTACAGTACTGTCCCTCAACCAGGGGCCGTAGGCATGTCCTGTATCAGTGAACTGGTCTGTTGTACTCGAGTAGATTGGTAACCTTAGTAAGGGCCACAATACCTGATCAGCTTATTCCTGGGAAGATGGTGGGCATCTGCTGTATCCATGGGGATGCTAAAGACTACCCTGTGACCCGAGTGGTCATAGACACAAACTGTGGCACCGAATCCCATGAGGTGGGCATAGTCAAAGACCCATTACACCCTGTCATAATAGGGCGGGACTTTGTATTGCTTTGGGACTTGTGGGGGAAAGGGAGGACGCCTGGTTGTCCGGATGACAGGCAGGTTGCTCCTAAATAAACCTTGTCGAAGGCTGTAGATTACCGGTTTCCCTTTTGTGTTCTTGTTGGCGATGAGGATAAGGCAGCATCCCCAGAGGCCAACATACCTGAGCTGGAGGTGTCCGGAGAAAATTTTGTAACCGCTCAACTCAGGGACTTAACTCTAAAAGGGGTGTTTGATAATGTGTCTATACTTAATGGTGTTGCTCAAGAGCCAGGAGCCGACACCCGATATCCGTATTTTGCTGTAAATGGGGAGTTACTATATCGGGTCACCAAGCAGAGAGTGGAGGTAATCGAACAGTTACTGGTGCCTGGGCCGTACAGACGTAGGGTTTTAGACATGGCCCATACTCACGTGTTAGGTGGTCATCTGGGGGTAGAGAAAACCCAGGAAAGGATCCTCCAGAGGTTCTACTGGCCCGGTTGTCACCGAGAAATCTTGAACTATTGTAGGTCCTGTCCCACTTGCCAGCTGATTTCTCTGGTGGCTCACTTCTGTAGTCCCTTAGCGCCGTTGCCGATCATTGAGGTTCCGTTTGATCGCATAGCCATGGATCTAGTGCTCTTGAGGGCATCAGTATATCCTGGCGATCTTGGACTATGCTACACGGTATCCGGTGGCCGTACCACTACAAAACTCCTCCGCCAAGTGTATAGCTCGGGAGTTTGTTCATATCTTTGCAAGAACGGGGTTGCCAAAGGAGATCCTAACAGATCAAGGGACTCTATTTATGTCAAAGACACTGAGAGAGTTGTGCAAAACCCTGCAAATCACACAACTCAGGACCTCAGTCTACTATCCACAAATGAACGGTTTGGTGGAAAGGTTTAGTAAAATCTTGAAGGCCATGTTAAAGAAGACTGTCTACTGCCATACCTTTTATTCTCCATCAGAGAAGTCCCACAGGCCTCTACTGGTCTCTCCTCTTTTGAACTGTTATATGGCTAACACCCCCGTGGACTCCTAGATGTAGAAAAGGAGACCTGGAAGGCGGAGTCTACACCCTACAGGAGTGTAATCGAATATGTGGCCCAGATGCAATAGAAAATTACTGAGGTGATGCCCATTGTGAGAAGATCTCCTCAAAGCACAAGAGGCACAGTCGACTGTGTACAATAGGTCGGCGACGGTGAGACACTTCAATCCTGGGAATCAGATACTGGTGCTGGTACATACAGTGGAGAGCAAGTTTCTGGCCAAGTGGCAGGGCCCCTATCAAGTAGTTGAAAAGATTGGCGACGTCAACTATAAAGTCCACCAACCAGGAAGAAGGTGTAGCACCCTGAGGATTCGGCTGCTACAGGGGTATTGCACCTCAACCCAGAGGTGTGATATTCCACTCCCGGGTAAGGATGGAGTGTGGAACTGAGCTCAGTTAGCTGCATACACTACACACATCCCATTTCCGGAGGACGGACCAATGGTACTCCCACTTAATAATGTGCAGGTACGACCGAGTCTGTCCTTGGCTGGAGTGGGAGGGGGGTGGAATATCCCAGTAGTGTAGGGGCAGATAGGGGGAGCAGTCTGGGTAAAGCTAGGAGCTCATTGGGTGCTGGTCACCTGAGCTCACACATAGAGGGAGTATATAAGGTGGGCACCATCTAAGATCAGGGTCAGTCAGTCAGTCAGCCACAGTCAGTCAGTCAGTCTGTGAGAAGTAAGTCTTTGCAGAGCAGTGGAAGAGAGCAGAAGAGCAGAGCAGCCCCAGCCCAAGAGTGAGAGAGGAGAGCAAGAAAGACCCAGAGGGGGAGAAAGAAGGAACTCTGAGACCCCAAATACAACCACAGGGTGAAGAGTTGGCAACAGGGTACCGGATCCCAAACTGGTGGGGGCTACAGCATACCTCAGCCAGAGACCGGAGGCCGTGGGCAGCATCTGCCACGGCCACCCACCATATCCACCCGGAAGGCAGACCACGCATAGGGTCAGGGAACCCAGAGGCAAAGGGTTCGCCAACAAGAGGCCCGAGGGAGCCGGACATAGGTGGATCCCTGGTGGGGAAGGCCAGAGACGAGGACAGGACAGAACGGGAGCTCAGAACCACGCTCCAGAACTACTTGGGGGTTGGCCGAGTCCAGGACCTGGTGGACGCAGCACGGCTCGGGTGGTCACTCAAGGCCGGAGTGACCGGAACATCTGCAGTAAGTAAAGAACCCTGAACTGCACAACCCGACTCTGACTCTCATTACCATCATCCCTGCACCTCCACAACCACCATCCTCTGCACCTGACCCCCCTGAGGCTATACCCCTCCCGTTGGGGGTTATACTACCTAAGCTGCACCAACACCATCAGCCTCAGCGGACCCTGCTGCAGCGGCGGCCGTAGTGACCGCAATTCAACGGGTGGCGTAGTCGACATAAAAGAACTTTAGTAACATCAGTAAGGACTGCCACACACTGAGCTTGACACCCTGGGCACGGACCGGGTCACAGCCACTCGGAGACTACAACCCCCATCTGATCCGGCTCCGGGTATTCCCTTAAAGAATATGGCCCAGGGGGCGCGTCAAAGGAAACCCAACCAAGTGTACCATGTCAAGCTGATTTAGCGGTGGCGAGACAGGGAGCCCATGAAAACTCTGTGTTCGGTGGCTAAGTTTGAAGCCGATGTAAAATAGATCAAGGTGGAAGAGCCGCTATCACATCCCCAAAAGCAGCAGTACCTGGTTGATCCTGCCAGTAGCATATGCTTGTCTCAAAGATTAAGCCATGCACGTGTAAGTACACACGGACGGTACAGTGAAACTGCGAATGGCTCATTAAATCAGTTGCTACATCGGAACAGGGACCTGTTCTCAGAATTACTGGTTGTTCTCCAGTCATAGAGTATGAGGTTCTCACGGAACCTCATGTTCGGTTGAACTTGAAGCTGTATTGGATTCCTGAAGCCTGCTGAGAGGTGATCTCGAAAGTGGTGAAGCGGATGCTAAGTCTGGGAGTCAATGAAGAATCCAAGAGTGGCTGGTCTAGTCCCATAGTCTTGGTGCCAAAACCAGAAGGAGAATGGCAGCTTTGTAATGACTATACAAAGCTGAATGAGGTCTCTAAGTTCGATATGTATCCAATGTTCCGTGATGATGAACTGATTGAAAGGCTATGAACGGCCAGGTACATTACCACCCTTGACCTCAGGAAAGGGTATTGGCAAATTCACATGTCCCAAGATGCCAAGGTGAAGACAGCCTTCTGAATGCCAGATGGTTGTTTTCAGTAAACAAAGATGGCGTTTGGGTGGCAAGGATCTCCGGCCACCTTCCAGAGAGCTATGGACCAGATTCTAGCTCCCCACAAGAGGTACGCAGCCGCCTACCTGGATGACATTGTGATCTACATCCAGGATTGGGGAGAGCAATTTGAGCAAAGTCCAGGCGATGCTTGATGCTCTAGGGAAGGCGGAGTTTTTCATAAACCCGAACAAATGTGTCATGGGCATGGAGGAAGCTAAATACTTTGGCTATGTTGTAGGCAGGGACAAAATAAAGCCCCAAATACAGTACAGACCAAAAGTTTGGACACACCTTCTCATTTAAAGATTTTTCTGTATTTTCATGACTTTGAAAATTGTACATTCACACTGAAGGCATCAAAACTATGAATTACCACATGTGGAATTATATACTTAACAAAAAAGTGTGAAACAACTGAGGATATGTCTTATATTTTAGGTTCTTCAAAGTAGCCACCTTTTGCTTTGATGACTGCTTTGCACACTCTTGGCATTCTCTTGATGAGCTTCAAGAGGTAGTCACTGGAAATGGTCTTCACTTCACAGGTGTGCCCTGTCAGGTTTAATAAGTGGGATTTCTTGCCTGTGCAGAAGTCTGGTGGATACACAGCTGATAGTCCTACTGAATAGACTGTTAGAATTTGTATTATGGCAAGAAAAAAGCAGCTAAGTAAAGAAAAACGAGTGTCCATCATCACTTTAAAAAATGAAGGTCAGTCAGTGCGAAAAATTGGGCAAACTTTGAAAGTGTCCCCAAGTGCAGTTGCAAAAACCATCAAGCGCTACAAAGAAACTGGCTCACATGAGGACCGCCCCAGGAAAGGAAGACCAAGAGTCACCTCTGCTTCTGAGGATAAGTTTATCCGAGTCACCAGCCTCAGAAATCGCAGGTTAACAGCAGCTCATATTAGAGACCAGGTCAATGCCACACAGAGTTCTAGCAGCAGACACATCTCTACAACAACTGTTAAGAGGAGACTTTGTGCAGCAGGCCTTCATGGTAAAATAGCTGCTAGGAAACCACTGCTAAGGACAGACAACAAGCAGAAGAGACTTGTTTGGGCTAAAGAACACAAGGAATGGACATTAGACCAGTGGAAATCTGTGCTTTGGTCTGATGAGTCCAAATTTGAGATATTTGATTCCAACCACCGTGTCTTTGTGCGACGCAGAAAAGGTGAACGGATGGACTCTACATGCCTGGTTCCCACCGTGAAGCATGGAGGAGGAGGTGTGATGGTGTGGGGGGGCTTTGCTGGTGACACTGTTGGGGATTTATTCAAAATTGAAGGCATACTGAACCAGCATGGCTACCACAGCATCTTGCAGCGGCATGCTATTCCATCCGGTTTGCATTTAGTTGGACCATCAATAATTTTTCAACAGGACAATGACCCCAAACACCTCCAGGCTGTGTAAGGGCTATTTGACCAAGAATGAAAGTGATTGGGTGCTACGCCAGATGACCTGGCCTCCACAGTCACCAGACCTGAACCCAATCGAGATGGTTTGGGGTGAGCTGGACCTCAGAGTGAAGGTAAAAGGGCCAACAAGTGCTAAGCATCTCTGGGAACTCCTTCAAGATTGTTGGAAGACCATTTCCGGTGACTACCTCTTGAAGCTCATCAAGAGAATGCCAAGAGTGTGCAAAGCAGTCATCAAAGCAAAAGGTGGCTACTGTGAAGAACCTAGAATATAAGACATATTTTCAGTTGTTTCACACTTTTTTGATAAGTATATAATTCCAGTCCCAGCCAGTCCCAGCCAGTCCCACCTATTCAAAGAGATGGGTGGGACTGGCTGCTCACATAACCCCCGTCAGGGATCATGGTATGGCAAATAAAATGGAGGCTAATTGTTTGGACTGTAGATCTCCAGTGTGTTTGCTAAAGGACATTCACCTGAGTGAGCGAACCCGCACTACGGTATGGACTATTTATTTTACGTTTTTCACTTGTGCCGGAAAAGGCTGTTTTGTTTTATTTGCTTATGCTAAACGGTTCCTGTGCCTACCTCAACCGCAGATGAGTGAGTAAAAGCCTACAATATATACAGGACAGGAGGAGTGGTAGTGTGCAGTGTATATATACTGGAGAAGTGGTACTGTGCAGTGTATATATACAGGAGGAGGGGTACTGTGCAGTGTATATATACAGGACAGGAGGAGGGGTACTGTGCAGTGTATATATACAGGACAGGAGGAGTGGTACTGTGCAGTGTATATATACAGGACAGGAGGAGTGGTACTGTGCAGTGTATATATACAGGACAGGAGGAGTGGTACTGTGCAGTGTATATATACAGGACAGGAGGAGTGGTACTGTGCAGTGTATATATACAGGACAGGAGGAGGGGTACCGTGCAGTGTATATATACAGGACAGGAGGAGTGGTACTGTGCAGTGTATATATACAGGACAGGAGGAGTGGTACTGTGCAGTGTATACACACAGGACAGGAGGAGTGGCGCTGAGAGTAGCACCTGCCTCCTGAGCTCAAGCACTTCCAGGAGGAGGGTCGGCGTCTGCCTCTCTTCTCCCCAGGGAGAGGCAGGCTTACTGGGAGGCCGGCATGGCTTCCCAGCCTCCTATCCCCCGGTCTATGCCGGCGGGGGAGAAGGAGCCTCAACAACCGGCCCAGGAGGGAGTGAGGAGATCGGGAAGGGTGAGGAAGAATACATCCACCTGCTCCAACCCCGAGACTGTTCACCGCCAGCCCAGAGAGGGAGACCGGGGCACCCCAGGCCCCAGGAACAAGAGCCCAGCAAGATCCTGGGGGGAGATGAGCTCCAGCAAGTCCACAAGTTCCTTCTCCTCCTGAGTGGTCGCCACGTTGCGAGAGTACGAGGACGCCAGCAAAGCACTAACCCTGCTGAAAGAGGAGCTGAGGGAGGCCCGGGTCCTGAACACCCGGGCGTCCAACAAGGAAAGACCCGCGACCTCCCAGAGGTTTAAAGCCCTCAGAGACGAGGTGGTCAGGTTAGTGCTCCTCCGGGAGGGTATTGAGAAAAGCGCAGGTCCCTTCCTGGAGAGGTTTTAGAACCAGCGGCGGTTCTCAGAAATGAAGGGGTTAAACACCCCAGGAGAACTGCCAGCCGGCGTCCTTAGTGAAGAGGAGGAGGAGGATGAAGAGGTGACTGGAGTCTCAGTTGCTGGAGCCAGTGAGGGGCAGAGCTGGAGCTCAAGTGGACTCCCTGCAAGGCAGAGGACTCCGACAGCAGAGGCTGGAGTGTCGGGGGAGGAGGAGGAAGGAGGACTGCTGAGGGAGATCCGACTGCTGGAGTCTCCAGTGGACCTGACGGGGTTTTCCTTCGGTGAGGACAAACCAGTGGAGGAGACCAAGAGGAAGAAGAGGAAGACCGGAGGAGCCGCGCAGGAGGTGGTGAGTTACAAGTATGTACCAATGACTGATGTTGCGCCTGCCACCTTCTGTTTAAACCCCACCAAACCTAAAGGCACGGGCTCTGCAGTGGGCTCGAGGCAGAGGCAAGGTGGGGAGAGGAGAAGGACGTCCGGCGATGCTGTCATCTGTGCGGGGAACAGTACAGGGGGCGAGGCTGTGGAGGTACTCACAGCGCCGGACATAGGAAGTTCTGTGGAGTTTCCCACCCTGCCCTCTGCGGCTAAGCCGGTTATCACCGGGGCTGGGGGGGCAGGGAAGGATGTGAAAAGCACATCTGCAAAGAACACTGGGCACACTGCTGCGACAGGGGGGCAGTGTGCCCCAGCGCCCAAAAAGGACACTAAGACCCCAAAGTCTGTGGGTGCAGGGCGGGCAGAGGTGCCGAGAAAACAGTCTGGCCAGAACAAGGACCAAAATGCTGCAGTACGGGGGCAGGGCGCTCCAGCAGACGACCTGCAGAAAGCCAGCAGCAACCAAAGGGAAACGGGTGTGGTGCTGCAGGGAAAGGAGTCTCTGGGAGTGCTCCCCTCCCCCGGCCCAGCAGGTGTGAGTGCAGAGACACCAGACACAAGGGAGGAAGGAATGGAGGTGACTGTGGAAGGTGCAGAGAACAGCAGAGGTAATGGGGTGACAAGTAAAGGGAATGGAAGTAGTGGTGCAGTGAATGATGGGAGTAATGGTGGATCTGATGGTGGGAGTAATGGTGGAGCCGATGGTGAGAGTAGTAGGAATGGTGGAAGTAGTGGTACAGTGAATGATGATGCAGCAAATGGTGGGGGTAGTGGTGGAATGAATGCTGGGAGTAGTGGTGTAGAAAATGTTGGGGGTAGTGGTGGAATGAATGCTGGGAGTTGTGGGAATGGTGGGAGTTGTGGTGTAGCAAATGTTGGGGGTAGTGGTGTAATGAATGGTGGGAGTAATGGTCCTGCGAATGGTGTGAGTAGTAGTGGAGTGAACGATGGGAGTAATGGTCCTGCGAATGGTGTGAATAGTACTGGAGTGAATGGTGGGAGCAGCACTGGTGTTGGTGGGGGGGAAGTAGGCGCTGGTCCCGCTGCCCCCCCAGCATTGTCGGGGGCTTCAGCCCAAAGCTATTCAGGAGCTGTCAGTGCTGGGGGTAGTAGTGCGCCCTCGTCTGGTGGCCCTGGGGATGGTGACTTGCAACAGCAACTCCTGGACGCCCTGAGGAGAGGGGAGAGCTCCATCACTGTAGAGGGGAGGGAGGTTAATCTGTCTTTCTGGATAGAGAGACATGGTCTTTCAGCCTTCCGAAATAGAGGGGCAGAGACTGTCTGGTCTCTGCCGACAACGGGGCAGAGGAGTAACCGTAGGAACGTGGTCCGTCTCCAGTGGGTAAGCAAGGATGCCTGTCCTGATAGGTCGAAGGTGGTTGAGCTCCTGCTGGGGATGGGCTTTGCGGCATATGACATCTTTGCCTTGATCCATCCCTACGGGACCTCCTACTTCGATGTCAGCTTCGTGAGACCGGAGGGCCTTGAGCTTTTCTGGTCTCGCCATGAGCTGGCTCGGAGTCGCCCCGAATGGCATGGTCTCTTTCCCCTGGCAATAACTCGCCAAGATTCAGTCAGGAAAGTGACCGTTCTGACTAGTAACGAGTCGCTTTCCTGTATGGACATTACCACCTGGGTGAGTAGATACGGAGAGGTCACCAATATTCCCGAAAAGAATCTGGATGACCATGGTATCTGGTCAGGGGCCTGGACCTTCATGGTGAGATTGAAGGTTTCGCGAAACACTGTTACCCATATCCCCTCCTCAACCTTTTTGGGGAGGGATAGGATCTTGATTTTCTACCGGGGGCAGCCTAAGGTCTGTCACAGGTGCGGTAGCCCCACACACTTCAGTGCGCAGTGTACCACCCAGAAATGCGCACTGTGTGGGGACCTTGGTCATCTTGCTGCTGCCTGTCGCAGGATTAGGTGTAACTTGTGTGGTGACCTCGGTCACCCGTTCAGTCGTTGTCCGCGTTCCTTCGCCAATGCGGTCCTGAAAGCGGCGAGTGCGGGACAGGCGAAAGCTGGAACTAATCTTGCCGGTGAAGGGACCAGTAGGGGCGGGGGAGGCAGGGAACCGGTGAGGAGCAAGCTGCCGCCATCCACCATCAGGCGGCAGGAGAAGCGCCGTGGGGACAGGGGGCAGGGAGTAATGTCCCTAAACTCTGACCCAGGTATTTCACTTGCAGCTGAGGATCCTAAAGACAGTGAATTGAGCGAGGAAGTCAAGAGACTTGAAAGGGAAGAGCGAGAGGACGCCACGTCTTCCCAGGAACTCTCTTCTGTTGACAGTCTAGATGAGGGAGAGGGGGAGTGTTCACAGAAAAAGAAAAAGGGT
Source organism: Phyllobates terribilis (assembly GCF_046119375.1). Lineage (NCBI taxonomy): Eukaryota > Metazoa > Chordata > Amphibia > Anura > Dendrobatidae > Phyllobates > Phyllobates terribilis. The sequence goes on from NW_027362774.1 coordinate 15,947,565, forward strand.
AACAGAAAAACGGCCAGAGGTAGGAGGGGGACCAGGTCTCGAGCTGCCTCTTTGGAGTGCGACCCCTCTGAATCTCTGGCCGTGATCCAAGCGCCATTGGAGGGTTCAGCCGCCCCCCCTCTGGTGGATCTCTCCAACCGGTTCGGGGCTCTCCAGGACCTCCCTCTGGAGGGGGGAAGTGGGGACCCGGGGCCGGAGGTTGCGGACAAGGTGGTTGGGGCTCAGGAGATGGCTGGGTCTTCCTCTCGGGGGGCAAATACAAAGCCCTCTGGGGGGACGACTAACCCAGGACCACCAGACGAGGGCAAGAATGTATGTAAGGAGAGAATGGACGAGTCTGTTTGTCTTAAGCGCACTAAAAACCCGTCATTATCGGAGGAAGAGGTTGGGACTGTCAGTGGTTGGAAGAAAAAGGCTATCTAATTCAATCAATCATGATGGCGGCACCCACCCCGTTGACGCTGGCAACTATTAATGTTTGCAGCATGAAGTCAGATGCGGCAAGGTACACGGCCTTTCATTTTCTCGGCCAACTTGACGCCGACATTTTGTTTTTGCAGGAGACCAGGTTGACCGATATATCAACCTTGCATAAAGCAAGGCGGGAGTGGAGGCATGGGCCCTCCTACTGGTCTCTTGCGGCCGAGCCGTATAGCGGGGTGGCGGTCCTTTTTAAGACCGCAGCGGTTGAATGCAGACGAGTGATCGAATTAGAAATGGGGAGATGCTTGATCCTAGATGTCTCCATGGGGGGACAAGAGCTTCGGCTCATTAACATCTATGGTTCCCAGTCCAAGTGGGACCGCAAATGTCTCTTCCTGAAGATCAAACCTTTTTTATTTTCGAGTCAGCAGGTGGTCTTCGGAGGGGATTTCAACAATGTCACGAGATCCTGTGATAGAGGAGGTTCCGGAGACCGGCTGGCTTATGACTGCGTCGCGTTAAACAGGATAGTGAGTGAGGCTCGCCTGGTGGATGTCCACATCCGGCACAACCTGGGCGACACGGGATTCACCTTTTTTAGAGGTAGTCAGTGCAGGTCTAGGCTAGACAGGTTTTATTTGAAGGAGGAGGCCGTCTCTTCACCGTTGTCGGTTGTGGAGGTGGAGTTCTCCGATCACTGTTTGATTATGTTTTCTCTGAACGTTACAGAGACTCCTCGGATGGGAAGAGGCTATTGGAAGCTGAATTCGTCACTCCTTGAGGAAGAAGCTGTGAGACGGTCTTTTGAGGAATTCTTTCAGAGCCAGGTACCATTGCTGGGCCTAAGTAACACTAAGTCAGAGTGGTGGGAGATGTTCAAACATCGGGTGGCGAGATTCTTCCGGCAGCTCTCGAACCTCAGAAGCCTGAACAGGGATCGCCTGTATCAGAGCCTGAGGAGGAAACTCGAGCATCTTGTCTCGACTGGAGGTAGCCGCGAGGAGATCTCCAGAGTGAAGTCCTTGCTGAAGAGGTGTCAGTACGATAGGCACGCATCTTTGGTTTTCGAGAGGGACTACGGGAAGTACTGCTCGCCCGACCCTTACAGAAACTGTAAGATGTCAGTGAATAGTAAGATAGTGACGGGGCTGGTGGACAGTACGGGGTCCCTGAGAAGGTCCAGATCAGGGATCTTGGAGGTCATCAGTTCCTACTACTCGCACCTCTTGGGAAGGAGGGAGCTTGATCGTGACGGGATGTCGGCTTTCCTGGCTGAATCCGTTCCTGAGCCAGGGGCTGACCTCTTGCTGGGCGATTTGGCAGAAGCGATCAAAGAAGAGGAAGTTAGACTGGCGATCGATGGGCTTAGGCCCAAAAAGTCGCCAGGTCCGGATGGCTTAACATCCGAGTTCTTTAGGACCTTTAGGGACTCTTTGGTCCCCCTCTTGACTCAGGTGTTTAACGAGTGTCTCTCCTCGGGCACTCTGCCGAGATCATTAAGGATGTCAGCTTTGATCATTTTGTCAAAGGGTAAGGATCCGTCACGCATTGAGAACTGGCGTCCCATAGCACTTCTCAATGTGGACAGGAAGATTTTGGCTAAGATACTTTTCAACAGGCTGGTGAAGTTTGCACCCCGGCTCCTTTCTGAGGTTCAGCACTGTTGCGTTCCTGGCTGTAGCACTTTTAGTGCTGTTCTAGGTGTCCGAGAGGCCGTGGAGCAAGGCAGGGCGGGCCTCTGGAAGGGGTTCTTGCTGACCCTGGATCAGGCAAAAGCCTTTGATCGGGTTAACCACGAGTACCTCTGGTCCACTCTTTTGAGGTATGGTCTGCCTGGAGGGTTTGTGGACTGGCTTAAGACCTTGTATGCAGGGGCTGAGACTTTCCCTCTGGTGAATGGGTGGATTGGACGACCTTTCGGGGTAGGATCCGGTGTCCGTCAGGGCTGTCCTCTTAGCCCTTTGCTTTACGCGTTTGCGATCGATCCCTTCCTCAGAAGGATCGATTGTGGACCGTTGGCGGGAGTGCGGATGGGCGGGGCGGCGCCGGAGGCTATCCTGAGGGTCGTGGCCTACGCGGACGATGTCACCGTCTTTGTTTCTTCGCAAGAGGAGGCAGCAGCGGTGATGTCAGAAGTGGAGCGCTACTCGGAGGCATCCGGGTCCAAGGTCAACCAGGATAAGTGTGAGAGTCTCTGGCTGGGAGGCGGAGATCCCGGGTTTGATCTTCCGGACACCCTCCCCAAACCCCAAGAACATGCCAAAGTCCTGGGCATTGATTTCGGCCAGGGTGATTACCCCACGTAAAACTGGGAAGGCAGAATCAAAGGTGTCGCCCAAAGAGTGGACCAATGGAGGGGTTGGTCTTTGACCCTGAGGGAAAGGGTTGGCCTGTGCAAAGCTTTCCTGCTCCCCTTGCTAATCTACCTGGGCAGCGTCTGTGTCTTGCCAGAGCCTCTCTGGACACGGGTCTACAGTCTGTTCTTCCAGATGTTATGGGGGAACAGACTGAACCTAGTCAAGCGGGAGGTCACTTACCGCACGAGGAGACTAGGTGGTTTGAATATGGTGAACCCCGTGGTGTTCCTACTGAACACCTTCTTGAAAGTGAACGTGGCAAACCTCTGGAAAGAGAGGGCTCCTCCGTGGGTATTCTCCTGCAAGGGATGGTTTCAGCCTTTCTTCCAGGAATGGGAGACAGGGGGAAGATTGAAGGATCTTCGCACACCACACGGGCATCTCCCGGCTTATGTTACCCCGGTTCTGAAAATGATCCGCCGGTGGGGTCTGGGAATGTGGGAGGTGAGGTCCCTCCCGAGGAAACTCCTCGATATGAGGGTCTTGCTTTCTCATTTTCAGAGTCCATTGGCCCTCAAAGACTGCCCAAGTCGGGATCTGGAGGTTGGGTTGAGTTTGTTAAATTCTAGCAGGATCCCCGAGAAGTACTGGGACTTGACTTGGCGCTGCTTCCATGGTAAGCTGTGTGTGAGGGACAATTTGAAGTTCAGGAGCTCTGAGGACAGGAATTGCCCCCGTGAGGCTTGTGCTAACGTGCTGGAAAGCATGGAGCACTTCCTGCTTCATTGTCCCTTTAATACAGAGGTGTACAACAGGGTGGGGGCTTCCATTGGTTGGCCGCGGCTGGCTACTCTGTCCTACGCCGGGTGGGCCTATGGAGCGTTTGGAGACCTTGGGAGAAGGGACCGAGACACTTTATTCATAGTCAGCGCAGTGGTGAGGTATTTCACGTGGAACGCACGAGTTTTAGTCTCGACGCAGAGTAAAATCCTCCATGTAGATGAAGTCTGTAGGAACATCCTAGGTGACCTGGTGAAGGTACGTTCTCTGGAGTATGAAGGACTGGGTGCCCGGAGGGCTTTCCGTCTCTGGAGGGGCTTTTCCTTCAGGGTGCCTTAGTCCGGTAGTACTCCTACACCCTGGTGGTGGGCTGATGTCTTTCCACCCTAGATTTTTGTTTTGTATTTCTGTCTCCTGAATAGAAGGTTTGCCGGCATCGAACTTGAGCCTTGGATGGTGAGTGTGTAGGTTGTGTTCTGTATATATTGTATATAATGTATAATAGGGGGTTTTAGTTAGGTTGGGTGGGGGATTTGGGGGGGTTTTCATCAGCGGTGATAAGAGGACTGATCTGGCCTGGTCCAGGCCCCGCCTGGGGAAAAACTTTGGGGCCTGATCCTAGCTCGGAGTAATCCTGAACTTTGTGGCCAGAGCTGGATCAGGGGTGGCGGGATAGTTAGTGTAGGTCTGTGTTTTATATATATATTAAAAATTACAAAAAAAAAATATAAAATATTAAAAAAAAAAAAAATTGTTCATGTCACTATTGTATATATTGTTATTTTTGGTTTTCTGTGGTGTGAATGAGGTGGGGTAAGGGGGTGACTGTAAGGTCAGGCAGTGGGACCAGTAGGTTAGTGTTAGTTTCCGGTTGTATATACGTTATATTAGGTTTAGTGTTTTATTGTATATAATCTTGTATATAGGACGGTGTTTTATGTGTATATAGGACGGTGTAAGCGTTGTGTGGGATTGTATATAGTAGGATGAATGAAGCTGGGCCGGGGGTTTTATAGGTTTTATAATATTTATTTCCTGTATATATATATATATTCCTGCGGTGATTTATTTTGTTTCTATTTTCTGTGATTTGTCGTCTTGTTTTGTTCCTATGTTTGGTGCCCTGTAATGTATTATTGTTTCTGTCATGTAATGTACTTATTCTATCAATAAAAAAAAAAGACCTGCAGTGTATATATACAGGACAGGAGGAGTGGTACTGTGCAGTGTATATATACAGGAGGAGTGGTACTGTGCAGTGTATATATACAGGACAGGAGGAGTGGTACTGTGCAGTGTATACATACAGGACAGGAGGAGTGGTACTGTGCAGTGTATATATACAGGAGTAGTGGTACTGTGCAGTGTATATATACAGGAGGAGTGGTACTGTGCAGTGTATATATACAGGAGGAGTGGTACTGAGCAGTGTATATATACAGGACAGGAGGAGTGGTACTGTGCAGTGTATATACAGGACAGGAGGAGTGGTACTGTGCAGTGTATATATACAGGACAGGAGGAGTGGTGCTGTGCAGTGTATATATACAGGACAGGAGGAGTGGTACTGTGCAGTGTATATATACAGGACAGGAGGAGTGGTACTGTGCAGTGTATATATACAGGACAGGAGGAGTGGTACTGTGCAGTGCATATATACAGGACAGGAGGAGTGGTGCTGTGCAGTGTATATATACAGGACAGGAGGAGTGGTACTGTGCAGTGTATATATACAGGACAGGAGGAGTGGTACTGTGCAGTGCATATATACAGGACAGGAGGAGTGGTACTGTGCAGTGTATATATACAGGACAGGAGGAGTGGTACTGTGCAGTGTATATATACAGAAGGAGGGGTACTGTGCAGTGTATATATACAGGAGGAGTGGTGCTGTGCAGTGTATATATACAGGACAGGAGGAGTGGTACTGTGCAGTGTATATATACAGGACAGGAGGAGTGGTACTGTGCAGTGTATATATACAGGACAGGAGGAGTGGTACTGTGCAGTGTATATACAGGACAGGAGGAGTGGTACTGTGCAGTGTATATATACAGGACAGGAGGAGTGGTGCTGTGCAGTATATATATACAGGACAGGAGGAGTGGTACTGTGCAGTGTATATATACAGGACAGGAGAAGTGATACTGTGCAGTATATATATACAGGACAGGAGGAGTGGTACTGTGCAGTGTATATATACAGGACAGAAGGAGTGGTACTGTGCAGTGTATATATACAGGACAGGAGGAGTGGTACTGTGCAGTGTATATATACAGGACAGGAGGAGTGGTACTGTGCAGTGTATATATACAGGACAGGAGGAGTGGTACTGTGCAGTGTATATATACAGGACAGGAGGAGTGGTACTGTGAAGTGTATATATACAGGACAGGAGGAGTGGTACTGTGCAGTGTATATATACAGGACAGGAGGAGTGGTACTGTGCAGTGTATATATACAGGACAGGAGGAGTGGTACTGTGCAGTGTATATATACAGGCCTGGAGGAGTGGTGCTGTGCAGTGTATATATACAGGAGGAGTGGTACTGTGCAGTGTATATATACAGGACAGGAGGAGTGGTACTGTGCAGTGTATATATACAGGAGGAGGGGTACTGTGCAGTGTATATATACAGGAGGAGTGGTGCTGTGCAGTGTATATATACAGGACAGGAGGAGTGGTACTGTGCAGTGTATATATACAGGGCAGGAGGAGTGGTACTGTGCAGTATATATATACAGGACAGGAGGAGTGGTACTGTGCAGTGTATATATACAGAAGGAGGGGTACTGTGCAGTGTATATATACAGGAGGAGTGGTGCTGTGCAGTGTATATATACAGGACAGGAGGAGTGGTACTGTGCAGTGTATATATACAGGACAGGAGGAGTGGTACTGTGCAGTGTATATATACAGGACAGGAGGAGTGGTACTGTGCAGTGTATATACAGGACAGGAGGAGTGGTACTGTGCAGTGTATATATACAGGACAGGAGGAGTGGTGCTGTGCAGTGTATATATACAGGACAGGAGGAGTGGTACTGTGCAGTGTATATATACAGGACAGGAGAAGTGATACTGTGCAGTATATATATACAGGACAGGAGGAGTGGTACTGTGCAGTGTATATATACAGGACAGAAGGAGTGGTACTGTGCAGTGTATATATACAGGACAGGAGGAGTGGTACTGTGCAGTGTATATATACAGGACAGGAGGAGTGGTACTGTGCAGTGTATATATACAGGACAGGAGGAGTGGTACTGTGCAGTGTATATATACAGGACAGGAGGAGTGGTACTGTGAAGTGTATATATACAGGACAGGAGGAGTGGTACTGTGCAGTGTATATATACAGGACAGGAGGAGTGGTACTGTGCAGTGTATATATACAGGACAGGAGGAGTGGTACTGTGCAGTGTATATATACAGGCCTGGAGGAGTGGTGCTGTGCAGTGTATATATACAGGAGGAGTGGTACTGTGCAGTGTATATATACAGGACAGGAGGAGTGGTACTGTGCAGTGTATATATACAGGAGGAGGGGTACTGTGCAGTGTATATATACAGGAGGAGTGGTGCTGTGCAGTGTATATATACAGGACAGGAGGAGTGGTACTGTGCAGTGTATATATACAGGGCAGGAGGAGTGGTACTGTGCAGTATATATATACAGGACAGGAGGAGTGGTACTGTGCAGTGTATATACAGGACAGGAGGAGTGGTACTGTGCAGTGTATATATACAGGACAGGAGGAGTGGTACCGTGCAGTGTATATATACAGGACAGGAGGAGTGGTACTGTGCAGTGTATATACAGGACAGGAGGAGTGGTACTGTGCAGTGTATATATACAGGACAGGAGGAGTGGTGCTGTGCAGTGTATATATACAGGACAGGAGGAGTGGTACTGTGCAGTCTATATATACAGGACAGGAGGAGTGGTACTGAGCAGTGTATATATACAGGACAGGAGGAGTGGTACTGTGCAGTGTATTTATACAGGACAGGAGGAGTGGTACTGTGCAGTGTATATACACAGAACAGGAGGAGTGGTGCTGAGAGTAGCAGCTGTCTGTGGAGCTCAAGCACTTCCAGGAGGAGGGTCGTCGTCTGCCTCTCTTCTCCCCAGGGAGAGGCAGGCTTACTGGGAGGCCGGCATGGCTTCCCAGCCTCCTATCCCCCGGTCTATGCCGGCGGGGGAGAAGGAGCCTCAACAACCGGCCCAGGAGGGAGTGAGGAGATCGGGAAGGGTGAGGAAGAATACATCCACCTGCTCCAACCCCGAGACTGTTCACCGCCAGCCCAGAGAGGGAGACCGGGGCACCCCAGGCCCCAGGAACAAGAGCCCAGCAAGATCCTGGGGGGAGATGAGCTCCAGCGAGTCCACAAGTTCCTTCTCCTCCCGAGTGGTCGCCACGTTGCGAGAGTACGAGGACGCCGGCAAAGCACTAACCCAGCTGAAAGAGGAGCTGAGGGAGGCCCGGGTCCTGAACACCCGGGCGTCCAACAAGGAGAGACCCGCGACCTCCCAGAGGGTTAAAGCCCTCAGAGACGAGGTGGTCAGGTTAGTGCTCCTCCGGGAGGGGATTGAGAAAAGCGCAGGTCCCTTCCTGGAGAGGTTTAAGAACCAGCGGCGGTTCTCAGAAATGAAGGGGTTAAACACCTCAGGAGAACCGCCAGCCGGCGTCCTTAGTGAAGAGGAGGAGGAGGATGAAGAGGTGACTGGAGTCTCAGTTGCTGGAGCCAGTGAGGGGCAGAGCCGGAGCTCAAGTGGTCTCCCTGCAGGGCAGAGGACTCCGACAGCAGAGGCTGGAGTGTCGGGGGAGGAGGAGGAAGGAGGACTGCTGAGGGAGATCCGACTGCTGGAGTCTCCAGTGGACCTGACGCGGTTTTCCTTCGGTGAGGACAAACCAGTGGAGGAGACAGGGAAGAGGAAGAAGAAGAAGACCGGAGGAGCTGCACAGGAGGTGGTGAGTTATAAGTATGTACCAATGTCTGATGTTGCACCTGCCACCTTCTGTTTAAACCCCACCAAACCTAAAGGCACGGGCTCTGCAGTGGGCTCGAGGCAGAGGCAAGGTGGGGAGAGGAGGCGGACGTCCGGCGATGCTGCCATCTGTGCGGGGAACAGTGCAGGGGGCGAGGCTGTGGAGGTACTCACAGCGCCGGACATAGGGAGTTCTGTGGAGTTTCCCACCCTGCCCTCTGCGGCTAAGCCGGTTATCACCGGGGCTGGGGGGGCAGGGAAGGATGTGAAAAACACATCAGCAAAGAACACTGGGCACACTGCTGCGACAGGGGGGCAGTGTGCCCCAGCGCCCAAAAAGGACACTAAGACCCCAAAGTCTGTGGGTGCAGGGCGGGCAGAGGTGCCGAGAAAACAGTCTGGCCAGAACAAGGACCAAAATGCTGCAGTAGGGGGGCGGGGCGCTCCAGCAGAAGACCTGCAGAAAGCTAGCAGCAACCAAAGGGAAACGGGTGTGGTGCTGCAGGGAAAGGAGTCTCTGGAAGTGCTCCCCTCCCCCGGCCCAGCAGGTGTGAGTGCAGAGACACCAGACACAAGGGAGGAAGGAATGGAGGTGACTGTGGAAGGTGCAGAGAACAGCAGAGGTAATGGGGTGACAAGTAAAGAGAATAGAAATAGTGGTGTAGTGAATGATGGGAGTAATGGTGGAGCAGATGGTGAGAGTAATGGTGGAGCAGATGATGAGAGTAGTAGGAATGGTGGAATTAGTGGTACAGTGAATGATGATGCAGCAAATGGTGGGGGTAGTGGTGCAGTGAATGATGATGTAGCAAATGGTGGGGGTAGTGGTGGAATGAATGCTGGGAGTTGTGGGAATGGTGGGAGTTGTGGTGTAGCAAATGTTGGGGGTAGTGGTGTAATGAATGGTGGGAGTAATGGTCCTGCGAATGGTGTGAGTAGTAGTGGAGTGAACGATGGGAGTAATGGTCCTGCGAATGGTGTGAATAGTACTGGAGTGAATGGTGGGAGCAGCACTGGTGTTGGTGGGGGGGAAGTAGGTGCTGGTCCCGCTGCCCCCCCAGCATTGGCGGGGGCTTCAGCCCAAAGCTATTCAGAAGCTGTCAGTGCTGGGGGTAGTAGTGCGCCCTCGTCTGGTGGCCCTGGGGATGGTGACTTGCAACAGCAGCTCCTGGACGCCCTGAGGAGAGGGGAGAGCTCCATCACTGTAGAGGGGAGGGAGGTTGATCTGTCTTTCTGGATAGAGAGACATGGTCTTTCAGCCTTCCGAGATAGAGGGGCAGAGACTGTCTGGTCTCTGCCGACAACGGGGCAGAGGAGTAACCGTAGGAACGTGGTCCGTCTCCAGTGGGTAAGCAAGGATGCCTGTCCTGATAGGTCGAAGGTGGTTGAGCTCCTGCTGGGGATGGGCTTTGCGGCATATGACATCTTTGCCTTGATCCATCCCTATGGGACCTCCTACTTCGATGTCAGCTTCGTGAGACCGGAGGGCCTTGAGCTTTTCTGGTCTCGCCATGAGCTGGCTCGGAGTCGCCCCGAATGGCATGGTCTCTTTCCCCTGGCAATAACTCGCCAAGATTCAGTCAGGAAAGTGACCGTTCTGACTAGTAACGAGTCGCTTTCCTGTATGGACATTACCACCTGGGTGAGTAGATACGGAGAGGTCACCAATATTCCCGAAAAGAATCTGGATGACCATGGTATCTGGTCAGGGGCCTGGACCTTCATGGTGAGATTGAAGGTTTCGGGAAACACTGTTACCCATATCCCCTCCTCAACCTTTTTGGGGAGGGATAGGATCTTGATTTTCTACCGGGGGCAGCCTAAGGTCTGTCACAGGTGCGGTAGCCCCACACACTTCAGTGCGCAGTGTACCACCCAGAAATGCGCACTGTGTGGGGACCTCGGTCATCTTGCTGCTGCCTGTCGCAGGATTAGGTGTAACTTGTGTGGTGACCTCGGTCACCCGTTCAGTCGCTGTCCGCGTTCCTTCGCCAATGCGGTCCTGAAAGCGGCGAGTGTGGGACAGGCGCAAGCCGGGACTAATCTTGCCGGTGAAGGGACCAGTAGGGGCGGGGGAGGCAGGGATCCGGTGAGGAGCAAGCTGCCGCCATCCACCATCAGGCGGCAGGAGAAGCGCCGTGGGGACAGGGGGCAGGGAGTAATGTCCCTAAACTCTGACCCAGGTACTTCACTTGCAGCTGAGGATCCTAAAGACAGTGAATTGAGCGAGGAAGTCAAGAGACTTGAAAGGGAAGAGCGAGAGGACGCCACGTCTTCCCAGGAACCCTCTTCTGGTGACAGTCTAGATGAGGGAGAGGGGGAGTGGTCACAGAAAAAGAAAAAGGGTAACAGGAAAACGGCCAGAGGTAGGAGGGGGACCAGGTCTCGAGCTGCCTCTTTGGAGTGCGACCCCTCTGACTCTCTGGCCATGATCCAAGCGCCATTGGAGGGTTCAGCCGCCCCCCCTCTGGTGGATCTCTCCAACCGGTTCGGGGCTCTCCAGGACCTCCCTCTGGAGGGGGGAAGTGGGGACCCGGGGCCGGAGGTTGCGGACAAGGTGGTTGGGGCTCAGGAGATGGCTGGGTCTTCCTCTCGGGGGGCAAATACAAAGCCCTCTGGGGGGATGACTAACCCAGGACCACTAGACAAGGGCAAGAATCTATGTAAGGAGAGAATGGATGAATCTGTTTGTCTTAAGCGCACTAAAAACCCGTCATTATCAGAGGAAGAGGTTGGGACTGTCAGTGGTGGGAAGAAAAAGGCTATCTAATTCAATCAATCATGATGGCGGCACCCACCCCGTTGACGCTGGCAACTATTAATGTTTGCAGCATAAAGTCAGATGCGGCAAGGTACACGGCCTTTCATTTTCTCGGCCAACTTGACGCCGACATTTTGTTTTTGCAGGAGACCAGGTTGACCGATATATCAACCTTGCATAAAGCAAGGCGGGAGTGGAGGCATGGGCCCTCCTACTGGTCTCTTGCGGCCGAGCCGTATAGCGGGGTGGCGGTCCTTTTTAAGACCGCAGCGGTTGAATGCAGACGAGTGATCGAATTAGAAATGGGGAGATGCTTGATCCTAGATGTCTCCATGGGGGGACAAGAGCTTCGGCTCATTAACATCTATGGTTCCCAGTCCAAGTGGGACCGCAAATGTCTCTTCCTGAAGATCAAACCTTTTTTATTTTCGAGTCGGCAGGTGGTCTTCGGAGGGGATTTCAACAATGTCACGAGATCCTGTGATAGAGGAGGTTCCGGAGACCGGCTGGCTTATGACTGCGTCGCGTTAAACAGGATAGTGAGTGAGGCTCGCCTGGTGGATGTCCACATCCGGCACAACCCGGGCGACACGGGATTCACCTTTTTTAGAGGTAGTCAGTGTAGGTCTAGGCTAGATAGGTTTTATTTGAAGGAGGAGGCCGTCTCTTCGCCGTTGTCGGTTGTGGAGGTGGAGTTCTCCGATCACTGTTTGATTATGTTTTCTCTCAACGTTACAGAGACTCCTCGGATGGGAAGAGGCTATTGGAAGCTGAATTCATCACTCCTTGAGGAAGAAGCTGTAAGACGGTCTTTTGAGGAATTCCTTCAGAGCCAGGTACCATTGCTGGGCCTAAGTAACACTAAGTCGGAGTGGTGGGAGATGTTCAAACATCGGGTGGCGAGATTCTTCCGGCAGCTCTCGAACCTCAGAAGCCTGAACAGGGATCGCCTGTATCAGAGCCTGAGGAGGAAACTCGAGCATCTTGTCTCGACTGGAGGTAGCCGCGAGGAGATCTCCAGAGTGAAGTCCTTGCTGAAGAGGTGTCAGTACGATAGGCACGCATCTTTGGTTTTCGAGAGGGACTACGGGAAGTACTGCTCGCCCGACCCTTACAGAAACTGTAAGATGTCAGTGAATAGTAAGATAGTGACGGGGCTGGTGGACAGTACGGGGTCCCTGAGAAGGTCCAGATCAGGGATCTTGGAGGTTGTCAGTTCCTACTACTCGCACCTCTTGGGAAGGAGGGAGCTTGATCGTGACGGCATGTCGGCTTTCCTGGCTGAATCTGTTCCTGAGCCAGGGGCTGACCTCTCGCTGGGCGATTTGGCAGAAGCGATCAAAGAAGAGGAAGTGAGACTGGCGATCGATGGGCTTAGGCCCAAAAAGTCGCCAGGTCCGGATGGCTTAACATCCGAGTTCTTTAGGACCTTTAGGGACTCTTTGGTCCCCCTCTTGACTCAGGTGTTTAACGAGTGTCTCTCCTCGGGCACTCTGCCGAGATCATTAAGGAGGTCAGCTTTGATCATTTTGTCAAAGGGTAAGGATCCGTCACGCATTGAGAACTGGCGTCCCATAGCACTTCTCAATGTGGACAGGAAGATTTTGGCTAAGATACTTTTCAACAGGCTGGTGAAGTTTGCACCCCGGCTCCTTTCGGAGGTTCAGCACTGTTGCGTTCCTGGCCGTAGCACTTTTAGTGCTGTTCTAGGTGTCCGAGAGGCCGTGGAGCAAGGCAGGGCGGGCCTCTGGAAGGGGTTCTTGCTGACCCTGGATCAGGCAAAAGCCTTTGATCGGGTTAACCACGAGTACCTCTGGTCCACTCTTTTGAGGTATGGTCTGCCTGGAGGGTTTGTGGACTGGCTTAAGACCTTGTATGCAGGGGCTGAGACTTTCCCTCTGGTGAATGGGTGGATTGGACGACCTTTTGGGGTAGGATCCGGTGTCCGTCAGGGCTGTCCTCTTAGCCCTTTGCTTTACGCGTTTGCGATCGATCCCTTCCTCAGAAGGATCGATTGTAGACCGTTGGCGGGGGTGCGGATGGGCGGGGCGGCGCCGGAGACTATCCTGAGGGTGGTGGCCTACGCGGACGATGTCACCGTCTTTGTTTCTTCGCAAGAGGAGGCAGCAGCGGTGATGTCAGAAGTGGAGCGCTACTCGGAGGCATCCAGGTCCAAGGTCAGCCAGGATAAGTGTGAGAGTCTCTGGCTGGGAGGCGGAGATCCCGGGTTTGATCTTCCGGACACCCTCCCCGAACCCCAAGAACATGCCAAAGTCCTGGGCATCGAATTCGGCCAGGGTGATTACCCCACGAAAAACTGGGAAGGCAGAATCAAAGGTGTCGCCCAAAGAGTGGACCAATGGAGGGGTTGGTCTTTGACCCTGAGGGAAAGGGTTGGCCTGTGCAAAGCTTTCCTGCTCCCCTTGCTAATCTACCTGGGCAGCGTCTGTGTCTTGCCAGAGCCTCTCTGGACACGGGTCTACAGTCTGTTCTTCCAGATGTTATGGGGGAACAGACTGAACCTAGTCAAGCGGGAGGTCACTTACCGCACGAGGAGACTAGGGGGTTTGAATATGGTGAACCCCGTGGTGTTCCTAGTGAACACTTTCTTGAAGGTGAACGTGGCAAACCTCTGGAAAGAGAGGGCTCCTCCGTGGGTATTCTCCTGCAAGGGATGGTTTCAGCCTTTCTTCCAGGAATGGGAGACAGGGGGAAGATTGAAGGATCTTCGCACACCACACGGGCATCTCCCGGCTTATGTTACCCCGGTTCTGAAAATGATCCGCCGGTGGGGTCTGGGAATGTGGGAGGTGAGGTCCCTCCCGAGGAAACTCCTCGATATGAGGGTCTTGCTTTCTCATTTTCAGAGTCCATTGGCCCTCAAAGACTGCCCAAGTCGGGATCTGGAGGTTGGGTTGAGTTTGTTAAATTCTACCAGGATCCCCGAGAAGTACTGGGACTTGACTTGGCGCTGCTTCCATGGTAAGCTGTATGTGAGGGACAATTTGAAGTACAGGAGCTCCGAGGACAGGAATTGCCCCCGTGAGGCTTGTGCTAACGTGCTGGAAAGCATGGAGCACTTCCTGCTTCATTGTCCCTTTAATACAGAGGTGTACAACAGGGTGGGGGCTTCCATTGGTTGGCCGCGGCTGGCTACTCTGTCCTACGCCGGGTGGGCCTATGGAGCGTTCGGAGACCTTGGGAGAAGGGACCGAGACACTTTATTCATAGTCAGCGCAGTGGTCAGGTATTTCACGTGGAACGCACGAGTTTTAGTCTCGACGCAGAGTAAAATCCTCCATGTAGATGAAGTCTGTAGGAACATCCTAGGTGACCTGGTGAAGGTACGTTCTCTGGAGTATGAAAGACTGGGTGCCCGGAGGGCGGCCCGTCTCTGGAGGGGCTTTTCCTTCAGGGTGCCTTAGTCCGGTAGTACTCCTATATCCTGGTGGTGGGCCGATGTCTTTTCACCCTAGATTTTTGTTTTGTATTTCTGTCTCCTGAATAGAAGGTTTGCCGGCATCGAACTTGAGCCTTGGATGGTGAGTGTGTAGGTTGTGTTCTGTATATATTGTATATAATGTATAATAGGGGGTTTTAGTTAGGTTGGGTGGGGGATTTGGGGGGGTTTTCATCGGCGGTGATAAAGAGGACTGATCTGGCCTGGTCCAGGCCCCGCCTGGGGAAAAACTTTGGGGCCTGATCCTAGCTCGGAGTAATCCTGAACTTTGTGGCCAGAGCTGGATCAGGGGTGGCGGGATAGTTAGTGTAGGTCTGTGTTTTATGTATATATATTAAAAATTACAAAAAAATATAAAATATAAAAAAAAAAAAAAAAAAAAAAAATTGTTCATGTCACTATTGTATATATTGTTATTTTTGTTTTTCTGTGGTGTGAATGAGGTGCGGTAAGGGGGTGACTAAGGTCAGGCAGTGGGACCAGTAGGTTAGTGTTAGTTCCCGGTTGTATATACGTTATATTAGGTTTAGTGTTTTATTGTATATAATCTTGTATATAGGACGGTGTTTTATGTGTATATAGGACGGTGTGAGCGTTGTGTGGGATTGTATATAGTAGTATGAATGAAGCTGGGCCGGGGGTCTTATAGGTTTTATAATATTTATTTCCTGTATATATATATATATTCCTGCGGTGATTTATTTTGTTTCTATTTTCTGTGATTTGTCGTCTTGTTTTGTTCTTATGTTCGGTGTCCTGTAATGTATTATTGTTCTGTCATGTACTGTATATATACAGGAGGAGTGGTACTGTGCAGTGTATATATACAGGAGGAGGGGTACTGTGCAGTGTATATATACAGGACAGGAGGAGTGGTACTGTGCAGTGTATATATACAGGCCTGGAGGAGTGGTGCTGTGCAGTGTATATATACAGGAGGAGTGGTACTGTGCAGTGTATATATACAGGACAGGAGGAGTGGTACTGTGCAGTGTATATATACAGGAGGAGGGGTACTGTGCAGTGTATATATACAGGAGGAGTGGTGCTGTGCAGTGTATATATACAGGACAGGAGGAGTGGTACTGTGCAGTGTATATATACAGGGCAGGAGGAGTGGTACTGTGCAGTATATATATACAGGACAGGAGGAGTGGTACTGTGCAGTGTATATATACAGAAGGAGGGGTACTGTGCAGTGTATATATACAGGAGGAGTGGTGCTGTGCAGTGTATATATACAGGACAGGAGGAGTGGTACTGTGCAGTGTATATATACAGGACAGGAGGAGTGGTACTGTGCAGTGTATATATACAGGACAGGAGGAGTGGTACTGTGCAGTGTATATACAGGACAGGAGGAGTGGTACTGTGCAGTGTATATATACAGGACAGGAGGAGTGGTGCTGTGCAGTGTATATATACAGGACAGGAGGAGTGGTACTGTGCAGTGTATATATACAGGACAGGAGAAGTGATACTGTGCAGTATATATATACAGGACAGGAGGAGTGGTACTGTGCAGTGTATATATACAGGACAGAAGGATTGGTACTGTGCAGTGTATATATACAGGACAGGAGGAGTGGTACTGTGCAGTGTATATATACAGGACAGGAGGAGTGGTACTGTGCAGTGTATATATACAGGACAGGAGGAGTGGTACTGTGCAGTGTATATATACAGGACAGGAGGAGTGGTACTGTGAAGTGTATATATACAGGACAGGAGGAGTGGTACTGTGCAGTGTATATATACAGGACAGGAGGAGTGGTACTGTGCAGTGTATATATACAGGACAGGAGGAGTGGTACTGTGCAGTGTATATATACAGGCCTGGAGGAGTGGTGCTGTGCAGTGTATATATACAGGAGGAGTGGTACTGTGCAGTGTATATATACAGGACAGGAGGAGTGGTACTGTGCAGTGTATATATACAGGAGGAGGGGTACTGTGCAGTGTATATATACAGGAGGAGTGGTGCTGTGCAGTGTATATATACAGGACAGGAGGAGTGGTACTGTGCAGTGTATATATACAGGGCAGGAGGAGTGGTACTGTGCAGTATATATATACAGGACAGGAGGAGTGGTACTGTGCAGTGTATATACAGGACAGGAGGAGTGGTACTGTGCAGTGTATATATACAGGACAGGAGGAGTGGTACCGTGCAGTGTATATATACAGGACAGGAGGAGTGGTACTGTGCAGTGTATATACAGGACAGGAGGAGTGGTACTGTGCAGTGTATATATACAGGACAGGAGGAGTGGTGCTGTGCAGTGTATATATACAGGACAGGAGGAGTGGTACTGTGCAGTCTATATATACAGGACAGGAGGAGTGGTACTGAGCAGTGTATATATACAGGACAGGAGGAGTGGTACTGTGCAGTGTATTTATACAGGACAGGAGGAGTGGTACTGTGCAGTGTATATACACAGAACAGGAGGAGTGGCGCTGAGAGTAGCACCTGCCTCCTGAGCTCAAGCACTTCCAGGAGGAGGGTCGTCGTCTGCCTCTCTTCTCCCCAGGGAGAGGCAGGCTTACTGGGAGGCCGGCATGGCTTCCCAGCCTCCTATCCCCCGGTCTATGCCGGCGGGGGAGAAGGAGCCTCAACAACCGGCCCAGGAGGGAGTGAGGAGATCGGGAAGGGTGAGGAAGAATACATCCACCTGCTCCAACCCCGAGACTGTTCACCGCCAGCCCAGAGAGGGAGACCGGGGCACCCCAGGCCCCAGGAACAAGAGCCCAGCAAGATCCTGGGGGGAGATGAGCTCCAGCGAGTCCACAAGTTCCTTCTCCTCCCGAGTGGTCGCCACGTTGCGAGAGTACGAGGACGCCGGCAAAGCACTAACCCAGCTGAAAGAGGAGCTGAGGGAGGCCCGGGTCCTGAACACCCGGGCGTCCAACAAGGAGAGACCCGCGACCTCCCAGAGGGTTAAAGCCCTCAGAGACGAGGTGGTCAGGTTAGTGCTCCTCCGGGAGGGGATTGAGAAAAGCGCAGGTCCCTTCCTGGAGAGGTTTAAGAACCAGCGGCGGTTCTCAGAAATGAAGGGGTTAAACACCTCAGGAGAACCGCCAGCCGGCGTCCTTAGTGAAGAGGAGGAGGAGGATGAAGAGGTGACTGGAGTCTCAGTTGCTGGAGCCAGTGAGGGGCAGAGCCGGAGCTCAAGTGGTCTCCCTGCAGGGCAGACGACTCCGACAGCAGAGGCTGGAGTGTCGGGGGAGGAGGAGGAAGGAGGACTGCTGAGGGAGATCCGACTGCTGGAGTCTCCAGTGGACCTGACGCGGTTTTCCTTCGGTGAGGACAAACCAGTGGAGGAGACAGGGAAGAGGAAGAAGAAGAAGACCGGAGGAGCTGCACAGGAGGTGGTGAGTTATAAGTATGTACCAATGTCTGATGTTGCACCTGCCACCTTCTGTTTAAACCCCACCAAACCTAAAGGCACGGGCTCTGCAGTGGGCTCGAGGCAGAGGCAAGGTGGGGAGAGGAGGCGGACGTCCGGCGATGCTGCCATCTGTGCGGGGAACAGTGCAGGGGGCGAGGCTGTGGAGGTACTCACAGCGCCGGACATAGGGAGTTCTGTGGAGTTTCCCACCCTGCCCTCTGCGGCTAAGCCGGTTATCACCGGGGCTGGGGGGGCAGGGAAGGATGTGAAAAACACATCAGCAAAGAACACTGGGCACACTGCTGCGACAGGGGGGCAGTGTGCCCCAGCGCCCAAAAAGGACACTAAGACCCCAAAGTCTGTGGGTGCAGGGCGGGCAGAGGTGCCGAGAAAACAGTCTGGCCAGAACAAGGACCAAAATGCTGCAGTAGGGGGGCGGGGCGCTCCAGCAGAAGACCTGCAGAAAGCTAGCAGCAACCAAAGGGAAACGGGTGTGGTGCTGCAGGGAAAGGAGTCTCTGGAAGTGCTCCCCTCCCCCGGCCCAGCAGGTGTGAGTGCAGAGACACCAGACACAAGGGAGGAAGGAATGGAGGTGACTGTGGAAGGTGCAGAGAACAGCAGAGGTAATGGGGTGACAAGTAAAGGGAATGGAAATAGTGGTGCAGTGAATGATGGGAGTAATGGTGGAGCAGATGGTGAGAGTAATGGTGGAGCAGATGATGAGAGTAGTAGGAATGGTGGAATTAGTGGTACAGTGAATGATGATGCAGCAAATGGTGGGGGTAGTGGTGCAGTGAATGATGATGTAGCAAATGGTGGGGGTAGTGGTGGAATGAATGCTGGGAGTTGTGGGAATGGTGGGAGTTGTGGTGTAGCAAATGTTGGGGGTAGTGGTGTAATGAATGGTGGGAGTAATGGTCCTGCGAATGGTGTGAGTAGTAGTGGAGTGAACGATGGGAGTAATGGTCCTGCGAATGGTGTGAATAGTACTGGAGTGAATGGTGGGAGCAGCACTGGTGTTGGTGGGGGGGAAGTAGGTGCTGGTCCCGCTGCCCCCCCAGCATTGGCGGGGGCTTCAGCCCAAAGCTATTCAGAAGCTGTCAGTGCTGGGGGTAGTAGTGCGCCCTCGTCTGGTGGCCCTGGGGATGGTGACTTGCAACAGCAGCTCCTGGACGCCCTGAGGAGAGGGGAGAGCTCCATCACTGTAGAGGGGAGGGAGGTTGATCTGTCTTTCTGGATAGAGAGACATGGTCTTTCAGCCTTCCGAGATAGAGGGGCAGAGACTGTCTGGTCTCTGCCGACAACGGGGCAGAGGAGTAACCGTAGGAACGTGGTCCGTCTCCAGTGGGTAAGCAAGGATGCCTGTCCTGATAGGTCGAAGGTGGTTGAGCTCCTGCTGGGGATGGGCTTTGCGGCATATGACATCTTTGCCTTGATCCATCCCTATGGGACCTCCTACTTCGATGTCAGCTTCGTGAGACCGGAGGGCCTTGAGCTTTTCTGGTCTCGCCATGAGCTGGCTCGGAGTCGCCCCGAATGGCATGGTCTCTTTCCCCTGGCAATAACTCGCCAAGATTCAGTCAGGAAAGTGACCGTTCTGACTAGTAACGAGTCGCTTTCCTGTATGGACATTACCACCTGGGTGAGTAGATACGGAGAGGTCACCAATATTCCCGAAAAGAATCTGGATGACCATGGTATCTGGTCAGGGGCCTGGACCTTCATGGTGAGATTGAAGGTTTCGGGAAACACTGTTACCCATATCCCCTCCTCAACCTTTTTGGGGAGGGATAGGATCTTGATTTTCTACCGGGGGCAGCCTAAGGTCTGTCACAGGTGCGGTAGCCCCACACACTTCAGTGCGCAGTGTACCACCCAGAAATGCGCACTGTGTGGGGACCTCGGTCATCTTGCTGCTGCCTGTCGCAGGATTAGGTGTAACTTGTGTGGTGACCTCGGTCACCCGTTCAGTCGCTGTCCGCGTTCCTTCGCCAATGCGGTCCTGAAAGCGGCGAGTGTGGGACAGGCGCAAGCCGGGACTAATCTTGCCGGTGAAGGGACCAGTAGGGGCGGGGGAGGCAGGGATCCGGTGAGGAGCAAGCTGCCGCCATCCACCATCAGGTGGCAGGAGAAGCGCCGTGGGGACAGGGGGCAGGGAGTAATGTCCCTAAACTCTGACCCAGGTACTTCACTTGCAGCTGAGGATCCTAAAGACAGTGAATTGAGCGAGGAAGTCAAGAGACTTGAAAGGGAAGAGCGAGAGGACGCCACGTCTTCCCAGGAACCCTCTTCTGGTGACAGTCTAGATGAGGGAGACGGGGAGTGGTCACAGAAAAAGAAAAAGGGTAACAGGAAAACGGCCAGAGGTAGGAGGGGGACCAGGTCTCGAGCTGCCTCTTTGGAGTGCGACCCCTCTGACTCTCTGGCCATGATCCAAGCGCCATTGGAGGGTTCAGCCGCCCCCCCTCTGGTGGATCTCTCCAACCGGTTCGGAGCTCTCCAGGACCTCCCTCTGGAGGGGGGAAGTGGGGACCCGGGGCCGGAGGTTGCGGACAAGGTGGTTGGGGCTCAGGAGATGGCTGGGTCTTCCTCTCGGGGGGCAAATACAAAGCCCTCTGGGGGGATGACTAACCCAGGACCACTAGACAAGGGCAAGAATCTATGTAAGGAGAGAATGGATGAATCTGTTTGTCTTAAGCGCACTAAAAACCCGTCATTATCAGAGGAAGAGGTTGGGACTGTCAGTGGTGGGAAGAAAAAGGCTATCTAATTCAATCAATCATGATGGCGGCACCCACCCCGTTGACGCTGGCAACTATTAATGTTTGCAGCATAAAGTCAGATGCGGCAAGGTACACGGCCTTTCATTTTCTCGGCCAACTTGACGCCGACATTTTGTTTTTGCAGGAGACCAGGTTGACCGATATATCAACCTTGCATAAAGCAAGGCGGGAGTGGAGGCATGGGCCCTCCTACTGGTCTCTTGCGGCCGAGCCGTATAGCGGGGTGGCGGTCCTTTTTAAGACCGCAGCGGTTGAATGCAGACGAGTGATCGAATTAGAAATGGGGAGATGCTTGATCCTAGATGTCTCCATGGGGGGACAAGAGCTTCGGCTCATTAACATCTATGGTTCCCAGTCCAAGTGGGACCGCAAATGTCTCTTCCTGAAGATCAAACCTTTTTTATTTTCGAGTCGGCAGGTGGTCTTCGGAGGGGATTTCAACAATGTCACGAGATCCTGTGATAGAGGAGGTTCCGGAGACCGGCTGGCTTATGACTGCGTCGCGTTAAACAGGATAGTGAGTGAGGCTCGCCTGGTGGATGTCCACATCCGGCACAACCCGGGCGACACGGGATTCACCTTTTTTAGAGGTAGTCAGTGTAGGTCTAGGCTAGACAGGTTTTATTTGAAGGAGGAGGCCGTCTCTTCGCCGTTGTCGGTTGTGGAGGTGGAGTTCTCCGATCACTGTTTGATTATGTTTTCTCTCAACGTTACAGAGACTCCTCGGATGGGAAGAGGCTATTGGAAGCTGAATTCATCACTCCTTGAGGAAGAAGCTGTAAGACGGTCTTTTGAGGAATTCCTTCAGAGCCAGGTACCATTGCTGGGCCTAAGTAACACTAAGTCGGAGTGGTGGGAGATGTTCAAACATCGGGTGGCGAGATTCTTCCGGCAGCTCTCGAACCTCAGAAGCCTGAACAGGGATCGCCTGTATCAGAGCCTGAGGAGGAAACTCGAGCATCTTGTCTCGACTGGAGGTAGCCGCGAGGAGATCTCTAGAGTGAAGTCCTTGCTGAAGAGGTGTCAGTACGATAGGCACGCATCTTTGGTTTTCGAGAGGGACTACGGGAAGTACTGCTCGCCCGACCCTTACAGAAACTGTAAGATGTCAGTGAATAGTAAGATAGTGACGGGGCTGGTGGACAGTACGGGGTTCCTGAGAAGGTCCAGATCAGGGATCTTGGAGGTTGTCAGTTCCTACTACTCGCACCTCTTGGGAAGGAGGGAGCTTGATCGTGACGGCATGTCGGCTTTCCTGGCTGAATCTGTTCCTGAGCCAGGGGCTGACCTCTCGCTGGGCGATTTGGCAGAAGCGATCAAAGAAGAGGAAGTGAGACTGGCGATCGATGGGCTTAGGCCCAAAAAGTCGCCAGGTCCGGATGGCTTAACATCCGAGTTCTTTAGGACCTTTAGGGACTCTTTGGTCCCCCTCTTGACTCAGGTGTTTAACGAGTGTCTCTCCTCGGGCACTCTGCCGAGATCATTAAGGAGGTCAGCTTTGATCATTTTGTCAAAGGGTAAGGATCCGTCACGCATTGAGAACTGGCGTCCCATAGCACTTCTCAATGTGGACAGGAAGATTTTGGCTAAGATACTTTTCAACAGGCTGGTGAAGTTTGCACCCCGGCTCCTTTCGGAGGTTCAGCACTGTTGCGTTCCTGGCCGTAGCACTTTTAGTGCTGTTCTAGGTGTCCGAGAGGCCGTGGAGCAAGGCAGGGCGGGCCTCTGGAAGGGGTTCTTGCTGACCCTGGATCAGGCAAAAGCCTTTGATCGGGTTAACCACGAGTACCTCTGGTCCACTCTTTTGAGGTATGGTCTGCCTGGAGGGTTTGTGGACTGGCTTAAGACCTTGTATGCAGGGGCTGAGACTTTCCCTCTGGTGAATGGGTGGATTGGACGACCTTTTGGGGTAGGATCCGGTGTCCGTCAGGGCTGTCCTCTTAGCCCTTTGCTTTACGCGTTTGCGATCGATCCCTTCCTCAGAAGGATCGATTGTAGACCGTTGGCGGGGGTGCGGATGGGCGGGGCGGCGCCGGAGACTATCCTGAGGGTGGTGGCCTACGCGGACGATGTCACCGTCTTTGTTTCTTCGCAAGAGGAGGCAGCAGCGGTGATGTCAGAAGTGGAGCGCTACTCGGAGGCATCCGGGTCCAAGGTCAGCCAGGATAAGTGTGAGAGTCTCTGGCTGGGAGGCGGAGATCCCGGGTTTGATCTTCCGGACACCCTCCCCGAACCCCAAGAACATGCCAAAGTCCTGGGCATCGAATTCGGCCAGGGTGATTACCCCACGAAAAACTGGGAAGGCAGAATCAAAGGTGTCGCCCAAAGAGTGGACCAATGGAGGGGTTGGTCTTTGACCCTGAGGGAAAGGGTTGGCCTGTGCAAAGCTTTCCTGCTCCCCTTGCTAATCTACCTGGGCAGCGTCTGTGTCTTGCCAGAGCCTCTCTGGACACGGGTCTACAGTCTGTTCTTCCAGATGTTATGGGGGAACAGACTGAACCTAGTCAAGCGGGAGGTCACTTACCGCACGAGGAGACTAGGGGGTTTGAATATGGTGAACCCCGTGGTGTTCCTAGTGAACACTTTCTTGAAGGTGAACGTGGCAAACCTCTGGAAAGAGAGGGCTCCTCCGTGGGTATTCTCCTGCAAGGGATGGTTTCAGCCTTTCTTCCAGGAATGGGAGACAGGGGGAAGATTGAAGGATCTTCGCACACCACACGGGCATCTCCCGGCTTATGTTACCCCGGTTCTGAAAATGATCCGCCGGTGGGGTCTGGGAATGTGGGAGGTGAGGTCCCTCCCGAGGAAACTCCTCGATATGAGGGTCTTGCTTTCTCATTTTCAGAGTCCATTGGCCCTCAAAGACTGCCCAAGTCGGGATCTGGAGGTTGGGTTGAGTTTGTTAAATTCTACCAGGATCCCCGAGAAGTACTGGGACTTGACTTGGCGCTGCTTCCATGGTAAGCTGTATGTGAGGGACAATTTGAAGTACAGGAGCTCCGAGGACAGGAATTGCCCCCGTGAGGCTTGTGCTAACGTGCTGGAAAGCATGGAGCACTTCCTGCTTCATTGTCCCTTTAATACAGAGGTGTACAACAGGGTGGGGGCTTCCATTGGTTGGCCGCGGCTGGCTACTCTGTCCTACGCCGGGTGGGCCTATGGAGCGTTCGGAGACCTTGGGAGAAGGGACCGAGACACTTTATTCATAGTCAGCGCAGTGGTCAGGTATTTCACGTGGAACGCACGAGTTTTAGTCTCGACGCAGAGTAAAATCCTCCATGTAGATGAAGTCTGTAGGAACATCCTAGGTGACCTGGTGAAGGTACGTTCTCTGGAGTATGAAAGACTGGGTGCCCGGAGGGCGGCCCGTCTCTGGAGGGGCTTTTCCTTCAGGGTGCCTTAGTCCGGTAGTACTCCTATATCCTGGTGGTGGGCCGATGTCTTTTCACCCTAGATTTTTGTTTTGTATTTCTGTCTCCTGAATAGAAGGTTTGCCGGCATCGAACTTGAGCCTTGGATGGTGAGTGTGTAGGTTGTGTTCTGTATATATTGTATATAATGTATAATAGGGGGTTTTAGTTAGGTTGGGTGGGGGATTTGGGGGGGTTTTCATCGGCGGTGATAAAGAGGACTGATCTGGCCTGGTCCAGGCCCCGCCTGGGGAAAAACTTTGGGGCCTGATCCTAGCTCGGAGTAATCCTGAACTTTGTGGCCAGAGCTGGATCAGGGGTGGCGGGATAGTTAGTGTAGGTCTGTGTTTTATGTATATATATTAAAAATTACAAAAAAATATAAAATATAAAAAAAAAAAAAAAAAAAAAAAATTGTCCATGTCACTATTGTATATATTGTTATTTTTGTTTTTCTGTGGTGTGAATGAGGTGCGGTAAGGGGGTGACTAAGGTCAGGCAGTGGGACCAGTAGGTTAGTGTTAGTTCCCGGTTGTATATACGTTATATTAGGTTTAGTGTTTTATTGTATATAATCTTGTATATAGGACGGTGTTTTATGTGTATATAGGACGGTGTGAGCGTTGTGTGGGATTGTATATAGTAGGATGAATGAAGCTGGGCCGGGGGTCTTATAGGTTTTATAATATTTATTTCCTGTATATATATATATATTCCTGCGGTGATTTATTTTGTTTCTATTTTCTGTGATTTGTCGTCTTGTTTTGTTCTTATGTTCGGTGTCCTGTAATGTATTATTGTTCTGTCATGTACTGTACTTATTCTATCAATAAAAAAAAAGACCTGCAGTGTATATATACAGGACAGGAGGAGCGGTACTGTGCAGTGTATATACAGTCATATGAAAAAGTTTGGGCACCCCTATTAATCTTAAGCTTAATGTTTTATAAAAATTGGTGTTTTTGCAGCAGCTCTTTCAGTTTGATCTATGTAATAACTGTTGGACACAGTAATGTTTCTGCCTTGAAATGAGGTTTATTGTACTAACAGAAAATGTGCAATCTGCATTCAAACAAAATTTGACAGGTGCATAAGTATGGGCACCTCACCAGAAAAGTGTCATTAATATTTAGTAGATCCTCCTTTTGCCTCTAGTCGCTTCCTGTAGCTTTTAATGAGTTCCTGGATCCTGGATGAAGGTATTTTTGACCATTCCTCTTTACAAAACAATTCCAGTTCAGTTAAGTTTGATGGTCGCCGAGCATGGACAGCCCTCTTCAAATGATCCCACAGATGTTCAATGATATTCAGGTCTGGGACTGGGATGGCCATTCCAGAACATTGTAATTGTTCCTCTGCATGAATGCCTGAGTAGATTTGGAGCGGTGTTTTGGATCATTGTCTTGCTGAAAGATCCATCCACTGCGTAACTTCAACTTTATCACTGATTCTTGAACATTATTGTCAAGAATCTGCTGATACTGAGTGGAATCCATGCGTCCCTCAACTTTAACAAGATTCCCGGTGCCGGCATTGGCCACACAGCCCCAAAGCATGATGGAACCTCCACCAAATTTTACTGTGGGTAGCAAGTGTTTTTCTTGGAATGCTGTGTTTTTTTGCCGCCATGCATAACGCCTTTTTGTATGACCAAACAACTCAATCTTGGTTTCATCAGTCCACAGGACCTTCTTCCAAAAAGAAATTGGCTTCTCCAAATGTGCTTTTGCATATCTCAGCCGACTCTGTTTGTGGCGTGCTTGCAGAAACGGCTTCTTTCGCATCACTCTCCCATACAGCTTCTCCTTGTGCAAAGTGCGTTGTATAGTTGACCGATGCACAGT
Organism: Phyllobates terribilis; assembly: GCF_046119375.1. NCBI lineage: Eukaryota > Metazoa > Chordata > Amphibia > Anura > Dendrobatidae > Phyllobates > Phyllobates terribilis. The sequence continues at coordinate 15,973,709 of NW_027362774.1, forward strand.
GACACCATCTGCAGCAAGTTGATGCTGCAGCTCTCTGGAGGTGGTCTGAGGATTGTCCTTGACTGATCTCACCATTCTTCTTCTCTGCCTTTCTGATGTTTTTCTTGGCCTGCCACTTCTGGCCTTAACAAGAACTGTCCCTGTGTTCTTCCATTTCCTTACTATGTTCCTCACAGTGGAAACTGACAGGTTAAATCTCTGAGACAGCTTTTTGTATCCTTCCCCTGAACAACTAATAATCTTTGTTTTCAGATGATTTGACAGTTGTTTTGAGGAGTCCATGATGCCACTCTTCAGAGGCGATTCAAACAGGAGAACAACTTGCAAGTGGCCACTTTAAGTAGCTTTTCTCATGATTGCATACACCTGGCTATGAAGTTCAAAGCTCAATGAGGGTACAAAACCAAAAAAAGTGCTTTAGTAAGTCAGTAAAAAGTAGGTAGGAGTATTTAAAGCAAGAAAATGATAAGGGTGCCCATACTTATGCACCTGTCAAATTTTGTTTGAATGCAGATTGCACATTTTCTGTTAGTACAATAAACCTCATTTCAAGGCAGAAACATTACTGTGTCCAAAAGTTATTACATAGATCAAACTGAAATAGCTGTTGCAAAAACACCAATTTTTATAAAACATTAAGCTTAATAGGGGTGTCCAAACTTTTTCATATGATTGTATACAGGACAGGAGGAGTGGTACTGTGCAGTGTATATATACAGGACAGGAGGAGTGGTACTGTGCAGTGTATATATACAGGACAGGAGGAGTGGTACTGTGCAGTGTATATATACAGGAGGAGTGGTACTGTGCAGTGTATATATACAGGACAGGAGGAGTGGTACTGTGCAGTGTATATATACAGGACAGGAGGAGTGGTACCGTGCAGTGTATATATACAGGACAGGAGGAGTGGTACTGTGCAGTGTATATATACAGGAGGAGTGGTACTGTGCAGTGTATATATACAGGACAGGAGGAGTGGTACTGTGCAGTGTATATATACAGGAGGAGTGGTACTGTGCAGTGTATATATACAGGAGGAGTGGTACTGTGCAGTGTATATATACAGGACAGGAGGAGTGGTGCTGTGCAGTGTATATATACAGGACAGGAGGAGTGGTACTGTGCAGGGTATATATACAGGAGGAGTGGTACTGTGCAGTGTATATATACAGGAGGAGTGGTACTGTGCAGTGTATATATACAGGACAGGAGGAGTGGTACTGTGCAGTGTATATATACAGGACAGGAGGAGTGGTACCGTGCAGTGTATATATACAGGACAGGAGGAGTGGCACTGTGCGGTGTATATATACAGGAGGAGTGGTACTGTGCAGTGTATATATACAGGAGGAGGGGTACTGTGCAGTGTATATATACAGGACAGGAGGAGTGGTGCTGTGCAGTGTATATATACAGGACAGGAGGAGTGGCACTGTGCGGTGTATATATATACAGGACAGGAGGAGTGGTACTGTGCAGTGTATATATACAGGACAGGAGGAGGGGTACTGTGCAGTGTATATATACAGGACAGGAGGAGTGGTACTGTGCAGTGTATATATACAGGACAGGAGGAGTGGTACTGTGCAGTGTATATACACAAGACAGGAGGAGTGGTACTGTGCAGTGTATATATACAGGACAGGAGAAGTGGTACTGTGCAGTGTATATATACAGGACAGGAGGAGTGGTACTGTGCAGTGTATATATACAGGACAGGAGGAGTGGTACTGTGCAGTGTATATATACAGGACAGGAGGAGTGGTACTGTGCAGTGTATATACACAAGACAGGAGGAGTGGTACTGTGCAGTGTATATATACAGGAGGAGTGGTGCTGTGCAGTGTATATATACAGGACAGGAGGAGTGGTACTGTGCAGTGTATATATACAGGAGGAGTGGTACTGTGCAGTGTATATATACAGGAGGAGTGGTACTGTGCAGTGTATATATACAGGACAGGAGGAGTGGTGCTGTGCAGTGTATATATACAGGAGGAGTGGTACTGTGCAGTGTATATATACAGGACAGGAGGAGTGGTACCGTGCAGTGTATATATACAGGACAGGAGGAGTGGTACTGTGCAGTGTATATATACAGGGCAGGAGGAGTGGTACTGTGCAGTATATATATATATATATATATATATATAGTACAGAATTGGTTCTGTACATGGAACTGTGGATTATGGGTTAAAACGTTACATTTAGGAATTATTAAAAAAAAATGGAACTTGACTCTGTAAATATTGTCACATTTTCCTCTTCTTCGTTAAATATCTATAGTTTAAAAATAATAATCTTAATCTTTTAAGAGCTGCGGACACATTTTCATTGGTCTTCATGGCTTTCTTTGATCGCCACCTGGAGGACATTACTGGTACTTTAATGTCATGAAATCTTTTGTGCAGAAGAGGTCCCATACTGCCCCCTGCTGTTAGTTGACTTCAGGTAAAAGGTTTTTCTGAGTTGTGGAAAAAGTTATGCAGTCAGATCCCCGAATCCTGACTGTCCACACACCAATTCCACTTAGGAGATTGCAATCACGTGACCTGATTTTGCTCTTTGCTTACCTGCGGTCACGAGCCGACTAGACTCTCATCCGGTTTCTCTCAATGCTCGCACACTGGCACACGATGGTAGTCTATGTAAGAGACTGTCCCTTCATGTTTGGTCGGATCCACCATGTTGGCGTTGTTTCTGTTGGTCGTATAATAGGACCATTATATTTCTTGCAATATTTTGCACTAACATCCTGACGTGTGTGGGGATGGGTGAGTGACAGGGGCGCATGGCTGAGAGCGGTGGGCCAAGGCCGTGGAAGAGAGTTTGTAGCCTGAGTGAGTGCAGGAACGGAAGAGAGAAAAGTTCTTACATCCTCGGCTCGGATGAAAAACCGCTCCAGTCAAGTAGTAGCAATAGGGAAACGTAGGGATTTCCAGGTGCTTTTTGGATAAAACATTGCAAAAAAAATGTATTTGTAGAATTGAATAAAACAGAACATTCCCAGTACGAAGTGAATCTCAGTCGTTACCCCTGAGAAAGCACTGAGATTCATGTAGGAAAAGCTCTCACATTCATGATTTTTTTCTGTAGTACTCGGAATATTCTGTTTTATTCAACTCTACAAGTACTTTTTTTTTTTGCCATTTTTTTTATCCAAAAAACAGCTGGTTACCCTTCCATATTTCATTGGTATGCCAACACTGTACAGGGTGGAAATACACTTAAAGGGACCTCGTCAGTTACAAAAAAAACGCTATTTATCTGCAGATTATGAAAATGAAATTATATTCTCTATGCGGTGGCTCGCGTCCGGTCATCGGGGCGGAGCAAGGAGCTGTACAACCGCGCTGTAATCACTCCCCAGCATTTGGCCTGCTTCACACACCAGCTGTGCACACACTGCACACACACACTGCACAAACATGATGCACAGACACTGCACCCACACACACACTGCACACACACACTGCATAAACATGATGCACAGACACTGCACCCACACACACACTGCACACACACACTGCACAAACATGATGCACAGACACTGCACCCACACACACACTGCACACACACCAGCTGTGCACACGATGCACACACACATGCTGTGCACACACACACTTCCCATACACGCTGCACATACACACACCGCATGCACACGCTGCGCACACATGCTGCACACACGTTTCACATACACACACAGTGCACACAAACTGCATATACAAGGTGTAATCACTTTGCAACACTTGGATTGACAGCCTGCACTGCACAAACATGCTGCACACACATGCTACACAAACTGTGCACACACGCTTCACACACACGCTGCGCACACACACGCTGCGCACACACACGATTCGCACATTTACGCTGCACATAAATGCTGCGCACACATGGTGCCACACGCTGCATTCACATACTGCACACATACGCTTCGTACACATTCTGCACACACACGCTTCGTACACATGCTGCACACACACGCTTCGTACACATGCTGCACACACACTTCACACACACTGCGCACACACACTTCACACACGCTGCGCACACACACGATTCGCACATTTACGCTGCACATAAATGCTGTACACACATGGTGCACACACGCTGCATTCACATGCTGCACACACACGCTTCGTACACATGCTGCACACACACACTTCGTACACATGCTGCACACACACGCTTCGTACACATGCTGCACACACATGCTTCACACACTGCGCACACACACTTCACACACGCTTCATACACACGCTGCGCACACACACGATTCGCACATTTACGCTGCACATAAATGCTGTACACACATGGTGCACACACGCTGCATTCACATGCTGCACACACACGCTTCATACACATGCTGCACACACACGCTTCGTACACATGCTGCACACACACGCTTCGTAGACATGCTGCACACACACTTCACACACACTGCGCACACACACGATTCGCACATTTACGCTGCACATAAATGCTGTACACACATGGTGCACACACGCTGCATTCACGTGCTGCACACACACGCTTCGCACACATGCTGCACACACATGCTACACATACTGCGCACACACGCTTCACACACACGCTGCGCAAACACACGATTCGCACATATACTCTGCACATAAATGCTGCACACACACGCTGCATTCACATGCTGCACACACACGCTTCGCACACATGCTGCACACGCACGCAGCATACAGGCTGTCAATCAGAGTGCCAGGGAGTGATTATACCCACGCTTACCGTGTACTGAGCGGTGACTGTAACCTTTCTGCGCTGCCCCGATGACCGGAGCGAGCGGCTGCAGAGAATAAACCTTTGTTTTCTCCCTGCATCTGCTGCTCCAGTAGTCCGGCTCCACATTATTCTCCTGCAGATTAGCACTGTCACTGGAACAGCAGATTACGTTACATCACCCATAGCGGCACGCTCCGCTTCAGGTATAAGGGGCCGGATATAAGACGATCAGGATAAACTCTGCGCCCAGGACGATGGCGGAGACTAGGAGTATCGCTCTATAAAAATAACCCTAGAACGAGGAACCGGTCTGACAGCTCCGACAGTTCATGTAGATGTCAATGTGGATATTATGGTGTCACGCCGTCCATAAACTCAGCCGTGTGACTGGTGGAGATCAGCGGGCGGCTGGGATACAGCGACGCTTAATACTACCATGGATCCTAGGGAAATCCCGGCTCCAGATTTCGGGCGTCTCCTTATTTTTGGGCTTATGAAACTGCAACCCGTGACACCAAAGCACAAGGTGCATTCACACACTGCGGCGGAGGTGAGGATAAAGCCACACCGACAACATTCATGCCCTTTCAGCAAAATCAAATGCTGTTTCCGCTGACACTTTAACCGCATCTCAGATGCACTGTCTGAACACATCCTAAAGACCCCCATATACATCAGATGAAAGTCGACCGACCGTTTGACCTGTATGACGGCATTGGGGGGAGACCTGGATCGTTGACAAGCCCCTGCCAGAGGCGTCTGTCTACAGCTTTCTCTTCTCTCCCCACATCAAGCCTATGTATGTCTGTTTAGGAAGAGCTAGACAGCCATATAACACGGATGAGGATCACAACGCAATGCTCGGACTGACCGGCGGCTCTCCCGACCTGAGCGTGACAGCATGTGTTTCTATGCAGCTGTCACGCTTGGGTCGGGAGACCTGATGGCCAGTCCATGCATCATGTAGCAATCTTCATCCGAGTTGTATGGCCGTTTGGCTCTTCCCTATGGGTTAGTCTGGAGGACATGAAGCCGACAAATTATCTAATGTGTATGGTCAGCTGAAGACCCTCTACTATCAGTGTCACCAAATTCCCTGCCCGCAAGGACTTTGCTGCAGTTTGTCAGGAGCTGAAATCTCACCAAAGACCTGGAGCTGAAGGAGACTTCTCTACTACTCTACTACTTAAGTCCTTCATTAGGAATAGTGTTTTGTACCCCAATCTTAGTGACTTTGGCACATCTTACTCCACCACTGCCTTCATTATGAGGCGTGCATCTCCTAAGAAATTTTGCACATCTTCGGCAGAATGGCCACCATCCAGGAGCCGGAGGTCAGCGTCAATTTCTGTCCTAATTTCCACCACAAAAGTGTTATAAGGATTTTGTCCTCATGCTTAGTCATGCCCAACTTTTCCAAAAGTTGTCAGATTTTGCCAGGACCAACATAAGAATGCCAAAAGTCATAAACAACTTAAAATTGTTTAGTAATTGGTACAATTTATGAAGGTTTACAACAGAATTGTGGTGATGACTGGTTGATGAATCCGGGGCCTTTGTACTAGGCAGAAGAGCGCCAGGTCTCACCTCAATATCCTGGAGAACCCCTTAAACGGTCAAAACTCAGGCAGAGATACATATATATGTATATAGATAACTAACTAATAGCATGCATTTAAAATGAAGGAAAACTGAGGAAAAGCCCACCAATGACCGGGTCCTGCAGCTACAACTCAGTGATCGGCCACTGATGATGATGGTAAAGCCCACTGATGACTGGGTCCTGCAGCTACAGCTCAGTGATCGGCCACTGATGATGATGGTGAAGACCACCGATGACTCGGTCCTGCAGCTACAGCTCAGTGATCGGCCATTGATGATGATGGTAAAGACCACCAATGACCGGGTCCTGCAGCTACAACTCAGTGATCGGCCACTGATGATGATTGTAAAGCCCACCGATGACTGGGTCCTGCAGCTACAGTTCAGTGATCGGCCATTGATGATGATGGTAAAGACCACCGATGACCGGGTCCTGCAGCTACAGCTCAGTGATCGGCCATTGATGATGATGATTGTAAAGCCCACTGATGACAGGGTCCTGCAGCTACAGCTCAATGATTGGCCATTGATGATGATGGTTAAGCCCACCAGTGACAGAGTCCTGCAGCCACAGCTCAGTGATTGGCCACTGATGATGATGGTAAAGCCCACCAGTGACAGGGTCCTGCAGCTACAGCTCAGTGATCGGCCATTGATGATGATGGTGACCTGCAGAAGCCTCTTATGAACATTGAGGAGGAAGAGAAGAAGTGATAAAACGATGTACGTGTGTGTGCAACATGCAGAAGAAATGAGCCAGCGCTGCGTCTGACCGAAGCCACTATATATTTACATATATCACAAGATCTGGAGCAGAATTACACATTGTTTTTTAAAAACATTATTAATAACAAAAAGAAGTTTTCTAGGATGTGACAGCGATAAACCACCCCCAATAAGAGATCTCAGTGCTGGACCCCCACAATCAGCAGAGCGATGGGCATTCAGCACTTACACTGCGGTGACTAATACAGCGCCACCCAAGTCCGCTCTGCAGTATCTGGTACTGCAGTTCAGCCCCATTGACTGGAATAGGGCTAAGCTATAGCACCAGACATACAGACGACCATATAGACGAGTGGCAAATCTGCCTGATCAATGAAGGGTCCGGGGATCAGACTGATCACCGATTTTGTTTTTCCCAGAAAACTCCTTTTAACTTGGGTTTAATATATATATATATATATACACATATACAGTTATATGAAAAAGTTTGGGCCCCCCTATTAATCTTAAGCTTAATGTTTTATAAAAATTGGTGTTTTTGCAGCAGCTATTTCAGTTTGATCTATGTAATAACTGTTGGACACAGTAATGTTTCTGCCTTGAAATGAGGTTTATTGTACTAACAGAAAATGTGCAATCTGCATTCAAACAAAATGTGACAGGTGCATAAGTATGGGCACCTCACCAGAAAAGTGTCATTAATATTTAGTAGATCCTCCTTTTGCCTCTAGTCGCTTCCTGTAGCTTTTAATAAGTTCCTGGATCCTGGATGAAGGTATTTTTGACCATTCCTCTTTACAAAACAATTCCAGTTCAGTTAAGTTTGATGGTCGCTGAGCATGGACAGCCCTCTTCAAATGATCCCACAGATGTTCAATGATATTCAGGTCTGGGGACTGGGATGGCCATTCCAGAACATTGTAATTGTTCCTCTGCATGAATGCCTGAGTAGATTTGGAGCGGTGTTTTGGATCATTGTCTTGCTGAAAGATCCATCCCCTGCATAACTTCAACTTTATCACTGATTCTTGAACATTATTGTCAAGAATCTGCTGATACTGAGTGGAATCCATGCGTCCCTCAACTTTAACAAGATTCCCGGTGCCGGCATTGGCCACACAGCCCCAAAGCATGATGGAACCTACACCAAATTTTACTGTGGGTAGCAAGTGTTTTTCTTGGAATGCTGTGTTTTTTTGCCGCCATGCATAACGCCTTTTTGTATGACCAAACAACTCAATCTTGGTTTCATCAGTCCACAGGACCTTCTTCCAAAAAGAAATTGGCTTCTCCAAATGTGCTTTTGCATACCTCAGCCGACTCTGTTTGTGGCGTGCTTGCAGAAACGGCTTCTTTCGCATCACTCTCCCATACAGCTTCTCCTTGTGCAAAGTGCGTTGTATAGTTGACCGATGCACAGTGACACCATCTGCAGCAAGTTGATGCTGCAGCTCTCTGGAGGTGGTCTGAGGATTGTCCTTGACTGATCTCACAATTCTTCTTCTCTGCCTTTCTGATGTTTTTCTTGGCCTGCCATTTCTGGTCTTAACAAGAACTGTCCCTGTGTTCTTCCCTTTCCTTACTATGTTCCTCACAGTGGAAACTGACAGGTTAAATCTCTGAGACAGCTTTTTGTATCCTTCCCCTGAACAACTATGTTGAATAATCTTTGTTTTCAGATCATTTGACAGTTGTTTTGAGGAGCCCATGATGCCACTCTTCAGAGGAGATTCAAACAGGAGAACAACTTGCAAGTGGCCACTTTAAGTAGCTTTTCTCATGATTGCATACACCTGGCTATGAAGTTCAAAGCTCAATGAGGTTACAAAACCAAAAAAGTGCTTTAGTAAGTCAGTAAAAAGTAGGTAGGAGTATTTAAAACAAGAAAATTATAAGGGTGCCCATACTTATGCACCTGTCAAATTTTGTTTGAATGCAGATTGCACATTTTCTGTTAGTACAATAAACCTCATTTCAAGGCAGAAACATTACTGTGTCCAACAGTTATTACATAGATCAAACTGAAAGAGCTGCTGCAAAAACACCAATTTTTATAAAACATTAAGCTTAAGATTAATAGGGGTGCCCAAACTTTTTCATATAACTGTATATACACATATCAATGGTGTAAAACGTTGGCTCTTCCCATATTATTCCCCTCGTTCCTCCCTGTAATGAGCTTCGATGGCATTTGTGTTAAATAAGACGATAGTCACGGTGATGTCGTCTCTGTACATCCGCGACAAGTCCTCTGGCAAAGTCAACATGGCGGCCAGTTTCTCCTGCTCAATCTCACCGTCCTGGTTGCTGCCGATAGCGTGCCGGACCAGGTGCGTTGCGACGTTCTGATCCTGTAGGCTGATTCTTCTTGTTCGCCTCTTTAGAAGAAGATTGTGCATGTACCCGAGGCTCCGCTTCTCTACGGAAACCTCAGGTTCCTGAAGTCGGACCTCGGAGAAGTATTCGGCCACCAGCCTCACCACCTCCTGGTTGTCCAGCATGTCCCACAGTCCATCGGAGGCCATGACCAGGAACTTGTCCTGAGGTCGTAACTTATGGTAGGTGATCTCTGGCTTCGCGGTGAGATATGGTGGGGTGTGATAGTTGGCGGGATAATACTGATAGATATTCAGAGGTTCGCTGTCACAAGCGTTTTTCAGAACACTTTGCTGCAGCTCCTCGCTCCATTTAAAGCGGACATCGCCAAAAGCCCGAAAGGGCATCAGGACACCCAGCAGCCTCTGGTCCGTCACTACAGTTTGCTCCTCAGAGGCCGGGTGCTCGGATCGTATTCTCTGCACCTCAGATTTATTAAAAGCGTTGTGGTCGGCCGTCAGAGGCAGAACTGACCAGGCGCCATTTGCATCCTGAACGCCCAAGACAGCCCGGCAGTCTCCAGTATTCGCCACATGCAGGTCCAACCCATTGATGTACGACACACAGGCCGTCGCCCCAGAAAATGCAATTTGCAGTGTGAGGTTCCTCACCATCTCGTTCTCCGCCGGCACTTGAGCTTCCAGCGAGATATCCGAGTCCAGTCTCTGGAAGGCGTAGGACATGGCGTCAGCCAGGCTCATCCCAGATTCATTGTCCAGGTCGATCAGCTCTTGCCAATAAACCCGCAGGTGGTCGACGTAGAGTGACGCAATCTCGCGGTACATGTAGTCATTCTTGTGTTTGTGCCATTGGAGGATGGGCAGCACCGGCTTCATGCGTTCGGTGGCAGACTCTATCTCCTGCAGAGTGTCCTGAGACATGAGGGAGACTGCAATGTAATAAAAGAGGCGCTCGCTGACGGAATGAGCACACGCCGAGCCGGCATGGCCATCGAAAATGCCAAACATATGGCCTTTGGTCTGTAGACACGTGGCAGCACTCCGGCGATCTTCACAAGGCGTGTTAGAGGCTAGGACATTGCTTTCGAACTTGAGGACCGTATTTGGGTCTGGTATCTTGTAAGACTGCTCGTTGGCTCTGAGAATGTAATTGATTTGCTCTGGAAGCAGCTGGAAGTGGACATCCTCCGCCGTGTGTCTGTAGGACCTGTCCCGGGGGCCGACGGCTTGGTGCACCGGGTAGCACAGACATATCGGCGTCACCGTCTTACTTCTCCATCTCATGTGGGTCCTTCTGGTCATGCATTGTGAATAACCACGTCTCCCACCTTTCACCAGGACAGCGCTCTGTTTAACACTGCTCAGGATCCATCCAGAGAAGGGTCTGGACATCATAAGTCGGCTCCAAACTATGGCGTCGTGTTCGCTTCTAGAGCAAATTAGATCCCGAAATTCTGCGTGTGGAAAAAAAACAAACAAAGAAGTCATTAATCCGCCCGGTGCATCTACACAACCTAAGAGAGGATTAGATACAGCAAAACTGCGGACAGCATCACTCAAGAAAGGCTTAGATGCAGCCGCTCCGCAGAAAGTATCAAGCTTAATAGAACTAGATGCAACACACAGAGTAGGATTAGATACATCTGCTTAGCGGACAGTATTACACAGGACAGGATTAGATACACAATATAGGTCTGAAAGAAGAATAGTAAATTGCAGGTAAATCTGGGTACACCTTGTTCTCCATAAATTGCAACTAATAGAATGGTTTTTAACAGGGAGAAATGAAAGATTCTACATCTGGGCAAGAAAAACTAAAATTACATCTACGGAATGGGAGGAATAGAACTAAGCAACAGCATGTGTGAAAAAGACTCGGGTATACTAATAGATCACAGACTGCACATGAGTCAACAGTGTGATGCAGCAGCAAAAAAAGGCAACACAGTTCTGAGATGTATAAAGAGAAGCATAGAGACTAGATCACGTGAAGTCATTATCCCCCTCTACTCCTCCTTGATCAGACCTCATCTGGAAACTGTGTCCAGTTCTGGGCGCCACATTTTAAAAAAGACATCGACAAACTGGAGCAAGTTCAGAGAAGAGCGACCAGAATGGAAACTATGTCCTACGAGGAATGATTAAATGTGTTCTCTTTTGCAAGCTAGACTGAGAGGAGATTTAATAGCTGTCTACAAATATCTGAAGGGCCGTCACACTGTAGAGGGATCATCCTTATTCTCATTCGCACATGGAAACACCAGAAGCAATGGGAGGAAAGTGAAAGGGAGAAGATACAGATTAGATATTAGAAAAAAACTTTTTGACAGTGATGGTGATCAATGAGTGGAACAGGCGGCCACGAGAGGTGGTGAGTTCTCATTCAATGGACGTCTTCACACAGAGGCTGGACAGACAGACATGTGGACCCCGGAGGTCCCTTCCAACTCTAACGTTCTAGGATTCTATGATTCTAAATCGAGTGTCTGGGTAAGGGGCCGTATAAATCAGACTGTGATCGGAACATAGTGCACGGACTGGCCGGCGGCTCTGCCGTCCCGAGTGTGACAGTTTCATGCATTTCTATGCAGCTGTCACTCTCAGGTAGAGCCGCCGGCCAGTCCATGCACTGTGTTCCAATCTCGCCGTCTTACTGCGCCCTAATCAACGCTTTCTTTTCCTGACCACCACAACTACAGAGATAGCCTTGTGCTGGCGGAAATATTCCTGAATATCAGCACATTACTGGTGGTCCTTTATATTCAGGGGGAAATAAGAGGCAGAATCGTCTGTAATACTCGACTGTAATTTACTGGAAAAAGGACACAGTTCACACACAGGGCGGCTGTATAACGCTAAACATTCACATATAGAGAAAAATGTCAGCTGTCAAATGCTTACTTAGGTCCATGGAAAAAATGGGAAGCGACCGGATGAAAAATCCCGGTTGGGAAGAAATGTCTAGGACTTGACTTAAAGAAAAACTTTTATTGGATCATCCGAATTACGCATTTCAAACCGGTATTTGTGTGCAGATTTGAAACGCGTAAGTTTTTTTATGTTTCTAATTTTTATTTGGATAATTCAGTAAAAGATTTTCTTCTTATTCACGCAGGAAATAAAGTGCTGGATTTCCACGAACTTTCATCATTTTTTTTTTTTTTTCTTGCTTTAGCGGAGTTTTCTCTTTTGCCCGCTGCTTTATCTGCTCAGTGATTTGTGGGCTGTTTGATGACGCTCGATTAATCGGCTTTTTCTGCTGTTGGATTTAGCAGAAAATATTGTTGCCCTGATGGTAACAGAAATTAAAATTAAATTAAATAAAAAAAAAAAAAGTTGATTCTGAATCTGAAACTTCCAAAAGGAGGAAGCCGGGCCGGTGCCGTGTGATATGGCGCTATAAGTGGAGGAAATGTCCTGCTGCTGGTCAGACTTCTGGAGTAACGACATTGTTCTTCTAGGAGTTTCCACAACACAAGAAAGTTCTGCGGAAACTCTGAGCGGCCTGACAGCTCGTCTGCTGGGAGCGAGGCCGTAATACGTGGGGTGACCGGGTTCCCCGCCGCCTCCTCGCTGATTATATAGAGTCTGACACTTCTCATGCCAATCTTATCAGCAGCTCAATAAATAGGAGCACAAAATGTCTTCTTCTCCAGCTCCGGTCTGGAGGAATTTTCCATCCACATCTCAGCTGGACAACGAGATCCATTCAGCTCAAAATGCAAAAGTTTTGGTTGTGCTGAATGTCCGCGTCCTTTCCTCCCCCCCCGCAGCTTCTCACCATCGTCATCACAGGTCACCGGTTACTCGGATTAGAACTAAATACTTAATTTATTCTTACTTAAAGGGCTATTCCAGTTCGCTCTGCTGTGGGAGAGATTTGAGAATCGCTGAATGAGCAACTTTGTCATTTTAAAAGCCCAAAGAAAAAGTAAAAAAAAGTTTAATTTCAGAAGTTGCAAGTTTTCAGCTTATCTGCAGAAAAGCTCACACAAGATGCATCTCGATGCGGATTTGGCCGCAGATTTCCACTTTTTTTTTTTTTTTTTTTTCCAACGGGTGAAAATCTGTGCAGAATCCCTCTAGGAATTGACAACGGCAGATTTTAAACATCGACAAAGTGTCGATGAGAATTGTTGGGACGTCTCTTACTGTTTTGCATTGCTGGATTCCTACACATAAAATCTGCAATGTGTGACTATTCCCCTAAGGGCAAGTTCCTGGGTTCAGTAAAAGCTGCAGATTTTGCACCGCAGTAAAAAAAAAAAAGAAAGATGTGGCAAAGAGCGAAATCCACAGGGACAATCATTGACGCGTTCCGGATAACAAAGCCCTGAATGTGAATGGATGTAGGAGAGGTAGCGGAAGAAAACAGGGACAATTGTAATAATATATATTATAATAATAATAGTAGATAATAATGACGGGACTTAACCGTGGTCGAGTTTTCTGAAAAATCCCAGACGTCTTGTTACAAGACGACCATTGCACAAGCCTTCAGCTTTAGGCGTCGATATTAAAGGGGACGGGCGGGAGAAGAGCCATAGTGATGGCGACCTGTCGTCAGATGATAGGAGTCAGTCATACGTTATGTCAGGAGGATCCCGTCATAGTTTCTGTATCTCATTCCTGACAGCAGAAGATCCCAGTAACAGATCATAAAGGATCACTGGACCCTCCCCACACTGGGCTGATCCCCCTTCCTAGGAATGTATGTGGACCCTAAGACCCTAATCCCTGACAAAGTCTCCGTGACCCCACAAAGTTCTTCCTGCTCGTTAAAATCGATTAAAATGTGAATTTCTTACCGATTTGGGCTCAGTATGGAGGCGTCCGGCGTCCTGGGCTCTGCTCACACACGACTGCTTCTAGAACTGGATTGGAACTGGCAGCCGAGCCCTTATGTCCGGGTCCTCCTCTTCCCTGTGTGACTGTCATGGCCTCCTCCTCCTCTTCCTCCTCCTCCTCCCTGACAATAATAGCTGAGGCGTGCTCAGTTCTCCCAGACTGAACTTGTAGGGACTTCCAAAACTCAGAACAGATTAAAAAAATAGAGAAGTTTATCATTTCCTATTTCCCCGTAATTCCCTTCATCGCATCCAAACACATCGTGCGACGAAATAGATTTCTGTCATAATTATGGGCTGTAGACGGACACTAAATGGACAATAGTATTGGGGTCTCCCGCACCTTCGCCCTACAGCAACGTCTCTGTCCTCCTATTCTACATCCACAGACATTAATTGGAGGCTGCAGATGTAATGGCCCTCGCTGTTCTTGGAAGGATTTCTACAAGATTTTGTAGAGTTTCTGTGGGAATAGTAGCCCCTCTTGTGGGATTCAAGCTCATTTCAAAGGTGTTGGATGGGGTCAGGGTTTGGGATTTGTCAAGGTTTTTCCCCCAAACCTCCCCCTCCATGTGTTTATGGACAGTTAGGTGAAACAGAAAAGGGTCTTCCCCAAACTGTCCCCACAAAGCTGAAGCTACAATTGTTCACAATGTCTTGTGCTGAAAATTAAGATTTCTCTTCACTGGAACTAAGGGCCCAATGCCGACCCCTGAGAACAAGCCCATAGCATTATCCTCCTCCACCACCTGTACAGCGGCACAATGCAGTCAGGGGGGTAACATCCTCCTGGAATCGCCAAACCCAGACTCCTCCATCAGACGCAGGTAGAGAAGTGCGATCCGTCACTGCACAGAGCACGTCTCCTCCAGAGTCCAGTGGTGGCGGCTTTACACCACTCCATCCAATGCTCTGCATTGTGCTTGGTGATGTACGGCTGCATGCAGCTGCTCGGCCATGAAGCATCTGAATGGAGTTGTTCAAGCATATGGATTTTGTGTTCACGTGAATATGACAGTCGCAGAAAATCCTCGCGTGTGTGAATAGATCCTAATGGCACCTGGACCGAGTCCTTCCCATCTCCATGGACAGAGTTGAGATCGCTCTGTAAGTGCTTCTCTGTTATCATCTATGGATTAATATTTGGAGAGTTGTCCATTGCCTGCTCTTTCTCCGTCCGACACCTATGGATTCATGTTTTACATCATGGTTCCTGTTTTTGGACAAGTTTTTCTTGGCAACTAAAATATTTCTTTATCATTATGTAACTGCACCAATCCCTGCTGCGCCCGGCTCCGATCTGTGCCGGAGGCAGCCGGTGCCGGCATATTGTGATACAGCCGCACTGTGTTACTTTATGTCTTATGTTTCCATAAATGCGGCTGGGATGTGTCTGCCTTGTGTCATGTACAAGCAGAAAGCTTGTGTCGACAGGATCCTGGCGGTCCGGGGCCTCGCGTCGTCTTATCCTCTGGATCCATCTGTTTTGTCCCAGTTATCTCCGCAATCTACATGTTCGAAATTTTTCTCTTTTTTTTTTTTTTTTTTTTTTTTTTTTAAACGACACTTCTTACTTTTTGCCATTTTTTTTTAACCGCTGGTAATAAGTATAACGCATTTTACGATTCCTCTTATCTTCGCCTTCTTTTCGCAACACTTTTCGAAACTGGACAACACTGAACAGAGTCTTCTAGAACACGATGAGACACTTTTGCTTTGTGGTGCACGACACAATCCACATTTTTGAGCAATTTATTCCAGAATTCTGGCACATTTTGCAGAGTTCATCTTCGCTGTATTAGTGTGAACAACGCCTTACCCGCTCATCAGCAATCGTTCTCAGTAATTATCTGCTTGTCTAACTTGTCATCAGCCCCGGGGCACAACACGACATTGTCACATTCTGTTCTGTCCAAAATTGCCTAAAAGGATAATATTATTATAAGTGGTTACACAGAACACTGCTACATAGCAAAATTATCATGCAAAACACAAACTATTGCAAAAGGAAAACCCTGACCTGTTGTCTTCCCCAGTCACAGAGAAAAAGAAAAACTGCATTTGCATTCCACCAGCATTTCTAGGAACATCAGATGACGCAGCCCAATCTCCTTGTTTAGGAACACATGTCAACCACAGGCCGGGCCGGATTAGACAAAGTGGGGTCCTTGGCAAAATTGAGATTGCCGACATGTTTACACCTATTATTATTATTTATTATTAGAGCACCATGGATTCCATGGTCTGTACATTAGAAGGGGTTACATAGAAGATACAAATATAAATTTCGGTGAACAAACTAACAATGGCAGACGGGTACAGAGTGGAGAGGGCTCTGCCCTGGGGGGTTACATTCTACAGGATGATGGGGAAGGAGACAGTAGATTGGTGGGGTGCAGCAGTGTTGGTGAGAAGGCAGCTCCGATGTTGGTGAGGACGCAGCTCCGATGTTGGTGAGGAGGAACTCAGGGCCAACCGCACCAGCATATGGTCTCACAAGGGGTTTGAGGATCTTGTCTCGGTACCTAATGGCAGTCAGGCTACCTCTGGCGAGCACATGGAGGGCTGTGCGGCCCTCCAAAGAAATGCTACCCCACACCATTACTGACCCACTGCCAAACCGGTCATGCTGAAGGATGTTGCAGGCAGCAGATCGCTCTCCACGGCGTCTCCAGATTCTGTCACGTCTGTCACATGTGCTCAGTGTGAACCTGCTTTCATCTGTGAAGAGCACAGGGCGCCAGTGGTGACTTTGCCAATCCTGGTGTTCTGTGGCAAATGCCAAGAATCCTGCACGGTGTTGGGCTGTGAGCACAACCCCCATCTGTGGACATCGGGCCCTCATACCAACCTCATGGAGTCGGTTTCTAACCATTTGTGCAGACACATGCACATTTGTGGCCTGCTGGAGGTCATTTTGCAGGGCTCTGGCAGTGCTCCTCCTGTTCCTCCTTGCACAAAGGCAGAGGTAGCGGTCCTGCTGCTGGGTTGTTGCCCTCCTACGGCCCCCTCCACGTCTCCTGGTGTACTGGCCTGTCTCCTGGTATCTACTCCATGCTCTGGACACTACGCTGACAGACACAGCAAACCTTCTTGCCACAGCTCGCATTGATGTGCCATCCTGGATGAGCTGCACTACCTGAGCAACTTCTGTGGGTTGTAGAGTCTGTCTCATGCTACCACGAGTGTGAAAGCACAACCAACATTCAAAAGTGACCAAAACATCAGCCAGAAAGCATTGGTACTGAGATGTGGCCTGTGGTCCCCACCTGCAGAACCACTCCTTTATTGAGGGGGTCTTGAGAATTGCCAATAATTTCCATCTATTGTCTATTCCATTTGCACAACAACATGTGAAATTGATTGTCAATCAGTGTTGCTTCCTAAGTGGACAGTTTGATTTCACAGAAGTTTCATTTACTTGGAGTTATATTCTGTTGTTTAAGTCTTCCCTTTCTTTTTTTGAGCAGTGTATATATCCACCACCAAGAGTCCATACATTCTAGGCTTAACCTTATCACAGAGACACACACATCCATTCATATCGTTGGACTTTCTGTGTCTGTGGGTACTTCAGAAAGAGAGAGAAACTATTTTTTGTACTTTTAAATGGCACCATTGATTTTACCATATAATGTACTGGAAAATGGTGAAAAAATTCCAAGTGTGTAGAAATTGCAAAAAATAGTGCAATTCCATAATTGTTTTTGGAGTTTTTAATTTACAGTGTTCACTATATGGTAAAACTAACCTGGCAGTACGATTCTCCAGGTCAGTTTTTTGTTAATTAAGAGGTGAAGCAAAAAAATTAAGAAATTTGTAAAGCAAACATTTTTTGTTTTTGTCACCATTTTCCGAGACTCATAATGTTTTCATTTTTGGGGAAATGGGGTTGTAAGAGGACCTCACATCCAGCCTATATTACTGGAAGAGACACACAGACCTCACATCCAGCCTAAATTACTGAGAGAGACACACAGATCTCACATCCAGCCTACATTACTGAGAGAGACACACAGATCTCACATCCAGCCTATATTACTGGGAGAGACACACAGAGCTCATATCCAACCTATATTACTGGGAGAGACACACAGACCTCACATTCAACCTATATAACTGGGAGAGACACACAGACCTCACATCCAGCCTATTTTACTGGGAGAGGCAAACAAACCTCACATCCAGCCTATTTTACTGGGAGAGGCAAACAAACCTCACATCCAGCCTATATTACTGGGAGAGACACACAGACCTCACATCCAGCCTATATTACTGGGAGAGGCAAACAAACCTCACATCCAGCCTATATTACTGGGAGAGACACACAGACCTCACATTCAGCCTATATTACTGGGAGAGGCAAACAAACCTCACATCCAGCCTATATTACTGGGAGAGACACACAGACCTCACATCCAACCTATAATACTGGGAGAGACACACAGACCTCACATTCAGCCTATATTACTGGGAGACACAAACAAACCTCACATCCAGCCTATATTACTGGGAGAGACACACATACCTCACATTCAGCCTATATGACTGGGAGACACCCACAGATCTCACATCCAGCCTATATTACTGGGAGAGACACACAGACCTCACATCCAGCCTATATTACTGGGAGAGACACACAGACCTCACATTCAGCCTATATTACTGGGAGATGCAAACAAACCTCACATCCAGCCTATATTACTGGGAGAGACACACAGACCTCACATCCAACCTATATTACTGGGAGAGAGACACAGACATCACATTCAGCCTATATTACTGGGAGACACAAACAAACCTCACATCCAGCCTATATTACTGGGAGAGACACACAGACCTCACATTCTGCCTCTATTACTGGGAGAGGCAAGCAAACCTCACATCCAGCCTATATTACTGGGAGAGACACATAGACCTCACATCCAGCCTATATTACTGGGAGAGACACACAGACCTCACATTCAGCCTATATGACTGGGAGACACCCACAGATCTCACATCCAGCCTATATAACTGGGAGAGACAAACAGACCTCACATCCAGCCTATATAACTGGGAGAGACAAACAGACCTCACATCCAGCCTATATTACTGGGAGAAGCACACAGAGCTCATATCCAACCTATATTACTGGGAGAGACACACAGACCTCACATCCAACCTATATTACTGGGAGAGACACACAGACCTCACATCCAACCTATATTACTGGGGGGCACACACAGACCTCACATTCAGCCTATATTACTAGGAGACACACACAGAACTCACATCCAGCCTATATTACTGGGAGACACACATAGAACTCACATCCAGCCTATATTACTGGGAGACACACATAGAACTCACATCCAGCCTATATTACTGGGAGGCACACACAGACCTCACATCCAGCCTATATTACTGGGAGAGACACACAGGCCTCACATTCAGCCTATATTACTGGGAGAGGCAAACAAACCTCACATCCAGCCTATATTACTGGGAGAGACACACATAGCTCACATCCAGCCTATATTACTGGGAGAGACACACATATCTCACATTTAGCCTATATTACTGGGAGATACACAAATAGCTCACATCCAGCCTATATTACTGTGAGAGACACACAGAGCTCACATCCAGCCTATATTACTGGGAGACTCTCACAGATCTCACATCCATCCTATATTACTGGGAGAGACACACAGACCTCACATCCAGCCTATATTACTGGGAGAGACACACACACCTTACATCCAGCCTATATTACTGGGAGAGACACAGCTCACATCCAGTCTATATTACTGGGAGACACACACAGACCTCACATCCAGTCTATATTACTGGGAGAGACAAACAGACCTCACATCCAGTCTATATTACTGGGAGAGACACACAGACCTCACATCCAGCCTATATTACTGGGAGAGACACAGCTCACATCCAGCCTATATTAGTGGGAGAGACACACAGACCTCACATCCAGCCTATATTACTGGGAGACACACTGACCTCACATCCAGCCAATATTACTGGCAGAGACACAGAGACCTCACATCCAGCCTATATTACTGGGAGAGACACACAATCCTCACATCCAGCCTATATTACTGGGAGAGACAAACAGACCTCACATCCAGTCTATATTACTGGGAGAGAGACACAGAGCTCACATGCAGCCTATATTACTGGGAGAGATACACAGACCTCACATCCAGCCTATATTACTGGGAGAGATACACAGACCTCACATCCAGCCTAAACTAATGGCAGAGACACACAGACCTCACATCCAGCCTATATTACTGGGAGACACACACCAATCTCACATCCTGCCTATATTACTGGGAGCGACACCCAGACATCACATCCAGCCTATACGAATGGCAGAGACACACAGACCTCACATCCAGCGTATATTACTGGGAGAGGATAGACACACAGACCTCATATCCAGCCTACATTACTGGGAGACACACACAGATCTCATATCCTGCCTATATTACTGGGAGAGACACACAGACGTCACATCGAGCCTATAAGAATGGCAGAGACACACAGATCTCACATTCAGCCTATATTACTGGGAGAGACAAACAGAGCACACATCCAGCCTATACTACTAGGAGAGACACACAGATCTAACATTCAGTCTATATTACTGGGAGAGACAAACAGACCTCACATCCAGCCTATACTACTGGGAAAGACAAACAGACCTCACATCCAGCCTATATTAATGGGAGAGACACACAGACCTCACATCCAGCCTATATTAATGGGAGAGACACACAGACCTCACATCCAGCCTATATTACTGGGAGAGACACACAAACCTCACATCCAGCCTATATTACTGGGAGAGACACACACCTCTAACATTCAGCCTATATTACTGGGAGAGACACACAAACCTCACATCCAGGCTATATTAATGGGAGAGACACACAGACCTCACATCCAGCCTATACTACTAGGAGAGACACACAGATCGAACATTCAGCCTATATTACTGGGAGAGACAAACAGACCTCACATCCAGGCTATATTAGTGGGAGAGACACACAGACCTCACATCCAGCCTATATTACTGGAAGAGACACACAAACCTCACATCCAGGCTATATTAATGGGAGAGACACACAGACCTCACATCCAGCCTATATTACTGGGAGAGACACACAGTCCTCACATCCAGCCTATATTACTGGGAGAAACACAGAGATCTCAAATCCAGCCTATATTACTGGGAGAGACACACAGATCTCACATCCAGACTATATTAGCCTATATTACTGGGAGAGACACACAGACCACACATCCAGCCTATATTACTGGGAGACACACACACAGACCTCACATCCAGCCTATATTAATTGGAGAAACACACATACCTCACATCCAGCCTATATTACTGGGAGAGACACAAAGACCTCACATCCAGCCTATACTACTGGGAAAGACAAACAGACCTCACATCCAACCTATATTACTGGCAGAGGAGAGACACACAGACCTCATATCCAGCCTATGTTACTGGGAGACACACACAGATCTCACATCCTGCCTATATTAATGGTAGAGACACACAGACCACACATCCAGCCTATATTACTGGGAGAGACACACAGATCTCACATCCAGCTTATATTACTGGGAGAGACACACAGACCTCACATCCAGCCTACATTGCTGAGCGAGACACACAGACGTCACATCCAGCCTATATTACTGAGAGGCAAACACAGACCTCACATCAAGCCTGTATTACTGGGAGAGACATACAGACCTCACATCCAGCCTGTATTACTGGGAGACACACACACAGACCTCCCATAAAGCCTATATTACTGGGAGAGACACACAGAGCTGACATCCAGCCTATATTACTGGGAGAGGCACACAGACCTCACATCCAGCCTATATTACTGGGAGAGACACACAGACCTCACATCCAGCCTATATTACTGGGAGAGACACACAGATCTCAGTTCCAGCCTATATTACAGGGAGACACACACACAGACCCCACATCCAGCCTATATTACTGGGAGACACATACAGACCTCACATCAAGCCTATATTACTGGGAGAGACACACAGATCTCACATCCAGCCTATATTACTGGGAGACACACACACAGACCTCACATCCAGCCTATATTACTGGGAGAGAAACAGATCTCACATTTAGCCTATATTACGGGGAGACACACACACAGACCTCACATTCAGCCTATATTACTGGAAGAGACACACAGACCTCACATCCAGTCTATACTACTGGGAGAGACACACATAGCTCACATCCAGCCTAAATTACTGGGAGAGACACACACACCTTACATCCAGCCTATATTACTGGGAGAGACACAGCTCACATCCAGTCTATATTACTGGGAGACACACACAGACCTCACATCCAGTCTATATTACTGGGAGAGACAAACAGACCTCACATCCAGTCTATATTACTGGGAGAGACACACAGACCTCACATCCAGCCTATATTACTGGGAGAGACACAGCTCACATCCAGCCTAGATAACTGGGAGAGACACAAATAGCTCACATCCAGCCTTTATTACTGTGAGAGATGCACAGAGCTCACATCCAGCCTATATTACTGGGAGAGACACACAGGCCTCACATCCAGCCTATATTACTGGGAGACACACACAGATCTCACATCCAGCCTATATTACTGGGAGAGACGCACAGACCTCACATCCAGCCTACACTATTGGCAGAGACATACAGACCTCACATTCAGCCTATATTACTGGGAGAGAAACAGATCTCACATTTAGCCTATATTACGGGGAGACACACACACAGACCTCACATTCAGCCTATATTACTGGAAGAGACACACAGACCTCACATCCAGTCTATACTACTGGGAGAGACACACATAGCTCACATCCAGCCTAAATTACTGGGAGAGACACACATATCTCACATTCAGCCTAGATAACTGGGAGAGACACAAATAGCTCACATCCAGCCTTTATTACTGTGAGAGATGCACAGAGCTCACATCCAGCCTATATTACTGGGAGAGACACACAGGCCTCACATCCAGCCTTTATTACTGGGAGACACTCACAGATCTCACATCCTGCCTATATTACTGGGAGCGACACCCAGACATCACATCCAGCCTATACGAATGGCAGAGACACACAGATCTCACATTCAGCCTATATTACTGGGAGAGACACAGAGCACACATCCAGCCTATAGTACTAGGAGAGACAAACAGACCTCACATCCAGTCTACACTATTGGCAGAGACATACAGACCTCACATCCAGCCTATATTACTGGGAGAGACACACAGATCTCACATCCTGCCTATATTACTGGGAGAGACACACAGAGCACACATCCAGCCTATAGTACTAGGAGAGACAAACAGACCTCACATCCAGGCTATATTAGTGGGAGAGACACACAGACCTCACATCCAGCCTATATTACTGGAAGAGACACACAAACCTCACATCCAGCCTATATTAATAGGAGAGACACACAGACTTCACATCCAGCCTATATTACTGGGAGAGACACACAAACCTCACATCCAGCCTATATTAATGGGAGAGACACACAGACCTCACATCCAGCCTATATTACTGGGAGAGACACACAGTCCTCACATCCAGCCTATATTACTGGGAGAGACACACAGACCTCACATCCAAAATATATTACAGGGAGAGACCCACAGATCTCAAATCCAGCCTATATTACTGGGAGAGACACACAGATCTCACATCCAGCCTATATTAGCCTATATTACTGGAAGAGACACACAGACCTCACATCCAGCCTATATTACTGGGAGAGACATACAGACCTCACATCCAGCCTATATTACATGGAGAAACACACATACCTTACATCCAGCCTATATTACTGGGAGAGACACACAGACCTCACATCCAACCTATATTACTGGCAGAGGGGAGACACACAGACCTCATATCCAGCTTATATTACTGGGAGAGACACATAGTCCTGACATCCAGCCTATATTACTGGGAGACACACAGACCTCACATCCAGCCTATATTACTGGGAGAGACAAACAGAGCACACATCCAGCCTATACTACTAGGAGAGACACACAGACCTCACATCCAGGCTATATTAGTGGGAGAGACACACAGACCTCACATCCAGCCTATATTACTGGAAGAGACACACAAACCTCACATCCAGCCTATATTAATGGGAGAGACACACAGACCTCACATCCAGCCTATATTACTGGGAGAGACACACAAACCTCACATCCAGCCTATATTAATGGGAGAGACACACAGACCTCACATCCAGCCTATATTACTGGGAGAGACACACAGACCTCACATCCAGCCTATATTACTGGGAGAGACCCACAGATCTCAAATCCAGCCTATATTACTGGGAGAGACACACAGACCACGCATCCAGCCTATATTACTGGGAGAGACATACAGACCTCACATCCAGCCTATATTAATTGGAGAAACACACATACCTCACATCCAGCCTATATTACTGGGAGAGACACACAGACCTTACATCCAGCCTATATTACTGGGAGAGACACAAAGACCTCACATCCAACCTATACTACTGGGAGAGGCACACAGACCTCACATCCAGCCTTTGTTACTGGGAGACACACACAGACCTCACATCCAGCCTATACTACTGGGAAAGACAAACAGACCTCACATCCAGCCTATATTACTGGGAGAGACACACAGATCTCACATCCAGCTTATATTACTGGGAGAGACACACAGACCTCACATCCAGCCTACATTGCTGAGCGAGACTCACAGACCTCACATCCAGCCTATATTACTGAGAGGCACACACAGACCTCACATCGAGCCTGTATTACTGGGAGAGACATACAGACCTCACATCCAGCCTATATTACTGGGAGACACACACACAGACCTCCCATACAGCCTATATTACTGGGAGAGACACACAGAGCTGACATCCAGCCTATATTACTGGGAGAGGCACAAAGACCTCACATCCAGCCTATATTACTGGGAGAGGCACAAAGACCTCACATCCAGCCTATATTACTGGGAGAGACACACAGATCTCACATCTAGCCTATATTACTGGGAGAGACACACAGACCTCACATCCAGCCTATATTACTGGGAGAGAAACAGATCTCACATTTAGCCTATATTACTGGGAGACACACACACAGATCTCACATCCAGCCTATATTACTGGGAGACACATACAGACCTCACATCCAGCCTATATTACTGGGAGAGACACAGATCTCACATCCAGCCTATTACTGGGAGACACACACACAGACCTCACATCCAGTCTATACTACTGGGAGAGACACACAGACATCACATTCAGCCTATATTAGTAGGAGAGGCAAACAGACCTCACATCCAGCCTATATTACTGGGAGAGACACACATAGCTCACATCCAGCCTAAATTACTGGGAGAGACACAAATAGCTCACATCCAGCCTTTATTACTGTGAGAGACACACAGATCTCACATCCAGCCAATATTAGTGGGAGAGACACACAGGCCTCACATCCAGCCTATATTACTGGGAGACACACACAGGCCTCACATCCAGCCTATATTACAGGGAGACACACACAGGCCTCACATCCAGCCTATATTACTGGGAGAGACTCACAGACCTCACATCCAACCTATATTACTGGGAGAGACACACAAACCTCACATATTACTGGCAGAGACACAGAGACCTCACATCCAGCCTTTGTTACTGGGAGAGACACACAGACCTCACATCCAGCCTAAACTAATGGCAGAGACACACAGACCTCACATCCAGCCTATATTACTGGGAGAGACACACAATCCTCACATCCAGCCTATATTACTGAGAGAGACAAACAGACCTCACATACAGTCTATATTACTGGGAGAGACACACAGAGCTCACATCCAGCCTATATTACTGGGAGAGACAAACAGACCTCACATCCAGTCTATATTACTGGGAGAGACAAACAGACATCACATCCAGTCTATATTACTGGGAGAGACACACATAGCTCACATCCAGCCTATATAACTGGGAGAGACACAAATAGCTCACATCCAGCCTTTATTACTGTGAGAGACACACAGAGCTCACATCCAGCCTATATTACTGGGAGAGACACACAGGCCTCACATCCAGCCTATATTACTGGGAGACACACACAGATCTCACATTCTGCCTATATTACTGGGAGCGACACCCAGACATCACATCCAGCCTATACGAATGGCAGAGACACACAGACCTCACATCCAGCGTATATTACTGGGAGAGGAGAGACACACAGACCTCATATCCAGCCTACATTACTAGGAGACACACACAGATCTCATATCCTGCCTATATTACTGGGAGAGACACACAGATCTCACATCCTGCCTATAAGAATGGCAGAGACACACAGATCTCACATTCAGCCTATATTACTGGGAGAGACACACAGATCTCACATTCAGCCTATATTACTGGGAGAGACACACAGATCTCACATCCAGCCTATATTAGCCTATATTACTGGGAGAGACACACAGACCTCACATCCAGCCTATATTACTGGGAGAGACATACAGACCTCACATCCAGCCTATATTACATGGAGAAACACACATACCTCACATCCAGCCTATATTACTGGGAGAGACACACAGACCTCACATCCAGCTTATATTACTGGGAGAGACACAAAGACCTCACATCCAGCCTATACTACTGGGAAAGACAAACAGACCTCACATCCAACCTATATTACTGGCAGAGGAGAGACACACAGACCTCATATCCAGCCTACACTACTGGGAAAGACAAACAGACCTCACATCCAGTCTATATTACTGGGAGAGACACACAGATCTCACATCCAGCCTATATTACTGGGAGAGACACACAGACCTCACATCCAGCCTACATTGCTGAGCGAGACACACAGACCTCACAACCAGCCTATATTACTGGGAGCCACACACAGACCTCACATCCAGCCTGCATTACTGGGAGAGACATACAGACCTCACATCCAGCCTATATTACTGGGAGACACACACACAGATCTCCCATACAGCCTATATTACTGGGAGACACACACACAGATCTCCCATACAGCCTATATTACTGGGAGAGACACACAGCTCACATCCAGCCTATATTACTGGGAGAGACACACATATCTCACATCCAGCCTATATTACTGGGAGAGACACACAGACCTCACATCCAGCCTATATTACTGGGAGAGACACACAGAGCTCACATCCAACCTATATTACTGGGAGAGACACACAGACCTCACATCCAGCCTATATTACTGGGAGAGACACAACTCACATCCAGCCTATATTAGTGGGAGAGACACACAGAGCTCACATCCAGCCTATATTATTGGGAGAGACACACAGACCTCACATCCAGCCTATATTACTGGGAGACACACTGACCTCACATCCAGCCAATATTACTGGCAGAGACACAGAGACCTCACATCCAGCCTATATTACTGGGAGAGACACACAATCCTCCAATCCAGCCTATATTACTGGGAGAGACACACAGACCTCACATCCAGCCTAAACTAATGGCAGAGACACACAGACCTCACATCCAGCGTATATTACTGGGAGAGGAGAGACACACAGACCTCATATCCAGCCTACATTACTGGGAGGCACACACAGATCTCATATCCTGCCTATATTACTGGGAGAGACACACAGATGTCACATCGAGCCTATAAGAATGGCAGAGACACACAGATCTCACATTCAGCCTATATTACTGGGAGAGACAAACAGAGCACACATCCAACTTATATTACTGGGAGAGACACACAGATCTCAAATCCAGCCTATATTACTGGGAGAGACACACAGATCTCACATCCAGCCTATATTAGCCTATATTACTGGGAGAGACACACAGACCACGCATCCAGCCTATATTACTGGGAGAGACACACAGACCACGCATCCAGCCTATATTACTGG
Organism: Phyllobates terribilis; assembly: GCF_046119375.1. Classification (NCBI taxonomy): domain Eukaryota; kingdom Metazoa; phylum Chordata; class Amphibia; order Anura; family Dendrobatidae; genus Phyllobates; species Phyllobates terribilis. The sequence goes on from NW_027362774.1 coordinate 16,002,008, forward strand.
GAGAGACATACAGACCTCACATCCAGCCTATATTAATTGGAGAAACACACATACCTCACATCCAGCCTATATTACTGGGAGAGACACACAGACCTCACATCCAGCCTATATTACTGGGAGAGACACAAAGACCTCACATCCAGCCTATACTACTGGGAAAGACAAACAGACCTCACATCCAACCTATATTACTGGCAGATGAGAGACACACAGACCTCATATCCAGCCTTTGTTACTGGGAGACACACACAGATCTCACATCCTGCCTATATTAATGGTAGAGACACACAGACCTCACATCCAGCCTATACTACTGGGAAAGACAAACAGACCTCACATCCAGCCTATATTACTGGGAGAGACACACAGATCTCACATCCAGCTTATATTACTGGGAGAGACACACAGACCTCACATCCAGCCTACATTGCTGAGCGAGACTCACAGACCTCACATCCAGCCTATATTACTGAGAGGCACACACAGACCTCACATCGAGCCTGTATTACTGGGAGAGACATACAGACCTCACATCCAGCCTATATTACTGGGAGACACACACACAGACCTCCCATACAGCCTATATTACTGGGAGAGACACACAGAGCTGACATCCAGCCTATATTACTGGGAGAGGCACACAGACCTCACATCCAGCCTATATTACTGGGAGAGACACACAGATCTCACATCTAGCCGATATTACTGGGAGAGACACACAGACCTCACATCCAGCCTATATTACTGGGAGAGAAACAGATCTCACATTTAGCCTATATTACTGGGAGACACACACACAGATCTCACATCCAGCCTATATTACTGGGAGACACATACAGACCTCACATCCAGCCTATATTACTGGGAGAGACACAGATCTCACATCCAGCCTATATTACTGGGAGACACACACACAGACCTCACATCCAGTCTATTCTACTGGGAGAGACACACAGACATCACATTCAGCCTATATTAGTAGGAGAGGCAAACAAACCTCACATCCAGCCTATATTACTGGGAGAGACACACATAGCTCACATCCAGCCTAAATTACTGGGAGAGACACACATATCTCACATTCAGCCTATATAACTGGGAGAGACACAAATAGCTCACATCCAGCCTTTATTACTGTGAGAGACACACAGATCTCACATCCAGCCAATATTACTGGGAGAGACACAAAGACCTCACATCCAGCCTATATTACTGGGAGAGATAAACAGACCTCACATCCAGTCTATATTACTGGGAGAGACACACAAACCTCACATTACTGGCAGAGACACAGAGACCTCACATTCAGCCTATATTAGTGGGAGAGACTCACAAACCTCACATCCAGCCTTTGTTACTGGGAGAGACACACAGACCTCACATCCAGCCTAAACTAATGGCAGAGACACACAGACCTCACATCCAGCCTATATTACTGGGAGAGACACACAATCCTCACATCTAGCCTATATTACTGGGAGAGACAAACAGACCTCACATCCAGTCTATATTACTGGGAGAGACACATAGAGCTCACATCCAGCCTATATTACTGGGAGAGATACACAGACCTCACATCCAGCCTATATTACTGGGAGACACTCACAGATCTCACATCCATCCTATATTACTGGGAGAGACAAACAGACCTCACATCCAGTCTATATTACTGGGAGAGACAAACAGACCTCACATCCAGTCTATATTACTGGGAGAGACACACAGAGCTCACATCCAGCCTTTATTACTGGGAGAGATACACAGACCTCACATCCAGCCTATATTACTGGGAGAGACACAGCTCACATCCAGCCTATATTAGTGGGAAAGACACACAAAGCTCACATCCAGCCTATATTACTGGGAGAGACACACAGACCTCACATCCAGCCTATATTACTGGGAGAGACACACAATCCTCACATCCAGCCTATATTACTGGGAGAGACACACAGACCTCACATCCAGCCTAAACTAATGGCAGAGACACACAGACCTCACATCCTGCCTATATTACTGGGAGCGACACCCAGACATCACATCCAGCCTATACGAATGGCAGAGACACACAGACCTCACATCCAGCGTATATTACTGGGAGAGGAGAGACACACAGACCTCATATCCAGCCTACATTACTGGGAGACACACACAGATCTCATATCCTGCCTATATTACTGGGAGAGACACACAGACGTCACATCGAGCCTATAAGAATGGCAGAGACACACAGATCTCACATTCAGCCTATATTACTGGGAGAGACAAACAGACCTCACATCCAGGCTATATTAGTGGGAGAGACACACAGATCTCACATCCAGCCTATATTACTGGAAGAGACCCACAAACCTCACATCCAGCCTATATTAATGGGAGAGACACACAGACCTCACATCCAGCCTATATTAATGGGAGAGACACACAGACCTCACATCCAGCCTATATTACTGGGAGAGACACACAAACCTCACATCCAGGCTGTTGTGCACACGCCCGGACTGACTGGCGTGTGCGGGTGTTGTGGTTCCACTGGACCATGAACCGGAGAGTGCCTGGAGGGGCGTGACTAAGTATCTGGCCGATCCGACCAAGATGGCACGACGGCATATGACGCCAGTGCACCAGGGAGAAACCGGGCAGAGGGACCAGGTGCTACTCCAGGTCAAACTCCAGACACGGGGGTTGACCCACACAGGGATTACTGGAACAGGCTGGTTAGGCTGGCGCACAGACTGGAGGGTATAGGCAGGCACGACTGGTATGCAGGCAGGCGGGTAAAGGCAAGCGCAGCTAGAGTGCAGACAGGGAGGCACTAGCAGGTAGGAACACAGGCGCGATAGGACCCAGTACACACTGGGACTCAGGAACAGGCAGGTTAGGCTGGCACAGACTGGTGGATGTAAGCAAACACGGCAGGTATGCAGATGGGTGGATACAGGCGAGTATGCAGGCAGGGAGGTACTGGCCGAAAGGACGGGCTGGAGCACAGAAAGGTTAAGACCCAGTACAGACTGGGTCACAGAACCGCAGATGTGGTAGACAACCACAGCAGAGAGGGAACGCCCGAAGCGGTGGGCAAGAACAGAGCAGGACGGGGCTGCAGGAGCAGCGAGCACAAGCAGGGCAGGACAGGACTGCAGGAGCAGCGGGCACAAGCAGGGCAGGACAGGACTGCCGGAGCAGCGGGCACAAGCAGGGCAGGACAGGACTGCCGGAGCAGCGGGCACAAGCAGGGCAGGACAGGACTGCCGGAGCAGCGGGCACAAGCAGGGCAGGACAGGACTGCCGGAGCAGCGGGCACAAGCAGGGCAGGACAGGACTGCCGGAGCAGCGGGCACAAGCAGGGCAGGACAGGACTGCCGGAGCAGTGAGCAAAAGGGTCAGAGCGGAGCAAGGCTGCGGAGCAGTGAGCAAGGAGTCAGAGCAGGCTAGAACCGCCGGAGCGGTAAGCAAAGGAGTCAGAGCAGACTAGAACCGCCGGAGCGGTGAGCAAAGGAGTCAGAGCAGACTAGAACCGCCGGAGCGGTGAGCAAAGGAGTCAGAGCAGACTAGAACCGCCGGAGCGGTGAGCAAAGGAGACAGAGCAGGCTAGAACCGCCGGAGCGGTGAGCAAAGGAGTCAGAGCAGGCTAGAACCGCCGGAGCGGTGAGCAAAGGAGTCAGAGCAGGCTAGAACCGCCGGAGCGGTGAGCAAAGGAGTCAGAGCAGGCTAGAACCGCCGGAGCGGTGAGCAAAGGAGTCAGAGCAGGCTAGAACCGCCGGAGCGGTGAGCAAAGGAGTCAGAGCAGGCTAGAACCGCCGGAGCGGTGAGCAAAGGAGTCAGAGCAGGCTAGAACCGCCGGAGCGGTGAGCAAAGGAGTCAGAGCAGGCTAGAACCGCCGGAGCGGTGAGCAAAGGAGTCAGAGCAGGCTAGAACCGCCGGAGCGGTGAGCAAAGGAGTCAGAGCAGGCTAGGCTGAGTAGGGGGGACAGGGCTCTGTTCACACGGAACAGACAGGAAGGGAAAGGCAGAGCCAGACACCCACAGGGTACTTGCAGTGAAGTAGCGAGTGGACCACAAACTCACAAACGGGAGTACAGAGACAACAAGCAGGAGTTAGGTACGAGTTCAGACTCTGCAGAAAAAGGAAGGGAACGGACATAGAGGCAAAACAGGTAAAGGATAGGAGAGAGTTCAGACTGGAACTGAGTGTACGGAGGAGACCGACACTGCAGCGGGATACAGGAGCGGGTCTGGGAATACAGCCCCCAGAGAGGCGGGACGAACAGGCAAGGAGCGTGTTCAGACAGGACAGACAAGATACAGGAGCAGGTCTAGGTAATCAGCCCCTAGAAGGCGGGAGGAACAGGCTAGGAGCGTGTTCAGACAGGTCAGACAAGATACAGGAACGGGTCTAGGTAATCGGCCCCTAGAAGGCAGGAGGAACAGGCTAGGAGCGTGTTCAGACAGGCCTGGAAATACAGCCTCCAGGATAGGCAGAAAAGAGAACACAGAACGGGACCTGGCACCTTCAGAGTACAAGCACACACTGAATGAAACACTATGCTCAGGCAGGAATAGATGGGAGCAGCTGAGCTATATACCAGGTGACAGACAGCAATAGGCTGAGGACGCACAAGGGGTGTGACCCACAGCAGGTACAAAAAGCAGGAAGTGATCGGGCGCCGCCCTTAAGCAGCAGAAACAGACACAAACAGACAGCATGGAGGGAAGCCAGAGAGACATTCTGGACTGGAGATCAAGTGCGCCCTCTTGCACAGTGGGAGATGGACCACCATGCAAGGACGCCGCCAGGTATGTTACAGTACCCCCCCCCCTTACGCCCCCTCTTCTTCAGGCCTGCCAGAATCTTCCACAGGGAATTCGAGGACCAGTCGTTCACTTCAAGGAGATCACTTCCACTGTCCACAGGAAAAACTGATCTCATCTGGTTAGCTAGGATGCTACCTCCTATCCAGCCATCCTCCGCAACAGACGAAACGGGTGGAGTACCAGGAACAGCACACAAGGAAGTCTCTCTCCACATATTTTCAGGTGGCACCCCAGAGGGTACAGGAGACAACTGGAAGTCCTCCACCGGGTTGGAGGGGGACAGAGACTTGGGGGTAATCTCTGCTTCGAGGTACATCTTGTCAAGCTCACAGGAAGAAATAGACGGGTTATCAGGTACATAATGAGGAAAAGTCACTGTCTCTTTGTTATCTGGTGGTACCCCGGAGGATTCAGGAAACAACTGGAGGTCCTCCGCCGGGTCAGAAGAGTGCAGAGGCTCAGAGAAAACATCTGCTTCAGATACACTAGGTCGGACTCACTGGACGAAGCAGGCGAGGTATCGGGTACCGAGTATAGGAAAGTCTCTCTCCATTCACCACCAGGTGGCACCCCGAAGGGTTCTGGAGACAACTGGCGGTCCTCCGCCTGGTCAGAAGGGTGTAGAGACTCACGGGTAACCTCTGCTTCAGAGTACACTAGGTTGGACTCACTGGACGAAGCGAGCGAGGTATCAGGTACAGAGTAAAGGAGAGTCTGTCCTTTCACTACCAGGTAGCACCCCGAAGGGTTCTGGAGACAACTGGAGGTCCTCCGCCTGGTCGGAGGGGTGTAGAGACTCGGGAGTAACCTCTGCTTCGGAGTACACTAGGTTGGACTCACTGGACGAAGCGCGCGAGGTATCAGGTACAGAGTATAGGAGAGTCTCTGTCCTTTCGCTACCAGGTAGCACCCCGAAGGGTTCTGGAGACAACTGGAGGTCCTCCGCCTGGTCGGAGGGGTGTAGAGACTCGGGGGTAACTACCACTTTGGGGTACCGATTGTCAGGCTCACAGGACGAAGCGGACAAAGTATCGAGTACCGAGTGTAGAGAAGTCTCTCTCCATTTGTCATCGAGTGGTATCCCGGAGGATTCAGGAGGCAACAGGGGGTCCTCCGCCAGGTAGTAGAGGTGCACAGACTCAGAGGTAACCACAGCTTTGGAGCATCCTTGGACATGCACACCGGTTAAAGTGGGTGAAGCATCTGATGCCAGGTGCAGGAAGTTCTCCTGTGTGGAGTCTGGATGGGCAGAAGTCTCTTCGGGCAGGAGAACTGGTGCACTACCCACGCACATTACCCGTTGGGGCTTCTCCGGGATACAGGGAGATGAAGCTTCAGTAGGGACTTCAAGGTTGGGGTCAGGAGGTCTCAGGGAGGACAGACCCTGGCGTGACGGCTTGCCTCTACATCTAGCACGTCTGGACTGCCTCTTGAGGTTGGGAGATGTATTCCGGAAAGCGTAGTCACCCTGTGAAGATTCTGGGTGGACAGTAGTCTCATTGGGCTGGAGGACTATTGCGCTACCCACACACATTACCCATCGGGGCTGCTCCGGGATATTGGGAGGTGAAGCTTCAGCAGGAGCCTCCGGGTTAGGATCATCGAAGACCATTAGAAAGGCCACCAGGAAGGCCATTAGGTCCAGGAGGATCGGATCCTGTGTTTCATATAGGGGGTTGATCCATTCCAAGGCATCACCCGCCAGGTAAGACATAATGAATGCCACCTTAACCCGATCGGTGGGAAAACATAGAGGGTAGAACTTGAAGTGTAGCATGCATTGCTCCACAAATGCACGACTTTGTCTTGGATCCCCATAGTAACGTGGCGGATCCGCAGGAACGAGAGCAGATAGATCCATCTGGACGGGTGCTTAATTCGCCTGGAACTCAGCTGAGAAAAAAAAAAAAAAAAAATTTTATTTATTTTTAATGCATGTATTCGCTGGAAAACTTCTCAGAGAGCGAAGGCCGTGGGGCTCAACGGGAACCATGGCCTGAGCATGCTGTTGTGCACACGCCCGGACTGACTGGCGTGTGCGGGTGTTGTGGTTCCACTGGACCATGAACCGGAGAGTGCCTGGAGGGGCGTGACTAAGTATCTGGCCGATCCGACCAAGGTGGCACGACGGCATACGACGCCAGTGCACCAGGGAGAAACCGGGCAGAGGGACCAGGTGCTACTCCAGGTCAAACTCCGGACACGGGGGTTGACCCACACAGGGATTACTGGAACAGGCTGGTTAGGCTGGCGCACAGACTGGAGGGTATAGGCAGGCACGACTGGTATGCAGGCAGGCGGGTAAAGGCAAGCGCAGCTAGAGTGCAGACAGGGAGGCACTAGCAGGTAGGAACACAGGCGGGATAGGACCCAGTACACACTGGGACTCAGGAACAATACAGGCAGAGGGGTACAGGCAAGCACAGCTAGAGTGCAGACAGGGAGGCACTAGCAGGTAGGAACACAGGCGGGATAGGACCCAGTACACACTGGGACTCAGGAACAGGCAGGTTAGGCTGGCACAGACTGGTGGATGTAAGCAAACACGGCAGGTATGCAGATGGGTGGATACAGGCGAGTATGCAGGCAGGGAGGTACTGGCCGAAAGGACGGGCTGGAGCACAGAAAGGTTAAGACCCAGTACAGACTGGGTCACAGAACCGCAGATGCGGTAGACAACCACAGCAGAGAGGGAACGCCCGAAGCGGTGGGCAAGAACAGAGCAGGACGGGGCTGCAGGAGCAGAGAGCACAAGCAGGGCAGGACAGGACTGCCGGAGCAGCGGGCAGAAGCAGGGCAGGACAGGACTGCCGGAGCAGCGGGCAGAAGCAGGGCAGGACAGGACTGCCGGAGCAGCGGGCAGAAGCAGGGCAGGACAGGACTGCCGGAGCAGCGGGCAGAAGCAGGGCAGGACAGGACTGCCGGAGCAGCGGGCAGAAGCAGGGCAGGACAGGACTGCCGGAGCAGCGGGCAGAAGCAGGGCAGGACAGGACTGCCGGAGCAGCGGGCAGAAGCAGGGCAGGACAGGACTGCCGGAGCAGCGGGCAGAAGCAGGGCAGGACAGGACTGCCGGAGCAGCGGGCAGAAGCAGGGCAGGGCAGGACAGGACTGCCGGAGCAGCGGGCAGAAGCAGGGCAGGGCAGGACAGGACTGCCGGAGCAGCGGGCAGAAGCAGGGCAGGACAGGACTGCCGGAGCAGCGGGCAGAAGCAGGGCAGGACAGGACTGCCGGAGCAGCGGGCAAAAGGGTCAGAGCGGAGCAAGGCTGCGGAGCAGTGAGCAAGGAGTCAGAGCAGGCTAGAACCGCCGGAGCGGTGAGCAAAGGAGTCAGAGCAGACTAGAACCGCCGGAGCGGTGAGCAAAGGAGTCAGAGCAGGCTAGAACCGCCGGAGCGGTGAGCAAAGGAGTCAGAGCAGGCTAGAACCGCCGGAGCGGTGAGCAAAGGAGTCAGAGCAGGCAAGGCTGAGTAGGGGGGACAGGGCTCTGTTCACACGGAACAGACAGGAAGGGAAAGGCAGAGCCAGACACCCACAGGGTACTAGCAGAGAAGTAGCGAGTGGACCACAAACTCACAAACGGGAGTACAGAGACAACAAGCAGGAGTTAGGTACGAGTTCAGACTCTGCAGAAAAAGGAAAGGAACAGACATAGAGGCAAAACAGGTAAAGGATAGGAGAGAGTTCAGACTGGAACTGAGTGTACGGAGGAGACCGACACTGCAGCGGAATACAGGAGCGGGTCTAGGTAATCGGCCCCTAGAAGGCGGGAGGAACAGGCTAGGAGCGTGTTCAGACAGGTCAGACAAGATACAGGAACGGGTCTAGGTAATCGGCCCCTAGAAGGCGGGAGGAACAGGCTAGGAGCGTGTTCAGACAGGTCAGACAAGATACAGGAACGGGTCTAGGTAATCGGCCCCTAGAAGGCAGGAGGAACAGGCTAGGAGCGTGTTCAGACAGGCCTGGAAATACAGCCTCCAGGATAGGCAGACAAGAGAACACAGAACAGGACCTGGCACCTTCAGAGTACAAGCACACACTGAATGAAACACTATGCTCAGGCAGGGATAGATGGGAGCAGCTGAGCTATATACCAGGTGACAGACAGCAATAGGCTGAGGACGCACAAGGGGTGTGACCCACAGCAGGTACAAAAAGCAGGAAGTGATCGGGCGCCGCCCTTAAGCAGCAGAAACAGACACAAACAGACAGCATGGAGGGAAGCCAGAGAGACATTCTGGACTGGAGATCAAGTGCGCGCTCTTGCACAGTGGGAGACGGACCACCATGCAAGGACGCCACCAGGTATGTTACACAGGCTATATTAATGGGAGAGACACACAGACCTCACATCCAGCCTATATTACTGGGAGAGACACAAAGTCCTCACATCCAGCCTATATTACTGGGAGAGACACACAGACCTCACATCCAACTTATATTACTGGGAGAGACACACAGACCTCACATCCAGCCTATATTACTGGGAGAGACACACAGATCTCACATCCAGACTATATTAGCCTATATTACTGGGAGAGACACACAGACCACACATCCAGCCTATATTACTGGGAGACACACACACAGACCTCACATCCAGCCTATATTAATTGGAGAAACACACATAGCTCACATCCAGCCTATATTACAGGGAGAGACACACAGACCTCACATCCAGCCTATATTACTGGGAGAGACACAAAGACCTCACATCCAGCCTATACTACTGGGAAAGACAAACAGACCTCACATCCAACCTATATTACTGGCAGAGGAGAGACACACAGACCTCATATCCAGCCTATGTTACTGGGAGACACACACAGATCTCACATCCTGCCTATATTAATGGTAGAGACACACAGACCTCACATCCAGCCTATACTACTGGAAAAGACAAACAGACCTCACATCCAGCCTATATTACTGGGAGAGACACACAGATCTCACATCCAGCTTATATTACTGGGAGAGACACACAGACCTCACATCCAGCCTACATTGCTGAGCGAGACACACAGACCTCACATCCAGCCTATATTACTGAGAGGCAAACACAGACCTCACATGGAGCCTGTATTACTGGGAGAGACATACAGACCTCACATCCAGCCTGTATTACTGGGAGACACACACACAGACCTCCCATACAGCCTATATTACTGGGAGAGACACACAGAGCTGACATCCAGCCTATATTACTGGGAGAGGCACACAGACCTCACATCCAGCCTATATTACTGGGAAAGACACACAAACCTCACATCCAGCCTATATTACTGGGAGAGACACACAGACCTCACATCCAGCCTATATTACTGGGAGAGACACACAGATCTCAGTTCCAGCCTATATTACAGGGAGACACACACACAGACCCCACATCCAGCCTATATTACTGGGAGACACATACAGACCTCACATCCAGCCTATATTACTGGGAGAGACACACAGATCTCACATCCAGCCTATATTACTGGGAGACACACACAGACCTCACATCCAGCCTATATTACTGGGAGAGAAACAGATCTCACATTTAGCCTATATTACTGGGAGACACACACACAGACCTCACATTCAGCCTATATTACTGGAAGAGACACACAGACCTCACATCCAGTCTATACTACTGGGAGAGACACACAGACATCACATTCAGCCTATATTAGTAGGAGAGGCAAACAAACCTCACATCCAGCCTATATTACTGGGAGAGACACACATAGCTCACATCCAGCCTAAATTACTGGGAGAGACACACATATCTCACATTCAGCCTATATAACTGGGAGAGACACAAATAGCTCACATCCAGCCTTTATTACTGTGAGAGACACACAGAGCTCACATCCAGCCTATATTACTGGGAGAGACACACAGGCCTCACATCCAGCCTATATTACTGGGAGACACACACAGATCTCACATCCAGCCTATATTACTGGGAGAGACACACAGACCTCACATCCAGCCTACACTATTGGCAGAGACATACAGACCTCACATTCAGCCTATATTACTGGGAGACACTCACAGATCTCACATCCATCCTATATCACTGGGAGAGACTCACAAACCTCACATCCAGCCTTTATTACTGGGAGAGACACACAGACCTCACATCCAGCCTAAACTAATGGCAGAGACACACAGACCTCATATCCAGCCTATATTACTGGGAGACACACACCGATCTCACATCCTGCCTATATTACTGGGAGCGACACCCAGACATCACATCCAGCCTATACTAATGGCAGAGACACACAGACCTCACATCCAGCGTATATTACTGGGAGAGGAGAGACACACAGACCTCATATCCAGCCTACATTACTAGGAGACACACACAGATCTCACATCCTGCCTATATTACTGGGAGAGACACACAGACGTCACATCTAGCCTATAAGAATGGCAGAGACACACAGATCTCACATTCAGCCTATATTACTGGGAGAGACACACAGAGCACACATCCAGCCTATAGTACTAGGAGAGACAAACAGACCTCACATCCAGGCTATATTAGTGGGAGAGACACACAGACCTCACATCCAGCCTATATTACTGGAAGAGACACACAAACCTCACATCCAGCCTATATTAATAGGAGAGACACACAGACTTCACATCCAGCCTATATTACTGGGAGAGACACACAAACCTCACATCCAGCCTATATTAATGGGAGAGACACACAGACCTCACATCCAGCCTATATTACTGGGAGAGACACACAGTCCTCACATCCAGCCTATATTACTGGGAGAGACACACAGACCTGACATCCAACCTATATTACAGGGAGAGACCCACAGATCTCACATCCAGCCTATATTACTGGGAGAGACACACAGATCTCACATCCAGCCTATATTAGCCTATATTACTGGGAGAGACACACAGACCTCACATCCAGCCTATATTACTGGGAGAGACATACAGACCTCACATCCAGCCTATATTACATGGAGAAACACACATACCTCACATCCAGCCTATATTACTGGGAGAGACACGCAGACCTCACATCCAGCTTATATTACTGGGAGAGACACAAAGACCTCACATCCAGCCTATACTACTGGGAAAGACTAACAAACCTCACATCCAACCTATATTACTGGCAGAGGAGAGACACACAGACCTCATATCCAGCCTATGTTACTGGGAGGCACACACAGATCTCACATCCTTCCTATATTAATGGGAGAGACACACAGACCTCACATCCAGCCTATATTACTGGAAGAGACACACAGACCTCACATCCAGCCTACATTGCTGAGCGAGACACACAGACCTCACAACCAGCCTATATTACTGGGAGGCACACACAGACCTCACAACCAGCCTATATTACTGGGAGGCACACACAGACCTCACATCCAGCCTGCATTACTGGGAGAGACATACAGACCTCACATCCAGCCTATATTGCTGGGAGAGACACACAGACCTCACATCCAGCCTATATTACTGGGAGACACACACACAGATCTCCCATACAGCCTATATTACTGGGAGAGACACACAGCTCACATCCAGCCTATATTACTGGGAGAGACACACATATCTCACATCCAGCCTATATTACTGGGAGAGACACACAGACCTCACATCCAGCCTATATTACTGGGAGAGACACACAGAGCTCACATCCAACCTATATTACTGGGAGAGACACACAGACCTCACATCCAGCCTATATTACTGGGAGAGACACAACTCACATCCAGCCTATATTAGTGGGAGAGACATACTGAGCTCACATCCAGCCTATATTATTGGGAGAGACACACAGACCTCACATCCAGCCTATATTACTGGGAGACACACTGACCTCACATCCAGCCAATATTACTGGCAGAGACACAGAGACCTCACATCCAGCCTATATTACTGGGAGAGACACAAAATCCTCCAATCCAGCCTATATTACTGGGAGAGGCACACAGACCTCACATCCAGCCTAAACTAATGGCAGAGACACACAGACCTCACATCCAGCGTATATTACTGGGAGAGGAGAGACACACAGACCTCATATCCAGCCTACATTACTGGGAGGCACACACAGATCTCATATCCTGCCTATATTACTGGGAGAGACACACAGACGTCACATCGAGCCTATAAGAATGGCAGAGACAAACAGATCTCACATTCAGCCTATATTACTGGGAGAGACAAACAGAGCACACATCCAGCCTATACTACTAGGAGAGACACACAGATCTAACATTCAGCCTATATTACTGGGAGAAACAAACAGACCTCACATCCAGGCTATATTAGTGGGAGAGACACACAGACCTCACATCCAGCCTATATTACTGGAAGAGACACACAAACCTCACATCCAGCCTATATTAATGGGAGATACACACAGACCTCACATCCAGCCTATATTACTGGGAGAGACACACAAACCTCACATCCAGCCTATATTAATGGGAGAGACACACAGACCTCACATCCAGCCTATATTACTGGGAGAGACACACAGTCCTCACATCCAGCCTATATTACTGGGAGAGACACACAGACCTCACATCCAACTTATATTACTGGGAGAGACCCACAGATCTCAAATCCAGCCTATATTACTGGGAGAGACACACAGATCTCACATCCAGCCTATATTAGCCTATATTACTGGGAGAGACACACAGACCACGCATCCAGCCTATATTACTGGGAGAGACATACAGACCTCACATCCAGCCTATATTAATTGGAGAAACACACATACCTCACATCCAGCCTATATTACTGGGAGAGACACACAGACCTCACATCCAGCCTATATTACTGGGAGAGACACAAGGACCTCACATCCAGCCTATACTACTGGGAAAGACAAACAGACCTCACATCCAACCTATATTACTGGCAGATGAGAGACACACAGACCTCATATCCAGCCTTTGTTACTGGGAGCCACACACAGATCTCACATCCTGCCTATATTAATGGTAGAGACACACAGACCTCACATGCAGCCTATACTACTGGGAAAGACAAACAGACCTCACATCCAGCCTATATTACTGGGAGAGACACACAGATCTCACATCCAGCTTATATTACTGGGAGAGACACACAGACCTCACATCCAGCCTACATTGCTGAGCGAGACTCACAGACCTCACATCCAGCCTATATTACTGAGAGGCACACACAGACCTCACATCGAGCCTGTATTACTGGGAGAAACATACAGACCTCACATCCAGCCTATATTACTGGGAGACACACACACAGACCTCCCATGCAGCCTATATTACTGGGAGAGACACACAGAGCTGACATCCAGCCTATATTACTGGGAGAGGCACACAGACCTCACATCCAGCCTGTATTACTGGGAGAGACACACAGATCTCACATCCAGCCTATATTACTGGGAGAGACACACAGACCTCACATCCAGCCTATATTACTGGGAGAGACACACAGATCTCACATCCAGCCTATATTACTGGGAGACACAAACACAGACCTCACATCCAGCCTATATTACTGGGAGAGAAACAGATCTCACATTTAGCCTATATTACTGGGAGACACACACACAGATCTCACATCCAGCCTATATTACTGGGAGACACATACAGACCTCACATTCAGCCTATCTTACTGGGAGAGACACAGATCTCACATCCAGCCTATATTACTGGGAGACACACACACAGACCTCACATCCAGTCTATACTACTGGGAGAGACACACAGACATCACATTCAGCCTATATTAGTAGGAGAGGCAAACAAACCTCACATCCAGCCTTTAAACTGGGAGAGACACACAGCTCACATCCAGCCTAAATTATTGGGAGAGACACAAATAGCTCACATCCAGCCTTTATTACTGTGAGAGACACACAGAGCTCACATCCAGCCAATATTAGTGGGAGAGACACAGGCCTCACATCCAGCCTATATTACTGGGAGACACACACAGATCTCACATCCAGCCTATATTACTGGGAGAGGCACACAGACCTCACATCCAGCCTATACTATTGGCAGAGATACACAGACCTCACATCCATCCTATATTACTGGGAGAGATAAACAGACCTCACATCCAGTCTATATTACTGGGAGAGACACACAAACCTCACATCCAGCCAATATTACTGGAAGAGACACAGAGACCTCACATTCAGCCTATATTACTGGGAGAGACTCACAAACCTCACAATCAGCCTTTGTTACTGGGAGAGACACACAGACCTCATATCCAGCCTATATTACTGGGAGACACACACCGATCTCACATCCTGCCTATATTACTGGGAGCGACACCCAGACATCACATCCAGCCTATACGAATGGCAGAGACACACAGACCTCACATCCTGCGTATATTACTGGGAGAGGAGAGACACACAGACCTCATATCCAGCCTACATTACTGGGAGACACACACAGATCTCACATCCTGCCTATATTACTGGGAGAGACACACAGACGTCACATCTAGCCTATAAGAATGGCAGAGACACACAGATCTCACATTCAGCCTACATTACTGGGAGAGACACACAGCGCACACATCCAGCCTATAGTACTAGGAGAGACACACAGATCTAACATTCAGCCTATATTACTGGGAGAGACAAACTGACCTCACATCCAGGCTATATTAGTGGGAGAGACACACAGACCTCACATCCAGCCTATATTACTGGAAGAGACGCACAAACCTCACATCCAGCCTATATTAATAGGAGAGACACACAGACCTCACATCCAGCCTATATTACTGGGAGAGACACACAAACCTCACATCCAGTCTATATTAATGGGAGAGACACACAGACCTCACATCCAGCCTATATTACTGGGAGAGACACACAAACCTCACATCCAGTCTATATTAATGGGAGAGACACACAGACCTCACATCCAGCCTATATTACTGGGAGAGACCCACAGATCTCAAATCCAGCCTATATTACTGGGAGAGACACACAGATCTCACATCCAGCCTATATTAGCCTATATTACTGGGAGAGACACACAGACCTCACATCCAGCCTATATTACTGGGAGAGACATACAGACCTCACATCCAGCCTATATTACTTGGAGAAACACACATACCTCACATCCAGCCTATATTACTGGGAGAGACACACAGACCTCACATCCAGCTTATATTACTGGGAGAGACACAAAGACCACACATCCAGCCTATACTACTGGGAAAGACAAACAGACCTCACATCCAACCTATATTACTGGCAGAAGAGAGACACACAGACCTCATATCCAGCCTATGTTACTGGGAGGGACACCCAGATCTCACATCCTTCCTATATTAATGGGAGAGACACACAGACTTCACATCCAGCCTACACTACTGGGAAAGACAAACAGACCTCACATCCAGTCTATATTACTGGGAGAGACACACAGATCTCACATCCAGCCTATATTACTGGGAGAGACACACAGACCTCACATCCAGCCTACATTGCTGAGCGAGACACACAGACCTCACAACCAGCCTATATTACTGGGAGGCACACACAGACCTCACATCCAGACTATATTACTGGGAGAGACATACAGACCTCACATCCAGCCTATATTACTGGGAGAGACACACAGACCTCACATCCAGCCTATATTACTGGGAGACACACACACAGATCTCCCATACAGCCTATATTACTGGGAGAGACACACAGCTCATATCCAGCCTATATTACTGGGAGAGACACACATATCTCACATCCAGCCTATATTACTGGGAGAGACACACAGACCTCACATCCAGCCTATATTACTGGGAGAGACACACAGAGCTCACATCCAACCTATATTACTGGGAGAGACACACAGACCTCACATTCAGCCTATATTACTGGGAGAGGCAAACAAACCTCACATCCAGCCTATATTACTGGGAGAGACACACAGACCTCACATCCAGCCTATATTACTGGGAGAGGCAAACAAACCTCACATCCAGCCTATATTACTGGGAGAGACACACAGACCTCACATCCAGCCTATATTACTGGGAGAGACACACAGACCTCACATCCAGCCTATATTACTGGGAGAGACACACAGATCTCACATCCAGCCTATATTACTGGGAGAGACACACAGGCCTCACATCCAGCCTATATTACTGGGATAGACACATCGAGCTTACATCCAACCTATATTACTGGGAGAGACACACAGACCTCACATTCAGCCTATATTACTGGGAGAGACACACAGCTCACATCCAGCCTATATTACTTGGAGAGACACACAGACCTCACATCCAGCCTATATTACTGGGAGAGACACACAGACCTCACATCCAGCCTATATTACTGGGAGAGACACACAGATCTCACATCCAGCCTATATTACTGGGAGAGACATACAGAACCCACATCCAGCCTATATTACTGGGAGAGACAAACAGACCTCACATCCAGCCTATATTACTGGGAGAGACACACAGACCTCACATCCAGCCTATATTACTGGGAGAGACACACATCTCACATCCAGCCTATATTACTGGGAGAGACATACAGACCTCACATCCAGCCTATATTACTGGGACAGACACACAGACCTCACATCCAGCCTATATTACTGGGATAGACACACAGATCTCACATCCAGCCTATATTACTGGGAGAGACACACAGCTCATATCCAGCCTATATTACTGGGAGAGACACACATATCTCACATCCAGCCTATATTACTGGGAGAGACTCACAGACCTCACATCCAGCCTATATTACTGCGAGAGACACACAGAGCTCACATCCAACCTATATTACTGGGAGAGACACACAGACCTCACATTCAGCCTATATTACTGGGAGAGGCAAACAAACCTTACATCCAGCCTATATTACTGGGAGAGACACACAGACCTCACATCCAGCCTATATTACTCGGAGAGACACACAGACCTCACATCCAGCCTACATTACTGGGAGAGACACACAGATCTCACATTCAGCCTATATTACTGGGAGAGACACACAGAGCTCACATCCAACCTATATTATTGGGAGAGACACAGACCTCACATTCAGCCTATATTACTGGGAGAGGCAAACAAACCTCACATCCAGCCTATATTACTGGGAGAGACACACAGACCTCACATTCTGCCTCTATTATTGGGAGAGGCAAACAAACCTCACATCCAGCCTATATTACTGGGAGGGACACACAGACCTCACATCCAGCCTATATTACTGGGAGAGACACACAGAGCTCACATCCAGCCTATGTTACTGGGAGAGACACACAGACCTCACATTCTGCCTACATTACTGAGAGAGACACACAGATCTCACATCCAGCCTATATTAGTGGGAGAGACACAGAGCTCATATCCAGCCTATATTACTGGGAGAGACACACAGATCTCACATCCAACCTATATTACTGGGAGAGACACACAGACCTCACATTCAGCCTATATTACTGGGAGAGGCAATCAAACCTCACATCCAGGCTATATTACTGGGAGAGACACACAGACCTCACATTCAGCCTATATTACTGGGAGGGACACACAGACCTCACATCCAGCCTATATTACTGGGAGAGAAAACACAGACCTCACATTCAGCCTATATTACTGGGAGAGGCAATCAAACCTCACATCCAACCTATATTACTGGGAGAGACGCACAGACCTCACATCCAGACTATATTACTGGGAGAGACACACAGACCTCACATCCAGCCTATATTACTGGGAGAGACACACAGAGCTCACATCCAACCTAATTTACTGGGAGAGACACACAGACCTCACATTCAGCCTATATTACTGGGAGAGGCAAACAAACCTCACATCCAACCTATATTACTGGGAGAGACACACAGACCTCACATCCAGCCTATATTACTGGGAGAGACACACAGACCTCACATCCAGCCTATATTACTGGGAGAGACACACAGATCTCACATTCTGCCTATATTACTGGGAGAGACACACAGATCTCACATCCAGCCTATATTACTGGGAGAGACACACAGATCTCACATCCAGCCTATATTACTGGGAGACACACACAGAAATCACATCCAGCCTATATTACTGGGAGACACGCACAGAACTCAAATCCAGCCTATATTACTGGGAGGCACACACAGACCTCACATCCAGGCAATATTAGTGGGAGAGAAATACAGATCTCACATCCAGCCTATATTACTGGGAGAGACAGACATAGCTCACATCCAGGCTATATTACTAGGAGAGACACACAGGCCTCACATTCAGCCTATATTACTGGGAGAGGCAAACAAACCTCACATCCAGCCTATATTACTGGGAGAGACACACATAGCTCACATCCAGCCTATATTATTGTGAGAAACACACAGAGCTCACATCCAGCCTATATTACTGGGAGAGACACACAGACCTCACATCCAGCCTATATTACTGGGAAACACACACAGATCTCACATCCAGCCTATATTACTGGGAAAGACACACAGACCTCACATCCAGCCTATACTATTGGCAGAGACACACAGACCTCACATTCAGCCTATATTACTGGGAGACACTCACAGATCTCACATCCATCCTATATTACTGGGAGAGACAAACAGACCTCACATCCAGTCTATATTACTGGGAGAGACAAACAGACCTCACATCCAGTCTATATTACTGGGAGAGACACAGCTAACATCCAGCCTATATTAGTGGGAGAGACACACAGAGCTCACATCCAGCCTATATTACTGGGAGACACACTGACCTCACATCCAGCCAATATTACTGGGAGGCACACACAGACCTCACATCCAGCCTTTATTACTAGGAGAGACACACAGATCTCACATCCAGCCTATATTACTGGGAGAGACACACAGACCTCACATTCTGCCTGCATTACTGAGAGAGACACACAGATCTCACATCCAGCCTATATTACTGGGAGAGACACACAGATCTCACATCCAACCTATATTACTGGGAGAGACACACAGACCTCACATTCAGCCTATATTACTGGGAGAGGCAATCAAACCTCACATCCAGCCTATATTACTGGGAGAGACACAGAGACCTCACATCCAGACTATATTACTGGGAGAGACACACAGATCTCACATCCAGCCTATATTACTGGGGGGCACACACAGACCTCACATCCAGCCTATATTACTGGGAGACACACACAGAACTCACATCCAGCCTATATTAATGGGAGACACACACAGAACTCACATCCAGCCTATATTACTGGGAGAGAAATACAGGCCTCACATTCAGCCTATATTACTGGGAGAGACACACATAGCTCACATCCAGCCTATATTACTGGGAGAGACACACATAGCTCACATCCAGCCTATATTACTGGGAGAGACACACATATCTCACATTTAGCCTATATTACTGGGTGAGACACAAATAGCTCACATCCAGCCTCTATTACTGTGAGAGACACACAGAACTCACATCCAGCCTATATTACTGGAAGAGACACACAGACCTCACATCCAGCCTATATTACTGGGAGACACACACAGATCTCACATCCAGCCTATATTACTGGGAAAGACACACAGACCTCACATCCAGCCTATGCTATTGGCAGAGACACACAAACCTCACATTCAGCCTATATTACTGGGAGACACTCACAGATCTCACATCCATCCTATATTACTGGGAGAGACAAACAGACCTCACATCCAGTCTATATTACTGGGAGAGACACACAGACCTCACATCCAGCCTATATTACTGGGAGAGACACAGCTCACATCCAGTCTATATTAGTGGGAGAGACACAGAGAGCTCACATCCAGCCTATATTACTGGGAGAGACACACAGATCTCACATCCAGCCTATATTACTGGGAGACACACTGACCTCACATCCAGCCAATATTACTGGCCGAGACACAGAGACCTCACATCCAGCCTATATTACTGGGAGAGACACACAATCCTCACATCCAGCCTATATTACTGGGATAGACACACAGACCTCACATCCAGCCTAAACTAATGGCAGAGACACACAATCCTCACATCCAGCCTATATTACTGGGAGACACACACCGATCTCACATCCTGCCTATATTGCTGGGAGCGACACCCAGACATCACATCCAGCCTATACGAATGGCAGAGACACACAGACCTCACATCCAGCCTACATTACTGGGAGACACACCCAGATCTCATATCCTGCCTATATTACTGGGAGAGACACACAGACGTCACATCTAGCCTATAAGAATGGCAGAGACACACAGATCTCACATTCAGCCTATATTACTGGGAGAGACAAACAGCACACATCCAGCCTATACTACTACGAGAGACACACAGATCTCACATCCAACCTATATTACTGGGAGAGACACACAGACCTCACATTCAGCCTATATTACTAGGAGAGGCAATCAAACCTCACATCCAGCCTATATTACTGGGACAGACACACAGACCTCACATCCAGACTATATTACTGGGAGAGACACACAGACCTCACATCCAGCCTATATTACTGGGAGAGACACACATATCTCACATCCAACCTATATTACTGGGAGAGACACACAGACCTCACATCCAGCCTATATTACTGGGAGAGACACACAGACCTCACATCCAGCCTATATTACTGGGAGAGACACACAGACCTCACATCCAGCCTATATTACTGGGAGAGACACACAGATCTCACATTCAGCCTATATTACTGGGAGAGACACACAGATCTCAAATCCAGCCTATATTACTGGGAGAGACACACAGATCTCACATCCAGCCTATATTACTGGGGGGCACACACAGACCTCACATCCAGCCTATATTACTGGGAGACACACACAGAACTCACAAACAGCCTATATTACTGGGAGACACACACAGAACTCACATCCAGCCTATATTACTGGGAGGCACACACAGACCTCACATCCAGCCTATATTACTGGGAGAGAAATACAGATCTCACATCCAGCCTATATTACTGGGAGAGACACACATATCTCACATGCAGCCTATATTACTAGGAGAGACACACAGGCCGCACATTCAGCCTATATTACTGGGAGAGGCAAACAAACCTCACATCCAGCCTATATTACTGGGAGAGACACACATAGCTCACATCCAGCCTATATTACTGGGAGAGACACACATATCTCACATTTAGCCTGTGTTACTGGGAGAGACACAAATAGCTCACATCCAGCCTATATTACTGTGACAGACACACAGAGCTCACATCCAGCCTATATTACTGGGAGAGACACACAGACTTCACATCCAGCCTATTTTACTGGGAGACACACACAGATTTCACACCCAGCCTATATTACTGGGAAAGAAACACAGACCTCACGTCCAGCCTATACTATTGGCAGAGACACACAGACCTCACATTCAGCCTATATTACTGGGAGACTCTCACAGATCTCACATCCATCCTATATTACTGGGAGAGACAAACAGACCTCACATCCAGTCTATATTACTGGGAGAGACAAACAGACTTCACATCCAGTCTATATTACTGGGAGAGACACAGAGAGCTCACATCCAGCCTATATTACTGGGAGAGACACACAGACCTCACATCCAGCCTATATTACTGTGAGACACACTGACCTCACATCCAGCCAATATTACTGGGAGAGACACACAGACCTCACATCCAGCCTAAACTAATGGCAGAGGCACACAGACCTCATATCCAGCCTATATTACTGGGAGACACACACCGATCTCACATCCTGCCTATATTGCTGGGAGCGACACCCAGACATCACATCCAGCCTATACGAATGGCAGAGACACACAGACCTCACATCCAGCGTATATTACTGGAAGAGGAGAGACACACAGACCTCATATCCAGCCTACATTACTGGGAGACACACACAGATCTCATATCCTGCCTATATTACTGGGAGAGACACACAGACCTCACATTCAGCCTATATTACTGGGAGAGGCAATCAAACCTCACATCCAGCCTATATTACTGGGAGAGACACACAGACCTCACATCCAGACTATATTACTGGGAGAGACACACAGACCTCACATCCAGCCTATATTACTGGGAGAGACACACAGATCTCACATCCAACCTATATTACTGGGAGAGACACACAGACCTCACATTAAGCCTATATTACTGGGAGAGACACACAGACCTCACATCCAGCCTATATTACTGGGAGAGACACACAGATCTCACATTCAGCCTATATTACTGGGAGAGACACACAGATCTCACATCCAGCCTATATTACTGGGAGAGACACACAGATCTCACATCCAGCCTATATTACTGGGGGGCACACACAGACCTCACATCCAGCCTATATTACTGGGAGACACACACAGAACTCACATCCAGCCTATATTACTTGGAGACACACACAGAACTCACATCCAGCCTATATTACTGGGAGGCACACACAGACCTCACATCCAGCCTATATTACTGGGAGAGAAATACAGATCTCACAACCAGCCTATATTACTGGTAGAGACACACATATCTCACATCCAGCCTATATTACTAGGAGAGACACACAGGCCTCACATTCAGCCTATATTACTGGGAGAGGCAAACAAACCTCACATCCAGCCTATATTACTGGGAGAGACACACATAGCTCACATCCAGCCTATATTACTGGGAGAGACACACATATCTCACATTTAGCCTATATTACTGGTAGAGACACAAATAGCTCACATCCAGCCTATATTACTGGGAGAGACACAAAGAGCTCACATCCAGCCTATATTACTGGGAGAGACACACAGACCTCACATCCAGCCTATATTACTGGGAGACACACACAGATTTCACATCCAGCCTATACTATTGGCAGAGACACACAGACCTCACATTCAGCCTATATTACTGGGAGACTCTCACAGATCTCACATCCATCCTATATTACTGGGAGAGACAAACAGACCTCACATCCAGTCTATATTACTGGGAGAGACAAACAGACCTCACATCCAGTCTATATTACTGGGAGAGACACAGCTCACATCCAGCCTATATTAGTGGGAGAGACACAGAGAGCTCACATCCAGCCTATATTACTGGGAGAGACACACAGACCTCACATCCAGCCTATATTACTGGGAGACACACACAGATCTCATATCCTGCCTATATTACTGGGAGAGACACACAGACGTCACATCTAGCCTATAGGAATGGCAGAGACACACAGATCTCACATTCAGCCTATATTACTGGGAGAGACAAACAGAGCACACATCCTGCCTATAGTACTAGGAGAGACACACAGATCTAACATTCAGCCTATATTACTGGGAGAGACAAACAGACCTCACATCCAGGCTATATTAGTGGGAGAGACACACAGACCTCACATCCAGCCTATATTACTGGAAGAGACACACAAACCTCACATCCAGCCTATATTAATGGGAGAGACACACAGACCTCACATCCAGCCTATATTACTGGGAGAGACACACAAACCTCACATCCAGCCTATATTAATGGGAGAGACACACAGACCTCACATCCAGCCTATATTACTGGGAGAGACACACAGTCCTCACATCCAGTCTATATTACTGGGAGAGACCCACAGATCTCAAATCCAGCCTATATTACTGGGAGAGACACACAGATCTCACATGCAGCCTATATTAGCCTATATTACTGGGAGAGACACACAGACCTCACATCCAGCCTATATTACTTGGAGAGACACACAGACTTCACATCCAGCTTATATTACTGGGAGAGACACAAAGACCTAACATCCAGCCTATACTACTGGGAAAGACAAACAGACCTCACATCCAACCTATATTACTGGCAGAGGAGAGACACACAGACCTCATATCCAGCCTATGTTACTGGAAGACACACACAGATCTCACATCCTGCCTATATTAATGGTAGAGACACACAGACCTCACATCCAGCCTATACTACTGGGAAAGAAAAACACACCTCACATCCAGCCTATATTACTGGCAGAGACACACAGAACTCACATCCAGCTTATATTACTGGGAGAGACACACAGACCTCACATCCAGCCTACATTGCTGAGCGAGACGCACAGACCTCACATCCAGCCTATATTACTGAGAGGCACACACAGACCTCACATCGAGCCTGTATTACTGGTAGAGTCATACAGACCTCACGTCCAGCCTATATTACTGAGAGAGACACACAGACCTCACATCCAGCCTATATTACTGGGAGACACACACACAGACCTCCCATCCAGCCTATATTACTGGGAGAGACACACAGAGCTGACATCCAGCCTATATTACTGGGAGAGACACACAGATCTCACATCCAGCCTATATTACTGGGAGAGACACACAGACCTCACATCCAGCCTATATTACTGGGAGAGACACACAGATCTCACTTCCAGCCTATATTACTGGGAGACACACTCACAGACCCCACATCCAGCCTATATTACTGTGAGACACATACAAACCTCACATCCAGCCTATATTACTGGGAGAGACACACAGATCTCACATCCAGCCTACATTACTGGGAGACACACACACAGACCTCACATCCAGCCTATATTACTGGGAGAGAAACAGATCTCACATTTAGCCTATATTACTGGGCGAGACAAACAGACCTCACATCCAGGCTATATTAGTGGGAGAGACACACAGACCTCACATCCAGCCTATATTACTGGAAGAGACACACAAACCTCACATCCAGCCTATATTAATGGGAGAGACACACAGACCTCACATCCAGCCTATATTACTGGGAGAGACACACAAACCTCACATCCAGCCTATATTAATGGGAGAGACACACAGACCTCACATCCAGCCTATATTACTGGGAGAGACACAGTCCTCACATCCAGCCTATATTACTGGGAGAGACACACAGACCTCACATCCGACCTATATTACTGGGAGAGACCCACAGATCTCAAATCCAGCCTATATTACTGGGAGAGACACACAGATCTCAAATCCAGCCTATATTACTGGGAGAGACACACAGATCTCACATCCAGCCTATATTAGCCTATATTACTGGGAGAGACACACAGACCTCACATCCAGCCTATATTACTGGGAGAGACATACAGACCTCACATCCAGCCTATATTACTTGGAGAAACACACATACCTCACATCCAGCCTATATTACTAGAAGAGACACACAGACCTCACATCGAGCTTATATTACTGGGAAAGACAAACAGACCTCACATTCAACCTATATTACTGGCAGAGGAGAGACACACAGACCTCATATCCAGCCTATGTTACTGGGAGGCACACACAGATCTCACATTCTTCCTATATTACTGGGAGAGACACACAGACCTCACATCGAGCTTATATTACTGGGAGAGACACAAAGACCTCACATCCAGCCTATACTACTGGGAAAGACAAATAGACCTCACATCCAACCTATATTACTGGCAGAGGAGAGACACACAGACCTCACATCCAGCCTATATTACTGGGAAAGACAAACAGACCTCACATCCAACCTATATTACTGGCAGAGGAGAGACACACAGACCTCACATCCAGCCTATATTACTGGGAGAGACATACAGACCTCACATCCAGCCTATATTACTTGGAGAAACACACATACCTCACATCCAGCCTATATTACTAGAAGAGACACACAGACCTCACATCGAGCTTATATTACTGGGAAAGACAAACAGACCTCACATTCAACCTATATTACTGGCAGAGGAGAGACGCACAGACCTCATATCCAGCCTATGTTACTGGGAGGCACACACAGATCTCACATTCTTCCTATATTACTGGGAGAGACACACAGACCTCACATCGAGCTTATATTACTGGGAGAGACACAAAGACCTCACATCCAGCCTATACTACTGGGAAAGACAAATACACCTCACATCCAACCTATATTACTGGCAGAGGAGAGACACACAGACCTCACATCCAGCCTATATTACTGGGAAAGACAAACAGACCTCACATCCAACCTATATTACTGGCAGAGGAGAGACACACAGACCTCACATCCAGCCTATATTACTGGGAGAGACATACAGACCTCACATCCAGCCTATATTACTTGGAGAAACACACATACCTCACATCCAGCCTATATTACTGGGAGAGACACACAGACCTCACATCGAGCTTATATTAATGGGAGAGACACAAAGACCTCACATCCAGCCTATATTACTGGGAAAGACAAACAGACCTCACATCCAGTCTATATTACTGGGAGAGACAAACAGATCTCACATCCAGCCTATATTACTGGGAGACACACACAGACCTCACATCCAGCCTATATTACTGGGAGGCACACACACAGATCTCCCATACAGCCTATATTACTGGGAGAGACACACAGCTCACATCCAGCCTATATTACTGGGAGAGACACACAGACCTCACATCCAGCCTATATTACTGGGAGAGACACACATATCTCACATCCAGCCTATATTACTGGGAGAGACACACAGATCTCACATCCAGCCTATATTACTGGGAGAGACACACATATCTCACATCCAGCCTATATTACTGGGAGAGACACACAGACCTCAAATCCAGCCTATATTACTGGGAGAGACACACAGACCTCACATCAAGCCTATATTACTGGGAGAGACACACAGATCTCACATGCAGCCTATATTACTGGGAGACACAAACACAGACCCTCACATCCAGCCTATATTACTGGGAGAGACATACCAACCTCACATCCAGCCTATATTACTGCAAGAGACACACAGATCTCACATCCAGCCTATATTACTGTGAGACACACACACAAACCTCACATCCAGCCTATATTACTGGGAGAGAAACACAGATCTCACATTTAGCCTATATTACTGGCTGAGGAGAGACACACAGATCTCACATCCAGCCTATATTACTGGGAGACACACACACAGACCTCACATTCAGCCTATATTACTGGGAGAGACACACAGACCTCACATCCAGTCTATACTACTGGGAGAGACACACAGACCTCACATTCAGCCTATATGACTGGGAGACACCCACAGATCTCACATCCAGCCTATATTACTGGGAGAAACAAACAGACCTCACGTCCAGCCTATATTACTGGGAGAGACACACAGACCTCACATCCAGCCTATATTACTGGGAGAGACACACAGACCTCACATCCAACCTATATTACTGGGGGAGACAAACAGACCTTACATAAAGCCTATACAGATCTCACATCCAGCCTATATTACTGGGAGAGACACACAGGCCTCACATCCAGCCTATATTAATGGGAGAGACACACAGACCTCACATCCAGCCTATACTACTGGGAAAGACAAACAGACCTCACATCCAGCCTATATTACTGGGAGAGACACACAGAACTCACATCCAGCTTATATTACTGGGAGAGACACACAGACCTCACATCCAGCCTATGCTACTGGGAGAGACACACAGACCTCACATTCAACCTATATTTCTGGGAGAGATCCACAGATCTCACATCCAGCCTATATTACTGGGAGAGACACACAGATCTCACATTCAGCCTATATTACTGGGAGAAACACACAGACCTCACATGCAGCCTATGTTACTGGGAGAGACACACAAACCTCACATCCAGCCTATATTACTGGGAGAGACACACAGACCTCACATCCAGCCTATATTACTGGGAGACACACAAAGACCTCACATCTAACCTATATTACTGGGAGAGACACATAAACCTCACATCCAGCCTATATTTCTGGGAGAGACACACAGACCTCACATCCAACCTATATTGCTGGCAGAGGAGAGACACACAGACCTCATATCCAGCCTATATTACTGGGAGAGACACACAGACCTCACATCCAGCCTATATTACTGGGCGAGACACACAGACCTCACATCCAGTCTATACTACTGGGAGAGACACACAGACATCACATTCAGCCTATATTACCAGGAGAGGCAAACAAACCTCACATCCAGCCTATATTACTGCGAGAGACACACATAGCTCACATCCAGCCTAAATTACTGGGAGAGACACACATATCTCACATTCAGCCTATATAACTGGGAGAGACACAAATAGCTCACATCCAGCCTTTATTACTGTGAGAGACACACAGAGCTCACATCCAGCCTATATTACTGGGAGAGACACACAGGCCTCACATCCAGCCTATATTACTGGGAGACACACACAGATCTCACATCCATCCTATATTACTGGGAGAGATAAACAGACCTCACATCCAGTCTATATTACTGGGAGAGACACACAAACCTCACATCCAGCCAATATTACTGGGAGAGACACACAAACCTCACATCCAGCCTTTACTAATGGCAGAGACACAAAGACCTCATATCCAGCCTATATTACTGGGAGACACACACCGATCTCACATCCTGCCTATATTACTAGGAGTGACACCCAGACATCACATCCAGCCTATACGAATGGCAGAGACACACAGACCTCACATCCAGCATATATTACTGGGAGAGGAGAGACACACAGACCTCATATCCAGCCTACATTACTGGGAGACACACACAGATCTCACATCCTGCCTATATTACTGGGAGAGACACACAGACGTCACATCTAGCCTATAAGAATGGCAGAGACAAACAGACCTCACATCCAGCCTATATTACTGGGAAAGGCAAACAGACCTCACATCCAACCTATATTACTGGCAGAGGAGAGACACACAGACCTCACATCCAGCCTATATTACTGGGAGAGACACACAGACCTCACATCGAGCTTATATTCCTGGGAGAGACACAAAGACCTCACATCCAGCCTACACTACTGGGAAAGACAAACAGATCTCACATCCAGTCTATATTACTGGGAGAGACACACAAACCTCACATCCAGTCTATATTACTGGCAGAGACACAGAGACCTCACATTCAGCCTATATTACTGGGAGAGACTCACAAACCTCACATCCAGCCTTTATTACTGGGAGAGACTCACAAACCTCACATCCAGCCTTTATTACTGGGAGAGACACACAGACCTCACATCCAGGCTATATTAGTGGGAGAGACACACAGTCCTCACATCCAGCCTATATTACTGGGAGAGACACACAGATGTCACATCTAGCCTATAAGAATGGCAGAGACACACAGATCTCACATTCAGCCTATATTACTGGGAGAGACACACAGAGCACACATCCAACCTATAGTACTTGGAGAGACACACAGATCTAACATTCAGCCTATATTACTGGGAGAGACAAACAGACCTCACATCCAGGCTATATTAGTGGGAGAGACACACAGTCCTCACATCCAGCCTATATTACTGGAAGAGACACACAAACCTCACATCCAGCCTATATTAATAGGAGAGACACACAGACCTCACATCCAGCCTATATTACTGGGAGAGACACACAAACCTCACATCCAGCCTATATTAATGGGAGAGACACACAGACCTAACATCCAGCCTATATTACTGGGAGAGACACACAGACCTCACATCCGACCTATATTACTGGGAGAGACCCACATATCTCAAATCCAGCCTATATTACTGGGAGAGACACACAGATCTCAAATCCAGCCTATATTACTGGGAGAGACACACAGATCTCACATCCAGCCTATATTAGCCTATATTACTGGGAGAGACACACAGACCTCACATCCAGCCTATATTACTGGGAGAGACATACAGACCTCACATCCAGCCTATATTACTGGGAGAGACATACAGACCTCACATCCAGCCTATATTACTTGGAGAAACACACATACCTCACATCCTGCCTATATTACTGGGAGAAACACACAGACCTCACATCCAATCTATATTACTAGAAGAGACACACAGACCTCACATATAGCTTATATTACTGGGAGAGACACAAAGACCTCACATCCAGCCTATACTACTGGGAAAGACAAACAGACCTCACATCCAACCTATATTACTGGCAGAGGAGAGACACACAGACCTCATATCCAGCCTATGTTACTTGGAGGCACACACAGATCTCACATCCTTCCTATATTACTGGGAGAGACACACAGACCTCACATCCAACCTATATTACTGGCAGAGGAGAGACACACAGACCTCACATCCAGCCTATATTACTGGGAAAGACAAACAGACCTCACATCCAACCTATATTACTGGCAGAGGAGAGACACACAGACCTCACATCCAGCCTATATTACTGGGAGAGACATACAGACCTCACATCCAGCCTATATTACTTGGAGAAACACACATACCTCACATCCAGCCTATATTACTGGGAGAGACACACAGACCTCATATTGAGCTTATATTACTGGGAGAGACACAAAGACCTCACATCCAGCCTATATTACTGGGAAAGACAAACAGACCTCACATCCAGTCTATATTACTGGGAGAGACAAACAGATCTCACATCCAGCCTATATTACTGGGAGACACACACAGACCTCACATCCAGCCTATATTACTGGGAGGCACACACACAGATCTCCCATACAGCCTATATTACTGGGAGAGACACACAGCTCACATCCAGCCTATATTACTGGGAGAGACACACATATCTCACATCCAGCCTATATTACTGGGAGAGACACACAGACCTCACATCCAGCCTATATTACTGGGAGAGATACACATATCTCACATCCAGCCTATATTACTGGGAGAGACACACAGACCTCACATCCAGCCTATATTACTGGGAGAGACACACAGACCTCACATCAAGCCTATATTACTGGGAGAGACACACAGATCTCAAATGCAGCCTATATTACTGGGAGACACAAACACAGACCCTCACATCCAGCCTATGTTACTGGGAGAGACATACAGATCTCACATCCAGCCTATATTACTGTGAGACACACACACAAACCTCAAATCCAGCCTATATTACTGGGAGAGAAACACAGATCTCACATTTAGCCTATATTACTGGCTGAGGAGAGACACACAGATCTCACATCCAGCCTATATTACTGGGAGACACACACACAGACCTCACATTCAGCCTATATTACTGGGAGAGACACACAGACCTCACATCCAGTCTATACTACTGGGAGACACCCACAGATCTAACATCCAGCCTATATTACTTGGAGAAACACACAGACCTCACATCCAATCTATATTACTAGAAGAGACACACAGACCTCGCATCCAGCTTATATTACTGGGAGAGACACAAAGACCTCACATCCAGCCTATACTACTGGGAAAGACAAACAGACCTCGCATCCAACCTATATTACTGGCAGAGGAGAGACGCACAGACCTCATATCCAGCCTATGTTACTGGGAGGCACACACAGATCTCACATCCTTCCTATATTACTGGGAGAGACACACAGACCTCACATCGAGCTTATATTACTGGGAGAGACACAAAGACCTCACATCCAACCTATATTACTGGGAAAGACAAACAGACCTCACATCCAACCTATATTACTGGCAGAGGAGAGACACACAGACCTCACATCCAGCCTATATTACTGGGAGAGACATACAGACCTCACATCCAGCCTATATTACTTGGAGAAACACACATATCTCACATCCAGCCTATATTACTGGGAGAGACACACAGACCTCACATCGAGCTTATATTACTGAGAGAGACACAAAGACCTCACATCCAGCCTATATTAGTGCAAGAGACACACAGATCTCACATCCAGCCTATATTACTGTGAGACACACACACAAACCTCACATCCAGCCTATATTACTGGGAAAGACAAACAGACCTCACATCCAGTCTATATTACTGGGAGAGACAAACAGATCTCACATCCAGCCTATATTACTGGGAGACACACACAGACCTCACATCCAGCCTATATTACTGGGAGGCACACACACAGATCTCCCATACAGCCTATATTGCTGGGAGAGACACACAGACCTCACATCCAGCCTATATTACTGGGAGAGACACACAGACCTCATATCCAGCCTATATTACTGGGAGACACACACAGACCTCACATCCAGCCTATATTACTGGGAGGCACACACACAGATCTCCCATCCAGCCTATATTACTGGGAGAGACACACAGTTCACATCCATCCTATATTAATGGGAGAGACACACAGACCTCACATCCAGCCTATATTACTGGGAGAGACACAGATATCTCACATCCAGCCTATATTACTGGGAGAGACACACAGACCTCACATCCAGCCTATATTACTGGGAGAGACACACATATCTCACATCCAGCCTATATTACTGGGAGAGACACACAGACCTCACATCCAGCCTATATTACTGGGAGAGACACACAGATCTCACATGCAGCCTATATTACTGGGAGACACAAACACAGACCCTCACATCCAGCCTATATTACTGGGAGAGACATACAGACCTCACATCCAGCCTATATTACTGTGAGACACACACACAAACCTCACATCCAGCCTATATTACTGGGAGAAACACACAGACCTCACATCCAATCTATATTACTAGAAGAGACACACAGACCTCGCATCCAGCTTATATTACTGGGAGAGACACAAAGACCTCACATCCAGCCTATACTACTGGGAAAGACAAACAGACCTCGCATCCAACCTATATTACTGGCAGAGGAGAGACGCACAGACCTCATATCCAGCCTATGTTACTGGGAGGCACACACAGATCTCACATCCTTCCTATATTACTGGGAGAGACACACAGACCTCACATCGAGCTTATATTACTGGGAGAGACACAAAGACCTCACATCCAACCTATATTACTGGGAAAGACAAACAGACCTCACATCCAACCTATATTACTGGCAGAGGAGAGACACACAGACCTCACATCCAGCCTATATTACTGGGAGAGACATACAGACCTCACATCCAGCCTATATTACTTGGAGAAACACACATATCTCACATCCAGCCTATATTACTGGGAGAGACACACAGACCTCACATCGAGCTTTTATTACTGGGAGAGACACAAAGACCTCACATCCAGCCTATATTAGTGCAAGAGACACACAGATCTCACATCCAGCCTATATTACTGTGAGACACACACACAAACCTCACATCCAGCCTATATTACTGGGAAAGACAAACAGACCTCACATCCAGTCTGTATTACTGGGAGAGACAAACAGATCTCACATCCAGCCTATATTACTGGGAGACACACACAGACCTCACATCCAGCCTATATTACTGGGAGGCACACACACAGATCTCCCATACAGCCTATATTACTGGGAGAGACACACAGACCTCACATCCAGCCTATATTACTGGGAGAGACACACAGACCTCACATCCAGCCTATATTACTGGGAGACACACACAGACCTCACATCCAGCCTATATTACTGGGAGGCACACACACAGATCTCCCATCCAGCCTATATTACTGGGAGAGACACACAGCTCACATCCAGCCTATATTAATGGGAGAGACACACAGACCTCACATCCAGCCTATATTACTGGGAGAGACACAGATATCTCACATCCAGCCTATATTACTGGGAGAGACACACAGACTTCACATCCAGCCTATATTACTGGGAGAGACACACATATTTCACATCCAGCCTATATTACTGGGAGAGACACACAGACCTCACATCAAGCCTATATTACTGGGAGAGACACACAGATCTCACATGCAGCCTATATTACTGGGAGACACAAACACAGACCCTCACATCCAGCCTATATTACTGGGAGAGACATACAGACCTCACATCCAGCCTATATTACTGTGAGACACACACACAAACCTCACATCCAGCCTATATTACTGGGAGAGAAACACAGATCTCACATTTAGCCTATATTACTGGCTGAGGAGAGACACACAGATCTCACATCCAGCCTTTATTACTGGGAGACACACACACAGACCTCACATTCAGCCTATATTACTGGGAGAGACACACAGACCTCACATCCAGTCTATACTACTGGGAGAGACACACAGACCTCACATTCAGCCTATATGACTGGGAGACACCCACAGATCTCACATCCAGCCTATATTACTGGGAGAGACAAACAAACCTCACATCCAGCCTACATTACTGGGAGAGACACACAGACCTCACATCCAGCCTATATTACTGGGAGAGACACACAGACCTCACATCCAACCTATATTACTGGGGGAGACAAACAGACCTTATATAAAGCCTATACAGATCTCACATCCAGCCTATATTACTGGGAGAGACACACAGGCCTCACATCCAGCCTATATTAATGGGAGAGACACACAGACCTCACATCC
Organism: Phyllobates terribilis; assembly: GCF_046119375.1. NCBI lineage: Eukaryota > Metazoa > Chordata > Amphibia > Anura > Dendrobatidae > Phyllobates > Phyllobates terribilis. The sequence continues at coordinate 16,037,172 of NW_027362774.1, forward strand.
AGCCTATGTTACTGGGAGAGACACACAGACCTCACATCCAGCCTATGCTACTGGGAGAGGCACACAAACCTCACATCCAGCCTATATTACTGGGAGAGACACACAGACCTCACATCCAGCCTATATTACTGGGAGAGACCCACAGATCTCACATCCAGCCTATATTACTGGGAGAGACACACAGATCTCACATCCAGCCTATATTACTGGGAGAGACACACAGATCTCACATCCAGCCTATATTACTGGGAGAAACACACACACCTCACATTCAACCTATATTTCTGGGAGAGACCCACATATCTCACATCCAGCCTATATTACTGGGAGAGACACACAGATCTCACATCCAGCCTATATTACTGGGAGAAACACACAGACCTCACATTCAACCTATATTTCTGGGAGAGACCCACAGATCTCACATCCTGCCTATATTACTGGGAGAGACACACAGATCTCACATTCAGCCTATATTACTGGGAGAAACACACAGACCTCACATGCAGCCTATGTTACTGGGAGAGACACACAAACCTCACATCCAGCCTATATTACTGGGAGAGACACACAGACCTCACATCCAGCCTATATTACTGGGAGACACACAAAGACCTCACATCCAGCCTATATTACTGGGAGAGACACACAGACCTCACATCCAGCCTATATTACTGGGAGAGACACAAACACCTCACATCTAACCTATATTACTGGGAGAGACACATAAACCTCACATCCAGCCTATATTTCTGGAAGAGACACACAGACCTCACATCCAGCCTATATTACTGGGAGAGACACACAGACCTCACATCCAGCCTATATTACTGGGAGAGACACACAGACCTCACATCCAGTCTATACTACTGGGAGAGACACACAGACATCACATTCAGCCTATATTACCAGGAAAGGCAAACAAACCTCACATCCAGCCTATATTACTGCGAGAGACACACATAGCTCACATCCAGCCTAAATTACTGGGAGAGACACACATATCTCACATTCAGCCTATATAACTGGGAGAGACACAAATAGCTCACATCCAGCCTTTATTACTGTGAGAGACACACAGAGCTCACATCCAGCCTATATTACTGGGAGAGACACACAGGCCTCACATCCAGCCTATATTACTGGGAGACACACACAGATCTCACATCCAGCCTATATTACTGGGAGAGACACACAGACCTCACATCCAGCCAATACTATTGGCAGAGACACACAGACCTCACATTCAGCCTATATTACTGGGAGACACTCACAGATCTCACATCCATCCTATAATACTGGGAGAGATAAACAGACCTCAGATCCATCCTATATTACTGGGAGAGATAAACAGACCTCACATCCAGTCTATATGACTGGGAGAGACACACAGACCTCACATCCAGCCTATATTTCTGGAAGAGCCACACAGACCTCACATCCAGTCTATATGACTGGGAGAGACACACAGATCTCACATCCAGCCTATATTACTGGGAGAGACACACAGATCTCACATCCAGCCTATATTACTGGGAGAAACACACAGACCTCACATGCAGCCTATATTACTGGGAGAAACACACAGACCTCACATTCAACCTATATTTCTGGGAGAGACCCACAGATCTCACATCCAGCCTATATTACTGGGAGAGACACACAGATCTCACATCCAGCCTATATTACTGGGAGAAACACACAGACCTCACATGCAGCCTATGTTACTGGGAGAGACACACAAACCTCACATCCAGCCTATATTACTGGGAGAGACACACAGACCTCACATCCAGCCTATATTACTGGGAGACACACAAAGACCTCACATCCAGCCTATATTACTGGGAGAGACACACAGACCTCACATCCAGTCTATACTACTGGGAGAGACACACAGACATCACATTCAGCCTATATTACCGGGAGAGGCAAACAAACCTCACATCCAGCCTATATTACTGCGAGAGACACACATAGCTCACATCCAGCCTAAATTACTGGGAGAGACACAAATAGCTCACATCCAGCCTTTATTACTGTGAGAGACACACAGAGCTCACATCCAGCCTATATTACTGGGAGAGACACACAGGCCTCACATCCAGCCTATATTACTGGGAGACACACACAGATCTCACATCCAGCCTATATTACTGGGAGAGACACACAGACCTCACATCCAGCCAATATTGCTGGGAGAGACACACAGACCTCACATTCAGCCTATATTACTGGGAGACACTCACAGATCTCACATCCATCCTATATTACTGGGAGAGATAAACAGACCTCACATCCAGCCAATATTGCTGGCAGAGACACAGAGACCTCACATTCAGCCTATATTACTGGGAGAGACACACAAACCTCACATCCAGCCTTTATTACTGGGAGAGACACACAGACCTCACATCCAGCCAATACTATTGGAAGAGACACACAGATCTCACATTCAGCCTATATTACAGGGAGACACTCACAGATCTCACATCCATCCTATATTACTGGGAGAGATAAACAGACCTCACATCCAGTCTATATTACTGGGAGAGACACACAAACCTCACATCCAGCCAATATTGCTGGCAGAGACACAGAGACCTCACATTCAGCCTATATTACTGGGAGAGACACACAAACCTCACATCCAGCCTTTATTACTGGGAGAGATAAACAGACCTCACATCCAGTCTATATTACTGGGAGAGACACACAGACCTCACATCCAGCCTATATTTCTGGGAGAGACACACAGACCTCACATCCAACCTATATTACTGGGGGAGACAAACAGACCTTATATAAAGCCTATACAGATCTCACATCCAGCCTATATTACTGGGAGAGACACACAGGCCTCACATCCAGCCTATATTAATGGGAGAGACACACAGGCCTCACATCCAGCCTATGTTACTGGGAGAGACACACAGACCTCACATCCAGCCTATGCTACTGGGAGAGGCACACAAACCTCACATCCAGCCTATATTACTGGGAGAGACACAGACCTCACATCCAGCCTATATTACTGGGAGAGACCCACAGATCTCACATCCAGCCTATATTACTGGGAGAGACACACAGATCTCACATCCAGCCTATATTACTGGGAGAGACACACAGATCTCACATCCAGCCTATATTACTGGGAGAAACACACAGACCTCACATGCAGCCTATATTACTGGGAGAAACACACAAACCTCACATTCAACCTATATTTCTGGGAGAGACCCACAGATCTCACATCCAGCCTATATTACTGGGAGAGACACACAGATCTCACATCCAGCCTTTATTACTGGGAGAAACACACAGACCTCACATTCAACCTATATTTCTGGGAGAGACCCACAGATCTCACATCCAGCCTATATTACTGGAAGAGACACACAGATCTCACATTCAGCCTATATTACTGGGAGAAACACACAGACCTCACATGCAGCCTATGTTACTGGGAGAGACAAACAAACCTCACATCCAGCCTATATTACTGGGAGAGACACACAGACCTCACATCCAGCCTATATTACTGGGAGACACACAAAGACCTCACATCCAGCCTATATTACTGGGAGAGACACACAGACCTCACATCCAGCCTATATTACTGGGAGAGACACACACACCTCACATCTAACCTATATTACTGGGAGAGACACATAAACCTCACATCCAGCCTATATTTCTGGGAGAGACACAGAGACCACACATCCAACCTATATTGCTGGCAGAGGAGAGACACACAGACCTCACATCCAGCCTATATTACTGGGAGAGACACACAGACCTCACATTCAGCCTATATTACCAGGAGAGGCAAACAAACCTCACATCCAGCCTATATTACTGCGAGAGACACACATAGCTCACATCCAGCCTAAATTACTGGGATAGACACACATATCTCACATTCAGCCTATATAACTGGGAGAGACACAAATAGCTCACATCCAGCCTTTATTACTGTGAGAGACACACAGAGCTCACATCCAGCCTATATTACTGGGAGAGACACACAGACCTCACATCCAGCCAATACTATTGGCAGAGACACACAGACCTCACATTCAGCCTATATTACTGGGAGACACTCACAGATCTCACATCCATCCTATATTACTGGGAGAGATAAACAGACCTCACATCCAGTCTATATTACTGGGAGAGACACACAGATCTAACATCCAGCCAATATTGCTGGCAGAGACACAGAGACCTCACATTCAGCCTATATTACTGGGAGAGACACACAAACCTCACATCCAGCCTTTATTACTGGGAGAGACACACAGACCTCACATCCAGCCTAAACTAATGGCAGAGACCCAAAGACCTCATATCCAGCCTATATTACTGGGAGACACACACCGATCTCACATCCTGCCTATATTACTGGGAGCGACACCCAGACATCACATCCAGCCTATACGAATGGCAGAGACACACAGACCTCACATCCAGCATATATTACTGGGAGAGGAGAGACACAAAGACCTCATATCCAGCCTACATTACTGGGAGACACACACAGATCTCACATTCAGCCTATATTACTGGGAGAGACACACAGATCTAACATTCAGCCTATATTACTGGGAGAGACAAACAGACCTCACATCCAGCCTATATTACTGGAAGAGACACACAAACCTCACATCCAGCCTATGTTAATGGGAGAGACACACAAACCTCATATCCATCCTATATTAATGGGAGAGACACACAGACCTCACATTCAGCCTATATTACTGGGAGAGACACACAGATCTAACATTCAGCCTAAATTACTGGGAGAGACACACATATCTCACATTCAGCCTATATAACTGGGAGAGACACAAATAGCTCACATCCAGCCTTTATTACTGTGAGAGACACACAGAGCACACATCCAGCCTATATCACTGGGAGAGGGGAGACACACAAACCTCATATCCAGCCTATGTTACTGGGAGGCACACACAGATCTCACATCCTTCCTATATTACTGGGAGAGACACACAAACCTCACATCCAGCCTATATTACTGGGAGAGACACACAGTCCTCACATCCAGCCTATATCACTGGGAGAGACACACAGTCCTCACATCCAGCCTATATCACTGGGAGAGACACACAGACCTCACATCCAACCTATATTAATGGGAGAGACACACAGACCTCACATCCAGCCTATATTACTGGGAGAGACACACAGTCCTCACATCCAGCCTATATCACTGGGAGAGACACACAGACCTCACATCCAACCTATATTACTGGGAGAGGCCCACAGATCTCAAATCCAGCCTATATTACTGGGAGAGACACACAGATCTCACATCCAGCCTATATTAGCCTATATTACTGGGAGAGACACACAGACCTCACATCCAGCCTATATTACTGGGAGAGACATACAGACCTCACATCCAGCCTATATTACTTGGAGAAACACACATACCTCACATCCAGCCTATATTACTGGGAGAGACACACAGACCTCACATCCAGCTTATATTAGTGGGAGAGACACAAAGACCTCACATCCAGCCTATACTACTGGGAAAGACAAACAGACCTCACATCCAACCTATATTACTGGCAGAGGGGAGACACACAGACCTCATATCCAGCCTATGTTACTGGGAGGCACACACAGATCTCACATCCTTCCTATATTAATGGGGGAGACACACAGACCTCACATCCAGCCTATATTACTGGAAGGCACACACAGATCTCACATCCTTCCTATATTAATGGGAGAGACACAAAGACCTCACATCCAGCCTATATTACTGGAAGGCACACACAGACCTCACGTCCAGCCTGTATTACTGGGAGAGACATACCGACCTCACATCCAGCCTATATTACTGGGAGAGACACACAGACCTCACATCCAGCCTATATTACTGGGAGACACACAGAGACCTCACATCCAACCTTTATTGCTGGCAGAGGAGAGACACACAGACCTCACATCCAGCCTATATTACTGGGAGAGACACACAGACCTCACATCCAGTCTATACTACTGGGAGAGACACACAGACATCAAATTCAGCCTATATTACCAGGAGAGGCAAACAAACCTCACTTCCAGCCTATATTACTGCGAGAGACACACATAGCTCACATCCAGCCTAAATTACTGGGAGAGACACACATATCTCACATTCAGCCTATATAACTGGGAGAGACACAAATAGCTCACATCCAGCCTTTATTACTGTGAGAGACACACAGAGCTCACATCCAGCCTATATTACTGGGAGAGACACACAGACCTCACATCCAGCCAATACTATTGGCAGAGACACACAGACCTCACATTCAGCCTATATTACTGGGAGACACTCACAGATCTCACATCCATCCTATATTACTGGGAGAGATAAACAGACCTCACATCCAGTCTATATTACTGGGAGAGACACACACATCTAACATCCAGCCAATATTGCTGGCAGAGACACAGAGACCTCACATTCAGCCTATATTACTGGGAGAGACACACAAACCTCACATCCAGCCTTTATTACTGGGAGAGACACACAGACCTCACATCCAGCCTAAACTAATGGCAGAGACACAAAGACCTCATATCCAGCCTATATTACTGGGAGAGACACACAGACGTCACATCTAGCCTATAAGAATGGCAGAGACACACAGATCTAACATTCAGCCTATATTACTGGGAGAGACACACAAACCTCACATCCAGCCTATGTTAATGGGAGAGACAAACAGACCTCACATCCAGGCTACATTAGTGGGAGAGACACACAGACCTCACATCCAGCCTATATTACTGGAAGAGACACACAAACCTCACATCCAGCCTATGTTAATGGGAGAGACACACAGACCTCACATCCAGCCTATATTACTGGGAGAGACACACAAACCTCATATCCATCCTATATTAATGGGAGAGACACACAGACCTCACATGCAGCCTATATTACTGGGAGAGACACACAGATCTAACATTCAGCCTAAATTACTGGGAGAGACACACATATCTCACATCCAGCCTATATCACTGGGAGAGGGGAGACACACAAACCTCATATCCAGCCTATGTTACTGGGAGAGACACACAAACCTCACATCCAGGCTATATTAATGGGAGAGACACACAGACCTCACATCCAGCCTATATTACTGGGAGAGACACACAGTCCTCACATCCAGCCTATATCACTGGGAGAGACACACAGACCTCACATCCAACGTATATTACTGGGAGAGACACACAGACCTCACATCCAGCTTATATTAGTGGGAGAGACACAAAGACCTCACATCCAGCCTATACTACTGGGAAAGACAAACAGACCTCACATGCAACCTATATTACTGGCAGAGGGGAGACACACAGACCTCTTATCCAGCCTATGTTACTGGGAGGCACACACAGATCTCACATCCTTCCTATATTAATGGGAGAGACACACAGACCTCACATCCAGCCTATATTACTGGAAGGCACACACAGATCTCACATCCTTCCTATATTAATGGGAGAGACACAAAGACCTCACATCCAGCCTATATTACTGGGAGAGACATACCGACCTCACATCCAGCCTATATTACTGGGAGAGACACACAGACCTCACATCCAGCCTATATTACTGGGAGACACACACACAGATCTCCCATACAGCCTATATTACTGGGAGAGACACACAGCTCACATCCAGCCTATATTACTGGGAGAGACACACATATCTCACATCCAGCCTATATTACTGGGAGAGACACACAGACCTCACATCCAGCCTATATTCCTGGGAGAGACACACATATCTCACATCCAGCCTATATTACTGGAAGAGACACACAGACCTCACATCCAGCCTATATTACTGGGAGAGACACACAGACCTCAAATCAAGCCTATATTAATGGGAGAGACACACAGATCTCACATCCAGCCTATATTACTGGGAGAGACACACAGACCTCAAATCAAGCCTATATTACTGGGAGAGACACACAGATCTCACATCCAGCCTATATTACTGGGAGACACAAACACAGACCTCACATCCAGCCTATATTACTGGGAGAGACATACAGACCTCACATCCAGCCTATATTACTGGAAGAGACACACAGATCTCACATCCAGCCTATATTACTGGGAGACACACACACAGACCTCACATCCAGCCTATATTACTGGGAGAGAAACACAGATCTCACATTTAGCCTATATTACTGGGAGACACACACACAGACCTCACATTCAGCCTATATTACTGGGAGAGACACACAGACCTCACATCCAGCCTATATTACTGGAAGAGACACACAGATCTCACATCCAGTCTATATTACTGGGAGACACACACACAGACCTCACATCCAGCCTATATTACTGGGAGAGAAACACAGATCTCACATTTAGCCTATATTACTGGGAGACACACACACAGACCTCACATTCAGCCTATATGACTGGGAGACACCCACAGATCTCACATCCAGCCTATATTACTGGGAGAGACACACAAACCTCACATCCAGCCTATATTACTGGGAGAGACACACAAACCTCACATCCAGCCTATATTACTGGGAGAGGCACACAGACCTCGCATCCAACCTATATTACTGGGGGAGACACACAGACCTTCAATCCAGCCTATACAGATCTCACATCCAGCCTATATTACTGGGAGAGACACACAGGCCTCACATCCAGCCTATATTAATGGGAGAGACACACAGACCTCACATCCAGCCTATATTACTGGGAGAGACACACAAACCTCACATCCAGCCTATGTTACTGGGAGAGACACAGACCTCACATCCAACCTATATTTCTGGGAGAGACCCACAGATCTCACATCCAGCTTATATTACTGGGAGAGAGACACAGATCTCACATTCAGCATATATTAACCTATATTACTGGGAGAGACACACAGACCTCACATCCAGCCTATCTTACTGGGAGACACACACAGACCTCACATTCAGCCTATATTACTGGGAGATACACACAGATCTCACATCCTGCCTATATTACTGGGAGAAACACACAGACCTCACATGCAGCCAATGTTACTGGGAGAGACACACAAACCTCACATCCAGCCTATATTACTGGGAGAGACACACAGACCTCACATCCAGCCTATATTACTGGGAGACACACAAAGACCTCACATCCAGCCTATATTACTGGAAGAGACACACAGACCTCACATCCAGCCTATATTACTGGGAGAGACACACACACCTCACATCTAACCTATATTACTGGGAGAGACACATAAACCTCACATCCAGCCTATATTTCTGGGAGAGACACAGAGACCTCACATCCAACCTATATTGCTGGCAGAGGAGAGACACACAGACCTCATATCCAGCCTATATTACTGGGAGAGACACACAGACCTCACATCCAGCCTATATTACTGGGAGAGACACACAGACCTCACATCCAGTCTATACTACTGGGAGAGACACACAGACATCACATTCAGCCTATATTACCAGGAGAGGCAAACAAACCTCACATCCAGCCTATATTACTGCGAGAGACACACATAGCTCACATCCAGCCTAAATTACTGGGAGAGACACACATATCTCACATTCAGCCTATATAACTGGGAGAGACACAAATAGTTCACATCCAGCCTTTATTACTGTGAGAGACACACAGAGCTCACATCCAGCCTATATTACTGGGAGAGACACACAGGCCTCACATCCAGCCTATATTACTGGGAGACACACACAGATCTCACATCCAGCCTATATTACTGGGAGAGACACACAGACCTCACATCCAGCCAATACTATTGGCAGAGACACACAGACCTCACATTCAGCCTATATTACTGGGAGACACTCACAGATCTCACATCCATCCTATATTACTGGGAGAGACACACAGATCTAACATCCAGCCAATATTGCTGGCAGAGACACAGAGACCTCACATTCAGCCTATATTACTGGGAGAGACACACAAACCTCACATCCAGCCTTTATTACTGGGAGTGACACCCAGACATCACATCCAGCCTATACGAATGGCAGAGACACACAGACCTCACATCCAGCATATATTACTGGGAGAGGAGAGACACAAAGACCTCATATCCAGCCTACATTACTGGGAGACACACACAGATCTCACATCCTGCCTATATTACTGGGAGAGACACACAGACGTCACATCTAGCCTATAAGAATGGCAGAGACACACAGATCTCACATTCAGCCTATATTACTGGGAGAGACACACAGATCTAACATTCAGCCTATATTACTGGGAGAGACAAACAGACCTCACATCCAGGCTACATTAGTGGGAGAGACCCACAGACCTCACATCCAGCCTATATTACTGGAAGAGACACACAAACCTCACATCCAGCCTATGTTAATGGGAGAGACACACAGACCTCACATCCAGCCTATATTACTGGGAGAGACACACAAACCTCATATCCATCCTATATTAATGGGAGAGACACACAGACCTCACATTCAGCCTATATTACTGGGAGAGACACACAGATCTAACATTCAGCCTAAATTACTGGGAGAGACACACATATCTCACATTCAGCCTATATAACTGGGAGAGACACAAATAGCTCACATCCAGCCTTTATTACTGTGAGAGACACACAGAGCACACATCCAGCCTATAGTACTAGGAGAGACAAACAGACCTCACATCCAACCTATATTACTGGCAGAGGGGAGACACACAAACCTCATATCCAGCCTATGTTACTGGGAGGCACACACAGATCTCACATCCTTCCTATATTACTGGGAGAGACACACAAACCTCACATCCAGGCTATATTAATGGGAGAGACACACAGACCTCACATCCAGCCTATATTACTGGGAGAGACACACAGTCCTCACATCCAGCCTATATCACTGGGAGAGACACACAGACCTCACATCCAACCTATATTACTGGGAGAGGCCCACAGATCTCAAATCCAGCCTATATTACTGGGAGAGACACACAGATCTCACATCCAGCCTATATTAGCCTATATTACTGGGAGAGACACACAGACCTCACATCCAGCCTATATTACTGGGAGAGACATACAGACCTCACATCCAGCCTATATTACTTGGAGAAACACACATACCTCACATCCAGCCTACATTACTGGGAGAGACACTCAGACCTCACATCCAGCTTATATTAGTGGGAGAGACACAAAGACCTCACATCCAGCCTATACTACTGGGAAAGACAAACAGACCTCACATCCAACCTATATTACTGGCAGAGGGGAGACACACAGACCTCATATCCAGCCTATGTTACTGGGAGGCACACACAGATCTCACATCCTTCCTATATTAATGGGAGAGACACACAGACCTCACATCCAGCCTATATTACTGGAAGGCACACACAGATCTCACATCCTTCCTATATTAATGGGAGAGACACAAAGACCTCACATCCAGCCTATATTACTGGAAGGCACACACAGACCTCACGTCCAGCCTGTATTACTGGGAGAGACATACCGACCTCACATCCAGCCTATATTACTGGGAGAGACACACAGACCTCACATCCAGCCTATATTACTGGGAGACACACACACAGATCTCCCATACAGCCTATATTACTGGGAGAGACACACAGCTCACATCCAGCCTATATTACTGGGAGAGACACACATATCTCACATCCAGCCTATATTACTGGGAGAGACACACAGACCTCACATCCAGCCTATATTCCTGGGAGAGACACACATATCTCACATCCAGCCTATATTACTGGAAGAGACACACAGACCTCACATCCAGCCTATATTACTGGGAGAGACACACAGACCTCAAATCAAGCCTATATTACTGGGAGAGACACACAGATCTCACATCCAGCCTATATTACTGGGAGACACAAACACAGACCTCACATCCAGCCTATATTACTGGGAGAGACATACAGACCTCACATCCAGCCTATATTACTGGAAGAGACACACAGATCTCACATCCAGCCTATATTACTGGGAGACACACACACAGACCTCACATCCAGCCTATATTACTGGGAGAGAAACACAGATCTCACATTTAGCCTATATTACTGGGAGACACACACACAGACCTCACATTCAGCCTATATTACTGGGAGAGACACACAGACCTCACATCCAGCCTATATTACTGGAAGAGACACACAGATCTCACATCCAGTCTATATTACTGGGAGACACACACACAGACCTCACATCCAGCCTATATTACTGGGAGAGAAACACAGATCTCACATTTAGCCTATATTACTGGGAGACACACACACAGACCTCACATTCAGCCTATATGACTGGGAGACACCCACAGATCTCACATCCAGCCTATATTACTGGGAGAGACAAACAGACCTCACATCCAGCCTATATTACTGGGAGAGACACACAAACCTCACATCCAGCCTATATTACTGGGAGAGGCACACAGACCTCGCATCCAACCTATATTACTGGGGGAGACACACTGACCTTCAATCCAGCCTATACAGATCTCACATCCAGCCTATATTACTGGGAGAGACACACAGGCCTCACATCCAGCCTATATTAATGGGAGAGACACACAGACCTCACATCCAGCCTATATTACTGGGAGAGACACACAAACCTCACATCCAGCCTATGTTACTGGGAGAGACACAGACCTCACATCCAACCTATATTTCTGGGAGAGACCCACAGATCTCACATCCAGTTTATATTACTGGGAGAGAGACACAGATCTCACATTCAGTTTATATTACTGGGAGAGAGACACAGATCTCACATTCAGCCTATATTAACCTATATTACTGGGAGAGACACACAGACCTCACATCCAGCCTATCTTACTGGGAGACACACACAGACCTCACATCCAGCCTATATTACTGGGAGAGACACACAGATCTCACATCCTGCCTATATTACTGGGAGAAACACACAGACCTCACATGCAGCCTATGTTACTGGGAGAGACACACAAACCTCACATCCAACCTATATTACTGGGGGAGACACACAGACCTCACATCCAGCCTATATTACTGGGAGACACACACAGACCTCACATCCAGCCTATATTACTGGGAGAGACACACAGACCTCACATCCAGCCTATATTACTGGGAGAGACACACACACCTCACATCTAACCTATATTACTGGGAGAGACACATAAACCTCACATCCAGCCTATATTTCTGGGAGAGACACACAGACCTCACATCCAACCTATATTACTGGCAGAGGAGAGACACACAGACCTCATATCCAGCCTATATTACTGGGAGAGACACACAGACCTCACATCCAGCCTATATTACTGGGAGAGACACACTGACCTCATATCCAGCCTATATTACTGGCAGAGGAGAGACACACAGACCTCATATCCAGTCTATATTACGGGGAGAGACACACAGACCTCACATCCAGCCTATATTACTGGGAGACACACACACAGACCTCGCATCCAGCCTATATTTCTGGGAGAGACACACAGACCTCACATCCAACCTATATTACTGGCAGAGGAGAGACACACAGACCTCATATCCAGCCTATATTACTGGGAGAGACAAACAGATCTCACATCCTGCCTATATTACTGGGAGAAACACACAGACCTAACATCCAGTCTATACTACTTGGAGAGACATACAGATCTCACATCCAGCCTATATTATTGGGAGAGACAAACAGATCTCACATCCAGCCTGTATTGCTGGGACAGACACACAGACCTCACATCCAGCCTATATTACTGGGAGAGACACACTGATGTCATATGCAGCCTATACTACTAGGAAAGACAAACAGACCTCACATCCAGCCTTTATTACTGGGAGACACACACTGATCTCACATCCAGCCTTTATTACTGGGAGGAACACAGACCTCACATCCAGCTTATATTACTGGGAGAGACATACAGACCTCGCATCCAGCCTATATTACTGGGAGACACACAGACCTCACATCCAGTCTATATTACGGGGAGAGACACACAGACCTCACATCCAGCCTATATTACTGGGAGACACACACACAGACCTCGCATCCAGCCTATATTACTGGGAGACACACAAAGACCTCACATCCAGCCTATATTACTGGGAGAGACACACAGACCTCACATCCAGTCTATACTACTGGGAGAGACACACAGACATCACATTCAGCCTATATTACCGGGAGAGGCAAACAAACCTCACATCCAGCCTATATTACTGCGAGAGACACACATAGCTCACATCCAGCCTAAATTACTGGGAGAGACACAAATAGCTCACATCTAGCCTTTATTACTGTGAGAGACACACAGAGCTCACATCCAGCCTATATTACTGGGAGAGACACACAGGCCTCACATCCAGCCTATATTACTGGGAGACACACACAGATCTCACATCCAGCCTATATTACTGGGAGAGACACACAGACCTCACATCCAGCCAATATTGCTGGGAGAGACACACAGACCTCACATTCAGCCTATATTACTGGGAGACACTCACAGATCTCACATCCATCCTATATTACTGGGAGAGATAAACAGACCTCACATCCAGCCAATATTGCTGGCAGAGACACAGAGACCTCACATTCAGCCTATATTACTGGGAGAGACACACAAACCTCACATCCAGCCTTTATTACTGGGAGAGACACACAGACCTCACATCCAGCCTAAACTAATGGCAGAGACACACAGACCTCACATTCAGCATATATTACTGGGAGACACACACAGATCTCACATCCAGCCTATATTACTGGGAGAGACACACAGACCTCACATCCAGCCAATACTATTGGAAGAGACACACAGATCTCACATTCAGCCTATATTACTGGGAGACACTCACAGATCTCACATCCATCCTATATTACTGGGAGAGATAAACAGACCTCACATCCAGTCTATATTACTGGGAGAGACACACAAACCTCACATCCAGCCAATATTGCTGGCAGAGACACAGAGAACTCACATTCAGCCTATATTACTGGGAGAGACACACAAACCTCACATCCAGCCTTTATTACTGGGAGAGATAAACAGACCTCACATCCAGTCTATATTACTGGGAGAGACACACAGACCTCACATCCAGCCTATATTTCTGGGAGAGACACACAGACCTCACATCCAACCTATATTACTGGGGGAGACAAACAGACCTTATATAAAGCCTATACAGATCTCACATCCAGCCTATATTACTGGGAGAGACACACAGGCCTCACATCCAGCCTATATTAATGGGAGAGACACACAGGCCTCACATCCAGCCTATGTTACTGGGAGAGACACACAGACCTCACATCCAGCCTATGCTACTGGGAGAGGCACACAAACCTCAAATCCAGCCTATATTACTGGGAGAGACACACAGACCTCACATCCAGCCTATATTACTGGGAGAGACCCACAGATCTCACATCCAGCCTATATTACTGGGAGAGACACACAGATCTCACATCCAGCCTATATTACTGGGAGAGACACACAGATCTCACATCCAGCCTATATTACTGGGAGAAACACACAGACCTCACATGCAGCCTATATTACTGGGAGAAACACACAAACCTCACATTCAACCTATATTTCTGGGAGAGACCCACAGATCTCACATCCAGCCTATATTACTGGGAGAGACACACAGATCTCACATCCAGCCTATATTACTGGGAGAAACACACAGACCTCACATTCAACCTATATTTCTGGGAGAGACCCACAGATCTCACATCCAGCCTATATTACTGGAAGAGACACACAGATCTCACATTCAGCCTATATTACTGGGAGAAACACACAGACCTCACATGCAGCCTATGTTACTGGGAGAGACACACAAACCTCACATCCAGCCTATATTACTGGGAGAGACACACAGACCTCACATCCAGCCTATATTACTGGGAGACACACAAAGACCTCACATCCATCCTATATTACTGGGAGAGACACACAGACCTCACATCCAGCCTATATTACTGGGAGAGACACACACACCTCACATCTAACCTATATTACTGGGAGAGACACATAAACCTCACATCCAGCCTATATTTCTGGGAGAGACACAGAGACCTCACATCCAACCTATATTGCTGGCAGAGGAGAGACACACAGACCTCAGATCCAGCCTATATTACTGGGAGAGAGACACAGACCTCACATCCAGTCTATACTACTGGGAGAGACACACAGACATCACATTCAGCCTATATTACCAGGAGAGGCAAACAAACCTCACATCCAGCCTATATTACTGCGAGAGACACACATAGCTCACATCCAGCCTAAATTACTGGGAGAGACACACATATCTCACATTCAGCCTATATAACTGGGAGAGACACAAATAGCTCACATCCAGCCTTTATTACTGTGAGAGACACACAGAGCTCACAACCAGCCTATATTACTGGGAGAGACACACAGACCTCACATCCAGCCAATACTATTGGCAGAGACACACAGACCTCACATTCAGCCTATATTACTGGGAGACACTCACAGATCTCACATCCATCCTATATTACTGGGAGAGATAAACAGACCTCACATCCAGTCTATATTACTGGGAGAGACACACAGATCTAACATCCAGCCAATATTGCTGGCAGAGACACAGAGACCTCACATTCAGCCTATATTACTGGGAGAGACACACAAACCTCACATCCAGCCTTTATTACTGGGAGAGACACACAGACCTCACATCCAGCCTAAACTAATGGCAGAGACACAAAGACCTCATATCCAGCCTATATTACTGGGAGACACACACCGATCTCACATCCTGCCTATATTACTGGGAGCGACACCCAGACATCACATCCAGCCTATACGAATGGCAGAGACACACAGACCTCACATCCAGCATATATTACTGGGAGAGGAGAGACACAAAGACCTCATATCCAGCCTACATTACTGGGAGACACACACAGATCTCACATCCTGCCTATATTACTGGGAGAGACACACAGACGTCACATCTAGCCTATAAGAATGGCAGAGACACACAGATCTCACATTCAGCCTATATTACTGGGAGAGACACACAGATCTAACATTCAGCCTATATTACTGGGAGAGACAAACAGACCTCACATCCAGGCTACATTAGTGGGAGAGACCCACAGACCTCACATCCAGCCTATATTACTGGAAGAGACACACAAACCTCACATCCAGCCTATGTTAATGGGAGAGACACACAGACCTCACATCCAGCCTATATTACTGGGAGAGACACACAAACCTCATATCCATCCTATATTAATGGGAGAGACACACAGATCTAACATTCAGCCTAAATTACTGGGAGAGACACACATATCTCACATTCAGCCTATATAACTGGGAGAGACACAAATAGCTCACATCCAGCCTATAGTACTAGGAGAGACAAACAGACCTCACATCCAACCTATATTACTGGCAGAGGGGAGACACACAAACCTCATATCCAGCCTATGTTACTGGGAGGCACACCCAGATCTCACATCCTTCCTATATTACTGGGAGAGACACACAGACCTCACATCCAGCCTATATTACTGGGAGAGACACACAGTCCTCACATCCAGCCTATATCACTGGGAGAGACACACAGACCTCACATCCAACCTATATTACTCGGAGAGGCCCACAGATCTCAAATCCAGCCTATATTACTGGGAGAGACACACATATCTCACATCCAGCCTATATTAGCCTATATTACTGGGAGAGACACACAGACCTCACATCCAGCCTATATTACTGGGAGAGACATACAGACCTCACATCCAGCCTATATTACTTGGAGAAACACACATACCTCACATCCAGCCTATATTACTGGGAGAGACACACAGACCTCACATCCAGCTTATATTAGTGGGAGAGACACAAAGACCTCACATCCAGCCCATACTACTGGGAAAGACAAACAGACCTCACATCCAACCTATATTACTGGCAGAGGGGAGACACACAGACCTCATATCCAGCCTATGTTACTGGGAGGCACACACAGATCTCACATCCTTCCTATATTAATGGGAGAGACACACAGACCTCACATCCAGCCTATATTACTGGAAGGCACACACAGATCTCACATCCTTCCTATATTAATGGGAGAGACACAAAGACCTCACATCCAGCCTATATTACTGGAAGGCACACACAGACCTCACGTCCAGCCTGTATTACTGGGAGAGACATACCGACCTCACATCCAGCCTATATTACTGGGAGAGACACAAAAGACCTCACATCCAGCCTATATTACTGGGAGACACATACACAGATCTCCCATACAGCCTATATTACTGGGAGAGACACACAGCTCACATCCAGCCTATATTACTGGGAGAGACACACATATCTCACATCCAGCCTATATTACTGGGAGAGACACACAGACCTCACATCCAGCCTATATTCCTGGGAGAGACACACATATCTCACATCCAGCCTATATTACTGGAAGAGACACACAGACCTCACATCCAGCCTATATTACTGGGAGAGACACACAGACCTCAAATCAAGCCTATATTACTGGGAGAGACATACAGATCTCACATCCAGCCTATATTACTGGGAGACACAAACACAGACCTCACATCCAGCCTATATTACTGGGAGAGACATACAGACCTCACATCCAGCCTATATTACTGGAAGAGACACACAGATCTCACATCCAGCCTATATTACTGGGAGACACACACACAGACCTCACATCCAGCCTATATTACTGGGAGAGAAACACAGATCTCACATTTAGCCTATATTACTGGGAGACACACACACAGACCTCACATTCAGCCTATATTACTGGGAGAGACACACAGACCTCACATCCAGCCTATATTACTGGAAGAGACACACAGATCTCACATCCAGTCTATATTACTGGGAGACACACACACAGACCTCACATCCAGCCTATATTACTGGGAGAGAAACACAGATCTCACATTTAGCCTATATTACTGGGAGACACACACACAGACCTCACATTCAGCCTATATGACTGGGAGACACCCACAGATCTCACATCCAGCCTATATTACTGGGAGAGACAAACAGACCTCACATCCAGCCTATATTACTGGGAGAGACACACAAACCTCACATCCAGCCTATATTACTGGGAGAGGCACACAGACCTCGCATCCAACCTATATTACTGGGGGAGACACACTGACCTTCAATCCAGCCTATACAGATCTCACATCCAGCCTATATTACTGGGAGAGACACACAGGCCTCACATCCAGCCTATATTAATGGGAGAGACACACAGACCTCACATCCAGCCTATATTACTGGGAGAGACACACAAACCTCACATCCAGCCTATGTTACTGGGAGAGACACAGACCTCACATCCAACCTATATTTCTGGGAGAGACCCACAGATCTCACATCCAGTTTATATTACTGGGAGAGAGACACAGATCTCACATTCAGCCTATATTAACCTATATTACTGGGAGAGACACACAGACCTCACATCCAGCCTATCTTACTGGGAGACACACACAAACCTCACATGCAGCCTATGTTACTGGGAGAGACACACAAACCTCACATCCAACCTATATTACTGGGGGAGACACACAGACCTCACATCCAGCCTATATTACTGGGAGACACACACAGACCTCACATCCAGCCTATATTACTGGGAGAGACACACAGACCTCACATCCAGCCTATATTACTGGGAGAGACACACACACCTCACATCTAACCTATATTACTGGGAGAGACACATAAACCTCACATCCAGCCTATATTTCTGGGAGAGACACACAGACCTCACATCCAACCTATATTACTGGCAGAGGAGAGACACACAGACCTCATATCCAGCCTATATTACTGGGAGAGACACACAGACCTCACATCCAGCCTATATTACTGGGAGAGACACACTGACCTCATATCCAGCCTATATTACTGGCAGAGGAGAGACACACAGACCTCATATCCAGTCTATATTACGGGGAGAGACACACAGACCTCACATCCAGCCTATATTACTGGGAGACACACACACAGACCTCGCATCCAGCCTATATTTCTGGGAGAGACACACAGACCTCACATCCAACCTATATTACTGGCAGAGGAGAGACACACAGACCTCATATCCAGCCTATATTACTGGGAGAGACAAACAGATCTCACATCCTGCCTATATTACTGGGAGAAACACACAGACCTAACATCCAGTCTATACTACTTGGAGAGACATACAGATCTCACATCCAGCCTATATTATTGGGAGAGACAAACAGATCTCACATCCAGCCTGTATTGCTGGGACAGACACACAGACCTCACATCCAGCCTATATTACTGGGAGAGACACACTGATCTCACATCCAGCCTTTATTACTGGGAGGAACACAGACCTCACATCCAGCTTATATTACTGGGAGAGACATACAGACCTCGCATCCAGCCTATATTACTGGGAGACACACAGACCTCACATCCAGTCTATATTACGGGGAGAGACACACAGACCTCACATCCAGCCTATATTACTGGGAGACACACACACAGACCTCGCATCCAGCCTATATTACTGGGAGAGACACACAGACCTCACATCCAGCCTATATTACTGGGAGAGACACACAGACCTCACATCCAGCCTATATTACTGGGAGACACACACAGACCTCACATCCAGCCTATATTACTGGCAGAGACACACAGACCTCACATCCAGTCTATACTACTGGGAAAGACAAACAGACCTCACATCCAGATATATTTTTGGAAGAGACACACAGACCTCAATCTCGCATCCAGCCTATATTACTGGGAGAGACACAAAGAACTCACATCCAGCCTATATTACTGGGAGAGACACAAAGAACTCACATCCAGCCAAAATTACTGGGAGAGACACACAGACCTCACATCCACCCTATGTTACTGGGAGGCACACACAGACCTCACATCCAGCCTGTATTACTAGGAGACACACACAGAACTCACATCCAGCCTATATTACCTGGAGACACACACACAGACCTCGCATCCAGCCTATATTATTGGGAGAGGCACACAGACCTCACATCCAGCCAATATTACTGGGAGAGACACACAGACCTCACATCCAGCCTACATTATTGAGAGAGACACACAAACCTCATATCCAGCCTATATTGCCGAGAGAGACACACACAGACCTCACAACCAACCTATATTACTGGGAGAGACTCACAAACCTCACATCCAGCCTATGTTACTGGGAGAGACACACAGACCTCACATCCAACCTATATTTCTGGGAGAGACCTACAGATCTCACATCCAGCCTATATTACTGGGAGAGAGACACAGATCTCACATTCAGCCTATATTAACCTATATTACTGGGAGAGACACACAGACCTCACATCCAGCCTATTTTACTGGGAGACACCCACAGACCTCACATCCAGCCTATATTACTGAGAGAGACACACAGATCTCACATCCTGCCTATATTAATGGGAGAAACACACAGACCTCACATGCAGCCTATGTTACTGGGAGAGACACACAGACCTCACATCCAACCTATATTACTGGCAGAGGAGAGACACACAGACCTCATATCCAGCCTATATTACTGGGAGAGACACACAGATCTCACATCCTGCCTATATTACCGGGAGAAACACACAGACCTCACATCCAGTCTATACTACTTGGAGAGACATACAGATCTCACATCCAGCCTATATTACTGGGAGAGACACACAGACCTCGCATCCAACCTATATTACTGGGAGAGACACACAGACCTCACATCCAGCCTATATTACTGGGAGAGACACACAGACCTCACATCCAGCCTATATTACTGGGAGACACACACACAGACCTCACATCCAGCCTATATTACTGACAGAGACACACAGACCTCACATCCAGTCTATACTACTGGGAGAGACACACAGACCTCATATCCAGCCTATACTACTGGGAAAGACAAACAGACCTCACATCCAGATATATTTTTGGAAGAGACACACAGACCTCAATCTCGCATCCAGCCTATATTACTGGGAGAGACACAAAGAACTCACATCCAGCCTATATTACTGGGAGAGACACAAAGAACTCACATCCAGCCAAAATTACTGGGAGAGACACACAGACCTCACATCCACCCTATGTTACTGGGAGGCACACACAGATCTCACATCCAGCCTATATTACTGGGAGACACACACACAGACCTCGCATTCAGCCTATATTATTGGGAGATGCACATGTAGCACCCTGAGGATTCGGCTGCTACAGGGGTATTGCACCTCAACCCAGAGGTGTGATATTCCACTCCCGGGTAAGGATGGAGTGTGGAGCTGAGCTCGGAAAGCTGCATGCACTACACACATCCCATTTCCGAGGAACAGACCAACGGTACTCCCACTTAGAAATGTGCAGGTACGACAGAGTCTGTTCCTGGCTGGAGTGGGAGGGGGGTGGTACATCCCAGTAGTGTAGGGGCAGATAGGGGGAGCAGCCTGGGTAAAGATAGGAGCTCATTGGGTGCTGGTCACCTGAGCTCACACATAGAGGGAGTATTTAAGGTGGGCACCATCTAAGATCAGGGTCAGTCAGCCACAGTCAGTCTGTGAGAAGTCAGTCTTTGCAGAGGAAGAGAGCAGAGGAGCAGAGCAGCCCCAAGGCCCAGAGAGAGAGAGGAGAAAGAAAGACCCAGAGGGGAAGAAAGAAGGAACTCTGAGAGCCCAAACTAAATCAAAGGGTGAAGAGTTGGCAACAGGGTACCGGATCCCAAGCTGGCAGAGGCTACAGCACACCTTAGCCAGGAACCGGAGGTCGTGGGCAGGATTGATCTGCCACGATCACCCACTAAATCCACCCGGAAGGCAGACCACGAATAGGGTCAGGGAACCCAGAGACAAGGGTTCACCAACAAGAGGCCCGAGGGAGCCGGACTTAGGTGGATCCCTGGTGGGGAAGGCCAGAGACGAGGACAGGACAGAAAGGGAGCTCAGAACCACGCTCCAGAACTACTTGGGGGTTGGCCGAGTCCAGGACCTGGTGGACGCAGCGCGGCTCGGGTGGTCACTCAAGGCCGGAGTGACCGGTACAAGAACAGCAGTAAGTAAAGAACCCTGAACTGCACAACCCGACTCTGACTCTCATTACCATCTTCACTGCACTTCCACAACCACCATCCTCTGCACCTGACCCCCTGAGGCTATACCCCTCCCGTTGGGGGTTATACTATCTGAGCTGCACAAACACCATCAGCCTCAGCGGACCCTGCTACAGCGGCGGCCGTAGTGACCGCAATTCAACGGGTGGCGTAGTCGACATAAAGAACTTTAGTAACATCAGTAAGGACTGCCACACACTGAGCTTGACACCCTGGGCACGGACCGGGTCGCAGCCACTCGGAGACTACAACCCCCATCTGATCCGGCTCCGGGTATCCCCAACAACACTGGCCCAGGGGGCGCGTCAACTTTGGCGTAGTCGGCAGGATTACGTGCCCGCAACACCCGGGTACTGCGTGCCTGAAGAAAAGAACAAGTTTACCTCAAAAAGAAGTCTCCTGCCGGTTTCGGAGGGTCCCCGCCATCGGACTCCGTCACAGATCGATTCCCGCCGGTTGTCCGCCATTAACAGCTTTTTCCCGCCATCTGCAGAGTTTCCCGCCACTGGGAGACGATTCCCGCCATTTCCAAAGGTTTCCCGCCTTGTCAGAGCGGACGCCATTATGGGCGTACCAGAGGATGGCAAGAGGCCGCCTCCCATCGTGGGCCAGGACCGAAAATGGCGCCAAAAGTGGAAACCGCCCCCACCAACAGAGACTGTGATGCTAGAGGTGTCTGTCAGCGTGAAAGAACTGCCCCTGGAGCTGA
Source organism: Phyllobates terribilis (assembly GCF_046119375.1). Lineage (NCBI taxonomy): Eukaryota > Metazoa > Chordata > Amphibia > Anura > Dendrobatidae > Phyllobates > Phyllobates terribilis. The sequence goes on from NW_027362774.1 coordinate 16,061,146, forward strand.
CAATCACCAAGTGGCCCCGGGACCGCCCTCGAAGTGGGAGGACTGAGAACAAGAGAGCAAAGATGGGTGTCGCCTGGAGCAGTCTGGAGAGAGCGCACCCGGAGGCAAGAAGCCTGGAGCAGAGTCCAGAAAGAGCCTACCCGGAGATGGAGGGAGAGCCAGGCAGCACCGACCCAGTGGTCAGGAGCCTGATGCGGGCCGCCACTCCAGGCAGCACTGACCCAGTGGTCAGGAGCCTGTTTCCGGTCGCCACTCCAGAAGGCCTGCTGGAGATAACGGAAGAAGAGCAGAGCAGCACCGACCCGTTGGTCAGGAACCTGCTAGAAGCAACGACCCCACTAGGCTTAGTGGAGGTCCTGGCACAGCTCCCCCGAGATCGGGAGTGTGCACAGACTGCGCTGGAGGGCCTCGCACGGAGGATGGCCCGGGTGCAACGAGAGACGTTGGCGGAGTGGAGCCGAGAGATGGCCCAGCGGACCGAGACCCGTCCGCGGAGCACGCCACCCGAGACGAGGAGACAGACCGCCTCTGAGGATGGCACAGGAGGACTCAAGGCCGGAGACGGCGCCGAGAAGGGAGCCGAACGAAAGGAGGCAGGTAAAGGGGACGTCTCTACCCCAAACCGGGAAACCGCGTACCTGCCCCAGCTCCCCGTCGCAGAGCCCGAAGTACCCCCTGCCGTGCCCGTAACCGCAACGTCACCGCCACAGACTAGGCCTCAACCGGAAGCCGCAGCCGCGACCCCTGTGACGTCACACGCCTCGACCCCGAGCGTGACCAAGCAGGAAGTACCACCAGCCTGGTCGCAAGGCCTAGTACCCCCGGGCGCCGCAATACCAACAGCGCCCCCTACCTCCGCGGAGCCACCGGCCTGGTCGCAGGGCCAAGTAGCCCAGGGCGCCGCCGTCCTTACGGTGCCCTTCACTTTCCAGGTGCCCCAGGCCTGGCCGCAAGGCCTGGGCAACCCGGGTGCCACCACCACCGCGCCCATAAAACCAAGAGTGCCGCATCTGGGAGAAGATCTGTTCGCCCAACATACGTGCCCGGATGGGCAGCCCTTTATATGGCCACCGGAGTTTCACCATCCCCGACTCCGGAAAGAGAGACCCCTAGACGAACCCCTGATTCCGGTTCCAAAGCCCGTAAAAAGGACCTCGCCCCCGCTAGAGGAGGCACAGTTTGAGTGGGACCCCACCGGAGAAGATCTCATGGGGTTCACTCAGGAGACTCGGGCAGCCGCAGCGGAGCGTGCAGAGTGCTGCCGCCAGCAGCTCGAGGTCTTTGAGAGGGAGCGGAGAGAGAGGCGGGTCCGGGAACAACAAGCCCAAATAAAGAGCGCGGAGCAGAAGAGCCGGGCCAGGAGGAGTCCCCGTGCAGCTCATGGTCCCCCTTCCACCGGGACTGTGATCAAGTTTAATATGCAGCACGGGTGGGGCTTCATCCGAGATCACCGCACCCCAGGCGACGTCTTCGTGACCAGGAGAGACGTTGAGTCCCACCTACCGGAGGGACACAGAGGACGTGACCTGTATATAGGGGACGAGGTCACCTTCACCCGGCACAAGAGTGCCAAAGGACCCTACGCCCTCCATGTGCATCGCCTGACGGAGGAGGAGCTGCGGTGTGAGGAGGAGCAAGAGGACCCGGACGGGTCTGAAGCTAAAGTTAATCACAAAGAAAGAGCAGGAGGACGTCGTCGTTGAGTACAGCAGAGTAGAAGCTGTATATAGTTGCCCGTCGGGGCACAGTGAACCGTTGCTGCTAATATAGTCCCCGTTGGGACCAGAGAACTGAACTGTTAACCCGTGTGTCCCCAATCCCACTGACCGAGAACTGAGAGCGGTCATCCCTTTCCTAATACCTGGCCGAGGACTGAGAGCGGCCATATCCCTTTGTATATAGTTGCGCTTCCTAAAGCGCCCCCTACCGGTTTTATAGGAAACCATTTTCTTCAAGAGACTGTCGCACTTTACCCGGTCACAAGTTGCACCGTGACCGGAGGTACCAGAAGATAAGAAAGTTTTATATGAAAAGTTTATGTTGCTGATAATGTTTATATGTTTTATATGTTTATGTTTATGCAAAAATTGTATGTTTTGGTGTTTGTTATATCTTACAGCCCGAGGACGTGCTGTGATTTACCAGGGGGGAATGTAGCACCCTGAGGATTCGGCTGCTACAGGGGTATTGCACCTCAACCCAGAGGTGTGATATTCCACTCCCGGGTAAGGATGGAGTGTGGAGCTGAGCTCGGAAAGCTGCATGCACTACACACATCCCATTTCCGAGGAACAGACCAACGGTACTCCCACTTAGAAATGTGCAGGTACGACAGAGTCTGTTCCTGGCTGGAGTGGGAGGGGGGTGGTACATCCCAGTAGTGTAGGGGCAGATAGGGGGAGCAGCCTGGGTAAAGATAGGAGCTCATTGGGTGCTGGTCACCTGAGCTCACACATAGAGGGAGTATTTAAGGTGGGCACCATCTAAGATCAGGGTCAGTCAGCCACAGTCAGTCTGTGAGAAGTCAGTCTTTGCAGAGGAAGAGAGCAGAGGAGCAGAGCAGCCCCAAGGCCCAGAGAGAGAGAGGAGAAAGAAAGACCCAGAGGGGAAGAAAGAAGGAACTCTGAGAGCCCAAACTAAATCAAAGGGTGAAGAGTTGGCAACAGGGTACCGGATCCCAAGCTGGCAGAGGCTACAGCACACCTTAGCCAGGAACCGGAGGTCGTGGGCAGGATTGATCTGCCACGATCACCCACTAAATCCACCCGGAAGGCAGACCACGAATAGGGTCAGGGAACCCAGAGACAAGGGTTCACCAACAAGAGGCCCGAGGGAGCCGGACTTAGGTGGATCCCTGGTGGGGAAGGCCAGAGACGAGGACAGGACAGAAAGGGAGCTCAGAACCACGCTCCAGAACTACTTGGGGGTTGGCCGAGTCCAGGACCTGGTGGACGCAGCACGGCTCGGGTGGTCACTCAAGGCCGGAGTGACCGGTACAAGAACAGCAGTAAGTAAAGAACCCTGAACTGCACAACCCGACTCTGACTCTCATTACCATCTTCACTGCACTTCCACAACCACCATCCTCTGCACCTGACCCCCTGAGGCTATACCCCTCCCGTTGGGGGTTATACTATCTGAGCTGCACAAACACCATCAGCCTCAGCGGACCCTGCTGCAGCGGCGGCCGTAGTGACCGCAATTCAACGGGTGGCGTAGTCGACATAAAGAACTTTAGTAACATCAGTAAGGACTGCCACACACTGAGCTTGACACCCTGGGCACGGACCGGGTCGCAGCCACTCGGAGACTACAACCCCCATCTGATTCGGCTCCGGGTATCCCCAACAACACTGGCCCAGGGGGCGCGTCACACACATACCTCACATCCAGCTTATATTACTAGGAGACACACACAGACCTCACATCCAGCCAACATTATTGGGAGAGCCACTCAAACCTCATATCCAGCTTATATTGCTGAGAGAGACACACAGACCTCACAACCAGCCTATATTACTGGGAGAGACACATAAACCTCACATCCAGCCTATATTACAGGGAGACTCACAGATCTCACATCCAGCCAATATTAGTGGGAGAGACACACAGACCTTCCAGCCTATATTACTGGGCGACACACATAGATCTCACATCCAGCCTATATTACTGGGAGAGAAACATAAACTTCACATCCAGCCTGTATTACAGGGAGACTCACAGATCTCACATCCAGCCAATATTATTGGGAGAGACACACAGACCTCACTTCCAGTCTATATTACTGGGAGAGACACACAGACCTCACATCCAGCCTGTATTACTGGGATAGACACACATACCACACATCCAGCCTATATTACTAGAATAGACACACAGACCTCACATCCAGCCTATATTACTGGGATTCACACACAGACCTCACAACCAGTCTATTTTATTGGGAAAGACACACAAACCTCACATTCAGCCTATATTACTGGGAGAGACACACAGACCTCACAACCAGTCTATATTATTGGGAAAGACACACAAACCTCACATCCAGCCTATATTACTGGGAGAGACACACAGACCTCACATCCAGCCTATATTACTGGGAGAGACACACAGACCTCACATCCAGCCTATATTACTGGGAGAGACACACAGACCTCACATCCAGCCTGTATTACTGGGAGAGGCACACAGACCTCACATCCAGCCTATATTACAGGGAGACTCACAGATCTCACATCCAGCCAATATTAGTGGGAGAGACACACAGACCTCACATCCAGTCTATATTACTGGGAGAGACACACAGACCTCACATCCAGCCTGTATTACTGGGAGACACACAGACCTCACATCCAGTCTATATTACGGGGAGAGACACACAGACCTCGCATCCAGCCTATATTTCTGGGAGAGACACACAGACCTCACATCCAACCTATATTACTGGCAGAGGAGAGACACACAGACCTCATATCCAGCCTATATTACTGGGAGAGACACACAGATCTCACATCCTGCCTATATTACTGGGAGAAACACACAGACCTCACATCCAGTCTATACTACTTGGAGAGACATACATATCTCACATCAAGCCTATATTACTGGGAGAGACACACAGATCTCACATCCAGCCTGTATTGCTGGGACAGACACACAGACCTCACATCCAGCCTATATTACTGGGAGAGACACACTGACCTCATATCCAACCTATACTACTAGGAAAGACAAACAGACCTCACATCCAGCCTTTATTACTGGGAGAGACACACAGACCTCACATCCAGCCTATATTACTGGGAGACACACACAGACCTCACATCCAGCCTATATTACTGGCAGAGACACACAGACCTCACATCCAGTCTATACTACTGGGAGAGTCACACAGACCTCATATCCAGCCTATACTACTGGGAAAGACAAACAGACCTCTCATCCAGATATATTTTTGGAAGAGACACACAGAGCTCAATCTCGCATAGAGCCTATATTACTGGGAGAGACACAAAGAACTCACATCCAGCCTATATTACTGGGAGAGACACAAAGAACTCACATCCAGCCAAAATTACTGGGAGAGACACACAGACCTCACATCCACCCTATGTTAGTGGTAGAGACACACAAACCTCATATCAAGCCTATATTGCCGAGAGAGACACACACAGACCTCACAACCAACCTATATTACTGGGAGAGACACACAAACCTCACATCCAGCCTATATTACTGGGAGAGACACACAGACCTCACATCCAGCCTATGTTACTGGGAGAGACACACAGACCTCACATCCAACCTATATTTCTGGGAGAGACCCACAGATCTCACATCCAGCCTATATTACTGGAAGAGAGACACAGATCTCACATTCAGCCTATATTAACCTATATTACTGGAAGAGACACACAGACCTCACATCCAGCCTATTTTACTGGGAGACACACACAGACCTCACATCCAGCCTATATTACTGGGAGAGACACACAGATCTCACATCCTGCCTATATTACTGGGAGAAACACACAGACCTCACATGCAGCCTATGTTACTGGGAGAGACACACAGACCTCACATCCAGCCTATATTACTGGGAGAGACACACAGACCTCACATCCAGCCTATATTACTGGGAGACACACACAGACCTCACATCCAGCCTATATTACTGGGAGAGACACACAGACCTCACATCCAGCCTATATTACTGGGAGAGACACACACACCTCACATCTAACCTATATTACTGGGAGAGACACATAAACCTCACATACAGCCTAGATTTCTGGGAGAGACACACAGACCTCACATCCAACCTATATTACTGGGAGAGACACACAGACCTCACATCCAGCCTATATTACTGGGAGAGACACACAGACCTCACATCCAGCGTATATTACTGGCAGAGGAGAGACACACAGACCTCATATCCAGCCTATATTACTGTTAGAGACACACAGATCTCACATCCTGCCTATATTACCGGGAGAAACACACAGACCTCACATCTAGTCTATACTACTTGGAGAGACACACAGACCTCACATCCAGCCTATATTACTGGGAGAGACACATGACGCGCCCCCTGGGCCTGTGTTGTGCAGGGGAACCCGGAACCGGGCCTGTTGTAGAATGCTGGGGGTTGTAGTCTCCGTGTGGCGGTGACCCGGTCCGTGCCCAGGGTGGTCAAACCAGTGGCAGTCTTAATGTATAGCAAATGTCCGACTACGCCACCCGTGGATTGCGGTCAGTGGGGACCGCCGCTGCGCTGCCGACCGCTGAGGCTGATGTTGTTTGCACAGCCGAGTATGGGATAACTCCCCACGGGAGAAGTATTGCCTCAGGGCAGCTAATGTGAGAGATGATGGGAGTGATGGTGTGAGGGTCCCAGTGCTAATGGTGCTGGTGCGGCAAGGAATCACAGAGACGTGAGGTGCAGTTCAGGGTCTTTACTGATGGTACAAGGCAGACCCTCCCGGGAGTACTGGCTAGTATAAGGGGCCTGGTCAGTCTGCGAGCAAGCAGGAGTTCCCCTGGCCAGGTGGAGTTGTAGGCCTCCCCGTTTATCTGCACTCTTCCTGGCTACCTTGCTGTCAGCGGTTACAAGTAGCCCACGTCCCTGAGTATACCGTGTGGTGCTCACCCGTATGGCTGGTGACCTGGGGCCTCCTGTTAGCCTCCGCTCCTGGATGGCGGCGCTGGTCCCTTCTCTGTGACTGAGCCTCCGGGCTTCTATGGCCAGAGGACCTGGAATCCCCTGCCGGTTGGTTTCTGCTGCTGGGTATATATCCCCACAGCCTCGGACTCCTGTGTCCGGTTTTAGTAACTTCAGCCAGGGCGAGCTATATCTCTGCTCACAGCCCCTGGCCTTCTGCCTCTGCTCCTACAGAGCTCCTGATCTCACTTTCCCTCTCCAGGCTCTGTCTCTGTCTGCAGCTTCACTCACTAATCCCGCCCCAGACCCAGTTTATAAGGGCAGATTCCTCCCCTCCCAGGTCTGGGTGGGCCGTGTTGCATGTTTAGGGCTCCTGACCAGAGAAACCTCCCACTTGCTCTTAGACATAATATCTCTATTACTGTGGCAACCAGACCCCTGGGGTGTCACACACACAGATCTCACATCCAGCCTGTATTGCTGGGACAGACACACAGACCTCACATCCAGCCTATATTACTGGGAGAGACACACTGACCTCATATCCAGCCTATACTACTAGGAAAGACAAACAGACCTCACATCCAGCCTTTATTACTGGGAGAGACACACAGACCTCACATCCAGCCTATATTTCTGGGAGACACACACTGATCTCACATCCAGCCTTTATTACTGGGAGGCACACAGACCTCACATCCAGCCTATATTACTGGGAGAGACATACAGACCTCGCATCCAGCCTATATTACTGGGAGAGACACACTGACCTCATATCCAGCCTATACTACTAGGAAAGACAAACAGACCTCACATCCAGCCTTTATTACTGGGAGAGACACACAGACCTCACATCCAGCCTATATTTCTGGGAGACACACACTGATCTCACATCCAGCCTTTATTACTGGGAGGCACACAGACCTCACATCCAGCCTATATTACTGGGAGAGACATACAGACCTCGCATCCAGCCTATATTACTGGGAGACACACAGACCTCACATCCAGTCTATATTACGGGGAGAGACACACAGACCTCACATCCAGCCTATATTACTGGGAGACACACACACAGACCTCGCATCCAACCTATATTACTGGGAGAGACACACAGACCTCACATCCAGCCTATATTACTGGGAGAGACACACAGACCTCACATCCAGCCTATTTTACTGGGAGACACACACACAGACCTCACATCCAGCCTATATTACTGACAGAGACACACAGACCTTACATCCAGTCTATACTACTGGGAGAGACACACAGACCTCATATCCAGCCTATACTACTGGGAAAGACAAACAGACCTCACATCCAGATATATTTTTGGAAGAGACACACAGACCTCAATCTCGCATCCAGCCTATATTACTGGGAGAGACACAAGAACTCACATCCAGCCTATATTACTGGGAGAGACACAGACCTCACATCCACCCTATGTTACTGGGAGGCACACACAGATCTCACATCCAGCCTATATTACTGGGAGACACACACACAGACCTCGCATCCAGCCAATATTATTGGGAGAGGCACACATACCTCACATCCAGCCTATATTACTAGGAGACACACACAGACCTCACATCCAGCCAATATTACTGGGAGAGACACACAGATCTCACATCCAGCCTACATTATTGGGAGAGACACACAAACCTCATATCCAGCCTATATTGCCGAGAGAGACACACAGACCTCACAACCAGCCTATATTACTGAGAGAGACGCATAAACCTCACATCCAGCCTATATTACAGGGAGACTCACAGATCTCACATCCAGCCAATATTAGTGGGAGAGACACACAGACCTTCCAGCCTATATTACTGGGCGACACACATAGATCTCACATCCAGCCTATATTACTGGGAGAGAAACATAAACTTCACATCCAGCCTGTATTACAGGGAGACTCACAGATCTCACATCCAGCCAATATTAGTGGGAGAGACACACAGACCTCACATCCAGTCTATATTACTGGGAGAGACACACAGACCTCACATCCAGCCTGTATTACTGGGAGAGACACACATACCACACAACCAGTCTATTTTATTGGGAAAGACACACAAACCTCACATTCAGCCTATATTACTGGGAGAGACACACAGACCTCACAACCAGTCTATATTATTGGGAAAGACACACAAACCTCACATCCAGCCTATATTACTGGGAGAGACACACAGACCTCACATCCAGCCTATATTACTGGGAGAGACACACAGACCTCACATCCAGCCTATATTACTGGGAGAGACACACAGACCTCACATCCAGCCTGTATTACTGGGAGAGGCACACAGACCTCACATCCAGCCTATATTACAGGGAGACTCACAGATCTCACATCCAGCCAATATTAGTGGGAGAGACACACAGACCTCACATCCAGTCTATATTACTGGGAGAGACACACAGACCTCACATCCAGCCTGTATTACTGGGAGAGACACACATACCACACATCCAGCCTATATTACTAGAATAGACACACAGACCTCACATCCAGCCTATATTACTGGGAGTCACACACAGACCTCACAACCAGTCTATTTTATTGGGAAAGACACACAAACCTCACATTCAGCCTATATTACTGGGAGAGACACACAAACCTCACATCCAGCCTATATTACTGGGAGAGACACACAGACCTCACATCCAGCCTATATTACTGGGAGAGACACACAGACCTCGCATCCAGCCTGTATTACTGGGAGAGGCACACAGACCTCACATCCAGCCTATATTACAGGGAGTCTCACAGACCTCACATCCAGCCTATATTACTGGAAGATACACATAAACTTGACATCCAGCCTATATTACTGGGAGAGACACACAGACCTCACATCCAGCCTATGTTACAGAGAGTGAAACTCGCTCAAGAGACAAAATCTGAACCTTGGATCAGGCTGCAAAATGCATAATAGGGGTCTCAGATGTAATGAAAATTTTAGACTAAATCTTAGTGTAATTGTACTAAAGGGGTTGTCCAGGCTTGGGACCGAACTTGATGCACACACTATCACAATTCCTAGTATTTCCAGTGCGACTGGGTGGTTAAATGATTATATATGAGATTTGTAATGATTCGGCATTGTGCAGTCACACAGAGTAACTGCAAACTTTTGTCACAACCTGAACAATCCTTTTAACTTTAACCACTAACATATGTAAAAATTATTTTTTCCACTTCAAGCGTGTCCATAGACATCGAAGTGTACCTGTTGTTTCAGGTTTCTTTTCAGAGTCGGCTGTGTTGTGTGTACACGAGGGATAACACTATTTCTGGCCATTATATGACTTTTATCCTGCAATTTTCTCCAGTTTTCCCTCTGTAGGTTCTTTCGATTATTTTCAGTTCTCTCTGAGCTAGTGGGAGCAGACTAGATGACTAGATGTCTCCATACACAGCACACACACACATAAGGGATTCCTGCCCTCCTGTTTTTATGTAGAACATTTACAGAAGCAGCAGCAGCATGGAAGTCATTATACAGCAGTACTGGGCAGTAGTGTTGGGCGAGCACTAAAATGCTCGGGTGCTCGTTGCTCAGGTCGAGCACAGTGGAATATTCGGGTGCTCAACAGGAGCAACGAGCCCAATGTAAGTCTATGGGAAACTCAAGCATTTTTCAGTGCTCAAATGACATGGGTACAGCATGGGGAAGACCCCTGGAAGCATTTCTGACTCCCAGGTCATTGCTGTCAACAATGTTGTCAGAGGTATTACGCCACTTTTACGGACTCACAATAAAACATACAATATGTTTTGAAATATGTTAAGGAACATCCTTTCCAGGGTAATGACTTGTATATAAGGCAAAATAAATAACCAAAACCTTAAATACTCCTCTACACTTTGGGCTATGTTCACACATAGCGTTTTTGATGCGTTTATGCACTTTTTTTGCATTCCTTTCAACAGTGACAAATGCATTCACCGAGAAATGTCATTTTAACATTTTAGAACCTTATCTGGCCATGTGGTGTGTGAGACATGATCAGACACATCCTGTTTCATTTATGAAGGAGGGAATCTGAAAGTCAGAAACACTATTTTTATAGGGCCATCAGGCGGCCTTTACTATTCTTAAAGGGCCAGAAGTCGGCCCTCACTATTCTTAAAGAGCCATCAGCCAGCTATGCTTTGTTATTCCCATTACCCAAAGAGTGGGTCTCCTATACTGTTACTGCATATGCAGTGAGTGGCAGGGCTGCCCAAAATTTGGACGTACCCCAATACCCCTTTGAAAATTTGGACGCACCCTAATACCCCTTTGAAGAGACTTAGAGGAGAGCCTCCTGAAAACAATGTTCCCATTATTAGGAAGTAGGTCTCCCATACTGTTTGCCTATGCAGTGAATGCAAGGGCTGCCAAAAATTGGGAGGCACTCCAATGCCCCTTGGAAGAGACGTTGAGGAGGGCCTCATAAAAAAATGTTCCCATTATAAAGGAGCGGGCCTCCTATACTTGTAATGCCCATGCACTAAGTGTATAGGCTGACAAACATTTACCCCTAGGGGGTATACATGAACATACTGCATAAAAAATTTTTTTTACGGGCATCATAAACACCCTTTAAAAAAATTATGTGGGTGTTGCATCACGGATGACGGTCACCCTGGTGATATTGTGGTGGAGGATGAGGAGAAGGAGGAGGACAAGAGCAAATAGCCAAAATCAGGAAGCGTATACCCATGTGGGGGTGTGAAAAGCTGCATGGGAATACACCTCCCAAGAAAAGACACTGGATTGGAGTTTATGTTACGCTGCTATCATTCGGTGGTGTTGAGAAGTCTGGCCCAATCCAGCCCTTGTTCATTTTTATAAGAGTCAGCCTGTCAGCATTGTCAGTTGACAGGCGGATGCGCTTACCAGTTATAATTCCACCAGCGGCACTAAAAACCCGCTCTGATAAAACGCTGGCGGCAGGCCAGGACCTCCAAGGCATAGAGAGCTAGTTCATTCCACATATCCAGCTTGGATACCCAATAATTATAAGGCACAGAGGAATCACAGAGGACGTTGGTACGGTCGGCAAGGTACTCCCTCAGCATCTTCCCAAACTTTGCACTCCTTGTGAGAGTACCCCGCGCCTCAGGGCCTGTGCGATGGGAGGGTCTGAGAAAACTCTCCAAGAACTTTGACAGTGTTCCCCTGCCTCTGCTGGATTGGAGTTGTGTCTCTCTCGCCTGTACTCCTTGGTTGTCCAACGAACTGTGACATCTGCCGCCAGCATTTTAAGATGGGAATTTTTTTAATAGTTCCGCAACAAGGGCCTTCTGGTACTGCCCCATTTTTGTAGACCTGTCCGCCTCAGGAATAAGAGATATAAAGTTCTCCTTGTAGCGTGGGTCTAGAGGTGTCACCAACCAGTAATGACTGTCACCCAAATTTTTGAGAATGCCAGGGTCATGGGAAAAGCAGCGTAACATAAACTCAGCCATGCGTGCCAGACTGCTAACAGGCAAGACTTCCGTGTCCTCACCAAGAGGATGACTGACCATGCTCTCCTCCTCATCCTCCTCCTCTCTGTCCTCTGGCCATCCAGGCTGAACAGACGGTATGACAGTTGTGCAGGTAGTACTATCTATAGCGCATGAAACTAGCTCCTGTTCTTCCTCCTCCTCTTCCTCATTGTCACCCAATCCACATTGGGATGAGATGAGGCTGGGCTGTGTGTAATCACCCTGTATGGTTCCTTGCTCCATCTCATCGTGTTCCGCCTGCAATGCATCCTTTTTGATTGGGAGCAGAGAGCATTTCAGAAGACAGAGAAGCGGGATGGTGATGCTAATTATGGCGTCATCGCCGCTCACCATCTTGGTGGAGTCCTCAAAGTTTTGGAGAATGGTACATATGTCTGACATCCATGTCCACTCCTGAGGTCTTATGTGTGGAGTCTGAACTGAATACCGACGGCCTTGTTGATGCTGGTACTCAACAACTGCCCTTTTCTGCTCACAAATCCTTCCCAACATCTGCAGTGTAGAGTTCCAACGCGTGGGGACATCACACACCAGTCAGTGAGCCGGAAGCTGCAAATGCTGCTGAAACACGGCAAGGGCGGCGGAAGCTGTAGGTGACTTTCTAAATCACACAGGTGGCGTACTTTAACAATCAAATCCGGCAGCTCCGAGTAGGATTTGAGAAACCACTGAACCACGAGGTTAAGCACATGGGCCAAGCATGGTACGTGTGTGAGCTCGCCTCGCCTCAGAGCCGCCACCAGGTTCCGGCCATTGTCACACACAACCATGCCTGGCTGTAGGTTCAGCGGTGTGAGCCACAGATCTGCCTGCTCTTTCAGAGCTGTCCACAACTCTTCAGCATTGTGCGGTTTGTCACCTAAGCATATTAGCTTCAGCACAGCCTGTTGCCACTTGGCCGAGGCAGTGCTGCAGTGCTTCCAGCTTGTGACTGATATGGTCATTTCAGAGATGGAGGCTGAAGATGAGGAGGAGGCTGAGGAGGATGGGGTGCAGGAGCTGTAGACTGTGGGGGCAACCCTGATTTACCTAGGGCCCGCAATCCTTGGCGTCGGGAGGACGTGTGCCGTCCCAAGGTCCGACTGGGTCCCGGCTTCCACTATGCTAACCCAGTGTGCCGTCAGCGTGATGTACCGTCCCTGCCCACAAGCACTTGTCCACGTGTCCGTGGTTAGGTGGACTTTCCCGGTAACTGCGTTGTTGAGAGCACGGTTTATGTTTTGGGACACGTGCTTGTGTGATGAGGGACGACACACCGGGAGAAATAGTGGAGGCTGGGACCGAGTACCGAGGGACAGCCGCCGCCATCAGGTTGCGGAATGCTTCCGTCTCCACGAGCCTAAAAGGCAACATTTCGAGCTCAAGCAGTCACGAAATGTGGGAATTTAGTAGTGTGGCCTGTGAGGCATTGGCTGCGTATTTGCGCTTGCGTTCCAAGGACTGGGGTATGGACAACTCAACACTGCTCTGGGACAAGGACATGGACGTGCTTCCTGATGCTGCTACTTGAGAGTGCGCAACGACAGGTGCAGGGCAGGAGGCATCTTCACATGCACCAAGGACAGGGGATTGGCTTGAATGCACAACAGCGGAAGAAGCAATGATGCCACCCGCAGACACTGTTCCTGGACCCTGGGGTTCGGCCCACAAAGTTGGGTGCTTTGCTGCCATGTGCCTGATCATGCTGGTAGTGGTCAGGCTGGTAGTTTTGCCACCCCTGCTGACGCTGGCCTGGCAGGTGGTGCAAATGGCCTTTTTGGGGTTATCGGCAGAGTCTTTAAAAAACAACCAGACATTTTGAAGATCTAACCGTTGTACTGGCAACTTCCTTTGTGTTGGTGTTACGGGGAACGGTTGCCTGCCTTCTGTCTGCGGCCACCACACTGCTTCTTCCAGCCTGTTGGGGTGCTCTGCCTCCTTCCCCCTGTGTGCTGCTGTCCTCGCTCTGCATGTCCTCCTGCCAGGTTGGGTCAGTTACTATATCATCCACCACCTCGTCTTCCACTTCCGCACCCTGGTCCTCCTCCTGACTTTCTGGCAATTGTGTCTCATCATCGTCCACCTCTTGTGACACTTTCCCACAGTCGCCTTCGTGTGACCGTGGCAGCTCAAATATTTGGGCATCGCTACACGTGATCTCCTCTTGCCCCGCTTCAAGTGGACCGGGCGAGAGGCCCGAATCTATAAATGGAAAAGTGAACAGCTCTTCAGAGTGTCCAAGTGTGGGATCAGTTGTCTCTGGGCACTCGGCATGGTGGGAGGAAGGAGGATCAGGGTGAGGAATATGCTGTCCAGACTCACGGCTACTGAGACTTGACCGTGTGGAAGACAGGGTGGTGGTGGTGGCTAAGTGACTGGAAGCATTATCCGCTATCCAACCAACAACCTTTTCAAACTGCTCTATGTTCAATAGTGGTGTTCTACGGTCCCCTATTAATTGGGACAGGAAAGTCGAGAGAGAAGATGTGGGTGTTTGTTGTGGCACAATTTCGGCTTGCCCACGGCCTTGTCCTCGGCCTCTGCATGCATCATCATCACCATCACGTCCAGTTCCCCGTCCCTTGCCATGTGCCTTGCTCATTTTAAATGGACAACAATATCTTCCACGCTCACTACAAATGGCTGAATTTGGAGCGAACTTATATGTGATCCGTGTGACGGACAAACCACGGTTTCAAATACCTGGCCTGTAGGTAACTATTGTGAACAGCAAACTGGTGTCAATAGCTTCACTGACACACTGAAACAAAATTTCAATGGAGGCCAGAAATGGCAATATTTTCAGCGCAATTATATGTGATCCGTGTGACGGACAAACCACAGTTTTAAATAGCTGAATTTTTAGTGCTGTAATATGGAAAGGACCTGGCTGTATTCTGCAGAGCCACCAAGCAAATGGCGCAGAAAAACGGTGTTCTCTGGATTGATTTTTAAGCAAATAATGAGGATTAAGATCCAAAAAAAAGTATTCCAGGCCCCTGAGACCTGGGCCTTTGTGTAGAAATATCTAACAGCAGCAGAAGGCAGAACTGGAATGGACCCTCTTGTGCTATGTGCACTGCAGTCTGCTATATACACTGCCTGCCTATATACACTGCCTGCCTATATACACTGCCTGCCTGATATCTCTGCAGATGGATTAGTCCTCAGAAGGACTGTTTGTTGAGATGGATATGTGTCTCTAATATAGTCTGGTATACCTACACTAACTAGAAACAAGCAAATATCTCCCTAGCTCAGCAGCACCTCTCCCTACACTGTCTGATCCGGAATGACTGTGACGAGCATGGCAGCACCAGGTCTGATATAGTCCTGATGGCTGGCCGCATAGCGTCAATCACTGTAATGCCACAACCAACATGGCTGCTGCATTACAGTGAGTGGCAGGCAATCCCTGCATGTACATTGGCTCTGTAACGAGTGCCAAACAGGCAGGGAGGAGACCCGAGCTCGCGCCGAGCAACCCTGGAAATACTCAGCAAGCGCCGAGCATCTCGAGCAGTTAGATGCTCGGGCACAACACTACTGGGCAGTGTAGATGTGATTCCAGCACTGGGTTGAAATAAACACTGTAAAGCAGCAGCATGAAGGACATTATACAGCACTACTGAGCAGTATAGCTGTGAATACAGTTCTTCGGATAAATACTTACTATGAGCCGCAAGATGGAGAACTTTATTTAGCAGTACTGAGCGGTGTAGCTGTGAATACAGATCTGAGGTGCGATAAACACTTACTATGAAGCAGCAACATGGAGAACTTTATATAGCAGTACTGAGCAGTGCAGCTGTGAATCCAGTTCTGGAGTGAGGTAAAGCAATTGTCTGCCGCTGTGCGACCCTACTCCTTGTAGATTTTTTTGATATATTAGGAGGTTTTAATGATTAGACGGCAGAGCATGATCAGTGCATGCTCCTGTGAGACATTTCTCATCTGTGGAAGCGATATATAACACTTCTTAGGACAAAGTTAATAATTATGAACACACCTGATGGGAAACGTTATTGATTAAAGGAATAGTCTGCGGCTCAAGTGTCTGTGTACATACATACGGGGAGGGGGGGGGCATATACATTACACCATCCCCAAACCATGTCAGGAGGCTGTATATATAAATACATAGATACAGGGCAGCAGCGTATACAGCCCCCCTATACCACAGCATGTGTCAGGGTATATAAATATATAGATACAGGGCAGCAGAGTATACAGCCCCCCTATACCACAGCATGTGTCAGTGTATATAAATACATAGATACAGACAGCAGAGTATACAGCCCCCCTATACCACAGCATGTGTCAGTGTATATAAATACATAGATACAGGGCAGCAGTGTATACAGCCCCCCTATACCACAGCATGTGTCAGTGTATATAAATACATAGATACAGGGCAGCAGAGTATACAGCCCCCCTATACCACAGCACGTGTCAGTGTATATAAATACATAGATACAGGGCAGCAGTGTATACAGCACCCCTATACCACAGCATGTGTCAGTGTATATATATACATAGATACAGGGCAGCAGTGTATACAGCACCCCTATACCACAGCATGTGTCAGTGTATATAGATACATAGATACAGGGCAGCAGCGTATACAGCACCCCTATACCACAGCATGTGTCAGTGTATATATATACATAGATACAGGGCAGCAGTGTATACAGCACCCCTATACCACAGCATGTGTCAGTGTATATAAATACATAGATACAGACAGCAGAGTATACAGCCCCCCTATACCACAGCATGTGTCAGTGTATATAAATACATAGATACAGGGCAGCAGCGTATACAGCACCCCTATACCACAGCATGTGTCAGTGTATATAAATATATAGATACAGGGCAGCAGAGTATACAGCACCCCTATACCACAGCATGTGTCAGTGTATATAAATATATAGATACAGGGCAGCAGTGTATACAGCACCCCTATACCACAGCATGTGTCAGTGTATATAAATATATAGATACAGGGCAGCAGCGTATACAGCACCCCTATACCACAGCATGTGTCAGTGTATATAAATACATAGATACAGGGCAGCAGTGTATACAGCACCCCTATACCACAGCATGTGTCAGTGTATATAAATATATAGATACAGGGCAGCAGCGTATACAGCCCCCCTATACCACAGCATGTGTCAGTGTATATAAATACATAGATACAGGGCAGCAGCGTATACAGCACCCCTATACCACAGCATGTGTCAGTGTATATAAATACATAGATACAGGGCAGCAGTGTATACAGCACCCCTATACCACAGCATGTGTCAGTGTATATAAATACATAGATACAGGGCAGCAGAGTATACAGCACCCCTATACCACAGCACGTGTCAGTGTATATAAATACATAGATACAGGGCAGCAGTGTATACAGCACCCCTATACCACAGCATGTGTCAGTGTATATAAATACATAGATACAGGGCAGCAGCGTATACAGCCCCCCTATACCACAGCACGTGTCAGTGTATATAAATACATAGATACAGGGCAGCAGAGTATACAGCACCCCTATACCACAGCATGTGTCAGTGTATATAAATATATAGATACAGGGCAGCAGCGTATACAGCACCCCTATACCACAGCATGTGTCAGTGTATATAAATATATAGATACAGGGCAGCAGCGCATACAGCACCCCTATACTACAGCATGTGTCAGTGTATATAAATATATAGATACAGGGCAGCAGCGCATACAGCACCCCTATACCACAGCATGTGTCAGTGTATATAAATATATAGATACAGGGCAGCAGTGTATACAGCACCCCTATACCACAGCATGTGTCAGTGTATATAAATATATAGATACAGGGCAGCAGCGTATACAGCCCCCCTATACCACAGCATGTGTCAGTGTATATAAATACATAGATACAGGGCAGCAGCGTATACAGCACCCCTATACCACAGCATGTGTCAGTGTATATAAATATATAGATACAGGGCAGCAGTGTATACAGCACCCCTATACTACAGCATGTGTCAGTGTATATAAATACATAGATACAGGGCAGCAGAGTATACAGCACCCCTATACCACAGCATGTGTCAGTGTATATAAATACATAGATACAGGGCAGCAGTGTATACAGCACCCCTATACTACAGCATGTGTCAGTGTATATAAATACATAGATACAGGGCAGCAGAGTATACAGCCCCCCTATACCACAGCACGTGTCAGTGTATATAAATACATAGATACAGGGCAGCAGTGTATACAGCACCCCTATACCACAGCATGTGTCAGTGTATATAAATACATAGATACAGGGCAGCAGTGTATACAGCCCCCCTATACCACAGCATGTGTCACTGTATATAAATACATAGATACAGGGCAGCAGTGTATACAGCACCCCTATACCACAGTATGTGTCAGTGTATATAAATATATAGATACAGGGCAGCAGAGTATACAGCACCCCTATACCACAGCATGTGTCAGTGTATATAAATACATAGATACAGGGCAGCAGAGTATACAGCACCCCTATACCACAGCATGTGTCAGTGTATATAAATATATAGATACAGGGCAGCAGTGTATACAGCCCCCCTATACCACAGCATGTGTCACTGTATATAAATACATAGATACAGGACAGCAGTGTATACAGCACCCCTATACCACAGCATGTGTCAGTGTATATAAATACATAGATACAGGGAGCAGAGTATACAGCACCCTATACCACAGCACGTGTCAGTGTATATAAATACATAGATACAGGGTAGCAGTGTATACAGCACCCCTATACCACAGCATGTGTCAGTGTATATAAATATATAGATACAGGGCAGCAGAGTATACAGCAACCCTATACCACAGCATGTGTCAGTGTATATAAATACATAGATACAGGGCAGCAGAGTATACAGCCCCCCTATACCACAGCATGTGTCAGTGTATATAAATACATAGATACAGGGCAGCAGAGTATACAGCACCCCTATACCACAGCATGTGTCAGTGTATATAAATACATAGATACAGGGCAGCAGAGTATACAGCACCCTATACCACAGCATGTGTCAGTGTATATAAATACATAGATACAGGGCAGCAGTGTATACAGCACCCCTATACCACAGCATGTGTCAGTGTATATAAATACATAGATACAGGGCAGCAGTGTATACAGCACCCTATACCACAGCACGTGTCAGTGTATATAAATACATAGATACAGGGCAGCAGAGTATACAGCACCCTATACCACAGCACGTGTCAGTGTATATAAATACATAGATACAGGGCAGCAGAGTATACAGCACCCCTATACCACAGCACGTGTCAGTGTATATAAATACATAGATACAGGGCAGCAGAGTATACAGCACCCTATACCACAGCACGTGTCAGTGTATATAAATACATAGATACAGGGCAGCAGAGTATACAGCACCCTATACCACAGCACGTGTCAGTGTATATAAATACATAGATACAGGGCAGCAGTGTATACAGCACCCTATACCACAGCACGTGTCAGTGTATATAAATACATAGATACAGGGCAGCAGAGTATACAGCACCCTATACCACAGCACGTGTCAGTGTATATAAATACATAGATACAGGGCAGCAGAGTATACAGCACCCTATACCACAGCACGTGTCAGTGTATATAAATACATAGATACAGGGCAGCAGTGTATACAGCACCCCTATACCACAGCACGTGTCAGTGTATATAAATACATAGATACAGGGCAGCAGAGTATACAGCACCCTATACCACAGCACGTGTCAGTGTATATAAATACATAGATACAGGGCAGCAGAGTATACAGCACCCCTATACCACAGCACGTGTCAGTGTATATAAATACATAGATACAGGGCAGCAGAGTATACAGCACCCCTATACCACAGCATGTGTCAGTGTATATAAATACATAGATACAGGGCAGCAGAGTATACAGCCCCCCTATACCACAGCACGTGTCAGTGTATATAAATACATAGATACAGGGCAGCAGTGTATACAGCACCCCTATACCACAGCATGTGTCAGTGTATATAAATACATAGATACAGGGCAGCAGAGTATACAGCCCCCCTATACCACAGCATGTGTCAGTGTATATAAATACATAGATACAGGGCAGCAGTGTATACAGCACCCCTATACCACAGCATGTGTCAGTGTATATAAATACATAGATACAGGGCAGCAGAGTATACAGCACCCCTATACCACAGCATGTGTCAGTGTATATAAATACATAGATACAGGGCAGCAGAGTATACAGCCCCCCTATACCACAGCACGTGTCAGTGTATATAAATACATAGATACAGGGCAGCAGTGTATACAGCACCCCTATACCACAGCACGTGTCAGTGTATATAAATACATAGATACAGGGCAGCAGTGTATACAGCACCCCTATACCACAGCACGTGTCAGTGTATATAAATACATAGATACAGGGCAGCAGAGTATACAGCACCCTATACCACAGCACGTGTCAGTGTATATAAATACATAGATACAGGGCAGCAGAGTATACAGCACCCCTATACCACAGCATGTGTCAGTGTATATAAATACATAGATACAGGGCAGCAGAGTATACAGCCCCCCTATACCACAGCATGTGTCAGTGTATATAAATACATAGATACAGGGCAGCAGTGTATACAGCACCCCTATACCACAGCACGTGTCAGTGTATATAAATACATAGATACAGGGCAGCAGAGTATACAGCACCCCTATACCACAGCATGTGTCAGTGTATATAAATACATAGATACAGGGCAGCAGAGTATACAGCACCCCTATACCACAGCATGTGTCAGTGTATATAAATACATAGATACAGGGCAGCAGTGTATACAGCACCCCTATACCACAGCACGTGTCAGTGTATATAAATACATAGATACAGGGCAGCAGAGTATACAGCACCCCTATACCACAGCATGTGTCAGTGTATATAAATACATAGATACAGGGCAGCAGAGTATACAGCACCCTATACCACAGCATGTGTCAGTGTATATAAATACATAGATACAGGGCAGCAGAGTATACAGCACCCCTACACCACAGCACGTGTCAGTGTATATAAATACATAGATACAGGGCAGCAGAGTATACAGCCCCCCTATACCACAGCATGTGTCAGTGTATATAAATACATAGATACAGGGCAGCAGAGTATACAGCACCCCTATACCACAGCACGTGTCAGTGTATATAAATACATAGATACAGGGCAGCAGAGTATACAGCACCCCTATACCACAGCACGTGTCAGTGTATATAAATACATAGATACAGGGCAGCAGAGTATACAGCCCCCCTATACCACAGCATGTGTCAGTGTATATAAATACATAGATACTGGGCAGCAGAGTATACAGCACCCTATACCACAGCATGTGTCAGTGTATATAAATACATAGATACAGGGCAGCAGTGCATACAGCACCCCTATACCACAGCATGTGTCAGTGTATATAAATACATAGATACAGGGCAGCAGTGTATACAGCACCCCTATACCACAGCACGTGTCAGTGTATATAAATACATAGATACTGGGCAGCAGAGTATACAGCACCCTATACCACAGCATGTGTCAGTGTATATAAATACATAGATACAGGGCAGCAGAGTATACAGCCCCCCTATACCACAGCATGTGTCAGTGTATATAAATACATAGATACAGGGCAGCAGTGTATACAGCACCCTATACCACAGCACGTGTCAGTGTATATAAATACATAGATACAGGGCAGCAGAGTATACAGCACCCTATACCACAGCACGTGTCAGTGTATATAAATACATAGATACAGGGCAGCAGAGTATACAGCACCCCTATACCACAGCACGTGTCAGTGTATATAAATACATAGATACAGGGCAGCAGAGTATACAGCACCCCTATACCACAGCATGTGTCAGTGTATATAAATACATAGATACAGGGCAGCAGAGTATACAGCCCCCCTATACCACAGCACGTGTCAGTGTATATAAATACATAGATACAGGGCAGCAGTGTATACAGCACCCTATACCACAGCACGTGTCAGTGTATATAAATACATAGATACAGGGCAGCAGAGTATACAGCACCCTATACCACAGCACGTGTCAGTGTATATAAATACATAGATACAGGGCAGCAGAGTATACAGCACCCCTATACCACAGCATGTGTCAGTGTATATAAATACATAGATACAGGGGAGCAGAGTATACAGCACCCTATACCACAGCACGTGTCAGTGTATATAAATACATAGATACAGGGCAGCAGAGTATACAGCACCCCTATACCACAGCATGTGTCAGTGTATATAAATACATAGATACAGGGCAGCAGAGTATACAGCACCCCTATACCACAGCATGTGTCAGTGTATATAAATACATAGATACAGGGCAGCAGAGTATACAGCACCCCTATACCACAGCATGTGTCACTGTATATAAATACATAGATACAGGGCAGCAGTGTATACAGCACCCCTATACCACAGCATGTGTCAGTGTATATAAATATATAGATACAGGGCAGCAGAGTATACAGCACCCCTATACCACAGCAGGTGTCAGTGTATATAAATACATAGATACAGGGCAGCAGAGTATACAGCACCCCTATACCACAGCATGTGTCAGTGTATATAAATACATAGATACAGGGCAGCAGTGTATACAGCACCCCTATACCACAGCATGTGTCAGTGTATATAAATACATAGATACAGGGCAGCAGTGTATACAGCACCCCTATACCACAGCATGTGTCAGTGTATATAAATACATAGATACAGGGCAGCAGATTATACAGCACCCCTATACCACAGCACGTGTCAGTGTATATAAATACATAGATACAGGGCAGCAGGGTATACAGCCCCCCTATACCACAGCATGTGTCAGTGTATATAAATACATAGATACAGGGCAGCAGAGTATACAGCACCCCTATACCACAGCATGTGTCAGTGTATATAAATATATAGATACAGGGCAGCAGAGTATACAGCACCCCTATACCACAGCATGTGTCAGTGTATATAAATACATAGATACAGGGCAGCAGATTATACAGCACCCCTATACCACAGCACGTGTCAGTGTATATAAATACATAGATACAGGGCAGCAGGGTATACAGCCCCCCTATACCACAGCATGTGTCAGTGTATATAAATACATAGATACAGGGCAGCAGAGTATACAGCACCCCTATACCACAGCATGTGTCAGTGTATATAAATATATAGATACAGGGCAGCAGTGTATACAGCACCCCTATACCACAGCATGTGTCAGTGTATATAAATATATAGATACAGGGCAGCAGAGTATACAGCACCCCTATACCACAGCACGTGTCAGTGTATATAAATACATAGATACAGGGCAGCAGGGTATACAGCCCCCCTATACCACAGCATGTGTCAGTGTATATAAATACATAGATACAGGGCAGCAGAGTATACAGCACCCCTATACCACAGCATGTGTCAGTGTATATAAATATATAGATACAGGGCAGCAGAGTATACAGCACCCCTATACCACAGCATGTGTCAGTGTATATAAATACATAGATACAGGGCAGCAGTGTATACAGCACCCCTATACCACAGCATGTGTCAGTGTATATAAATACATAGATACAGGGCAGCAGAGTATACAGCACCCCTATACCACAGCATGTGTCAGTGTATATAAATATATAGATACAGGGCAGCAGAGTATACAGCACCCCTATACCACAGCATGTGTCAGTGTATATAAATATATAGATACAGGGCAGCAGAGTATACAGCACCCCTATACCACAGCACGTGTCAGTGTATATAAATACATAGATACAGGGCAGCAGAGTATACAGCCCCCCTATACCACAGCATGTGTCAGTGTATATAAATACATAGATACAGGGCAGCAGAGTATACAGCACCCCTATACCACAGCACGTGTCAGTGTATATAAATACATAGATACAGGGCAGCAGAGTATACAGCACCCCTATACCACAGCATGTGTCAGTGTATATAAATACATAGATACAGGGCAGCAGTGTATACAGCCCCCCTATACCACAGCACGTGTCAGTGTATATAAATACATAGATACAGGGCAGCAGAGTATACAGCACCCCTATACCACAGCATGTGTCAGTGTATATAAATACATAGATACAGGGCAGCAGAGTATACAGCACCCCTATACCACAGCATGTGTCAGTGTATATAAATACATAGATACAGGGCAGCAGAGTATACAGCATCCCTATACCACAGCATGTGTCAGTGTATATAAATACATAGATACAGACAGCAGAGTATACAGCACCCCTATACCACAGCATGTGTCAGTGTATATAAATACATAGATACAGGGCAGCAGAGTATACAGCACCCCTATACCACAGCATGTGTCAGTGTATATAAATACATAGATACAGGATAGCAGTGTATACAGCACCCCTATACCACAGCATGTGTCAGTGTATATAAATATATAGATACAGGGCAGCAGAGTATACAGCACCCTATACCACAGCATGTGTCAGTGTATATAAATATATAGATACAGGGCAGCAGCATATACAGCACCCCTATACCACAGCATGTGTCAGTGTATATAAATACATAGATACAGGGCAGCAGAGTATACAGCCCCCCTATACCACAGCATGTGTCAGTGTATATAAATACATAGATACAGACAGCAGAGTATACAGCACCCCTATACCACAGCATGTGTCAGTGTATATAAATATATAGATACAGGGCAGCAGCATATACAGCATCCCTATACCACAGCATGTGTCAGTGTATATAAATATATAGATACAGGGCAGCAGCATATACAGCATCCCTATACCACAGCATGTGTCAGTGTATATAAATACATAGATACAGACAGCAGAGTATACAGCACCCCTATACCACAGCATGTGTCAGTGTATATAAATACATAGATACAGACAGCAGAGTATACAGCACCCCTATACCACAGCATGTGTCAGTGTATATAAATACATAGATACAGGGCAGCAGTGTATACAGGACCCCTATACCACAGCATGTGTCAGTGTATATAAATACATAGATACAGGGCAGCAGAGTATACAGCCCCCCTATACCACAGCATGTGTCAGTGTATATAAATATATAGATACAGGGCAGCAGTGTATACAGCCCCCCTATACCACAGCATGTGTCAGTGTATATAAATACATAGATACAGACAGCAGAGTATACAGCACCCCTATACCACAGCATGTGTCAGTGTATATAAATATATAGATACAGGGCAGCAGAGTATACAGCCCCCCTATACCACAGCATGTGTCAGTGTATATAAATACATAGATACAGGGCAGCAGAGTATACAGCACCCCTATACCACAGCATGTGTCAGTGTATATAAATATATAGATACAGGGCAGCAGAGTATACAGCACCCCTATACCACAGCATGTGTCAGTGTATATAAATACATAGATACAGGGCAGCAGAGTATACAGCACCCCTATACCACAGCATGTGTCAGTGTATATAAATATATAGATACAGGGCAGCAGTGTATACAGCACCCCTATACCACAGCATGTGTCAGTGTATATAAATACATAGATACAGGGCAGCAGTGTATACAGCACCCCTATACCACAGCACGTGTCAGTGTATATAAATACATAGATACAGGGCAGCAGCGTATACAGCACCCCTATACCACAGCATGTGTCAGTGTATATAAATACATAGATACAGGGCAGCAGTGTATACAGCCCCCCTATACCACAGCATGTGTCAGTGTATATAAATACATAGATACAGACAGCAGTGTATACAGTCCCCCTATAAGACAGCATGTGTCAGTGTATATAAATACATAGATACAGACAGCAGTGTATACAGCCCCCCTATACCACAGCATGTGTCAGTGTATATAAATACATAGATACAGGGCAGCAGAGTATACAGCACCCTATACCACAGCACGTGTCAGTGTATATAAATACATAGAT
Source organism: Phyllobates terribilis (assembly GCF_046119375.1). NCBI lineage: Eukaryota > Metazoa > Chordata > Amphibia > Anura > Dendrobatidae > Phyllobates > Phyllobates terribilis. Next base: position 16,087,388 of record NW_027362774.1, read on the forward strand.
ACAGGGCAGCAGAGTATACAGCACCCCTATACCACAGCATGTGTCAGTGTATATAAATACATAGATACAGGGCAGCAGAGTATACAGCACCCCTATACCACAGCATGTGTCAGTGTATATAAATACATAGATACAGGGCAGCAGTGTATACAGCACCCTATACCACAGCACGTGTCAGTGTATATAAATACATACATACAGGGCAGCAGAGTATACAGCACCCTATACCACAGCACGTGTCAGTGTATATAAATACATAGATACAGGTCAGGAGTGTATACAGCACCCCTATACCACAGCATGTGTCAGTGTATATAAATACATAGATACAGGGCAGCAGTGTATACAGCCCCCCTATACCACAGCATGTGTCAGTGTATATAAATACATAGATACAGGGCAGCAGCGTATACAGCACCCCTATACCACAGCATGTGTCAGTGTATATAAATACATAGGTACAGGGCAGCAGCGTATACAGCCCCCCTATACCACAGCATGTGTCAGTGTATATAAATACATAGATACAGGGCAGCAGCGTATACAGCACCCCTATACCACAGCATGTGTCAGTGTTTATAAATACATAGATACAGGGCAGCAGAGTATACAGCACCCCTATACCACAGCATGTGTCAGTGTATATAAATACATAGATACAGGGCAGCAGAGTATACAGCACCCCTATACCACAGCATGTGTCAGTGTATATAAATACATAGATACAGGGCAGCAGCGTATACAGCACCCCTATACCACAGCATGTGTCAGTGTATATAAATACATAGATACAGGGCAGCAGTGTATACAGCCCCCCAATACCACAGCATGTCAGTGTATATAAATATATAGATACAGGGCAGCAGTGTATACAGCACCCCTATACCACAGCATGTGTCAGTGTATATAAATACATAGATACAGGGCAGCAGTGTATACAACACCCCTATACCACAGCATGTGTCAGTGTATATAAATACATACATACAGACAGCAGTGTATACAGCACCCCTATACCACAGCACGTGTCAGTGTATATAAATACATAGATACAGGGCAGCAGTGTATACAGCACCCCTATACCACAGCACGTGTCAGTGTATATAAATACATAGATACAGGGCAGCAGAGTATACAGCACCCCTATACCACAGCATGTGTCAGTGTATATAAATACATAGATACAGGGCAGCAGTGTATACAGCCCCCCAATACCACAGCATGTGTCAGTGTATATAAATACATAGATACAGGGCAGCAGTGTATACAGCACCCCTATACCACAGCATGTGTCAGTGTATATAAATACATAGATACAGGGCAGCAGTGTATACAGCACCCCTATACCACAGCATGTGTCAGTGTATATAAATACATAGATACAGGGCAGCAGTGTATACAGCACCCCTATACCACAGCATGTGTCAGTGTATATAAATACATAGATACAGGGCAGCAGAGTATACAGCACCCCTATACCACAGCATGTGTCAGTGTATATAAATACATAGATACAGGGCAGCAGAGTATACAGCACCCTATACCACAGCATGTGTCAGTGTATATAAATACATAGATACAGGGCAGCAGAGTGTACAGCACCCCTATACCACAGCATGTGTCAGTGTATATAAATACATAGATACAGGGCAGCAGAGTATACAGCACCCCTATACCACAGCATGTGTCAGTGTATATAAATACATAGATACAGGGCAGCAGAGTATACAGCACCCTATACCACAGCATGTGTCAGTGTATATAAATACATAGATACAGGGCAGCAGTGTATACAGCACCCCTATAACACAGCATGTGTCAGTGTATATAAATACATAGATACAGGGCAGCAGTGTATACAGCACCCTATACCACAGCATGTGTCAGTGTATATAAATACATAGATACAGGGCAGCAGAGTATACAGCACCCCTATACCACAGCATGTGTCAGTGTATATAAATACATAGATACAGGGCAGCAGTGTATACAGCACCCTATACCACAGCACGTGTCAGTGTATATAAATACATACATACAGGGCAGCAGAGTATACAGCACCCTATACCACAGCACGTGTCAGTGTATATAAATACATAGATACAGGTCAGGAGTGTATACAGCACCCCTATACCACAGCATGTGTCAGTGTATATAAATACATAGATACAGGGCAGCAGTGTATACAGCCCCCCTATACCACAGCATGTGTCAGTGTATATAAATACATAGATACAGGGCAGCAGCGTATACAGCACCCCTATACCACAGCATGTGTCAGTGTATATAAATACATAGGTACAGGGCAGCAGCGTATACAGCCCCCCTATACCACAGCATGTGTCAGTGTATATAAATACATAGATACAGGGCAGCAGTGTATACAGCCCCCCAATACCACAGCATGTCAGTGTATATAAATATATAGATACAGGGCAGCAGTGTATACAGCACCCCTATACCACAGCATGTGTCAGTGTATATAAATACATAGATACAGGGCAGCAGTGTATACAACACCCCTATACCACAGCATGTGTCAGTGTATATAAATACATACATACAGACAGCAGTGTATACAGCACCCCTATACCACAGCATGTGTCAGTGTATATAAATACATAGATACAGGGCAGCAGTGTATACAGCACCCCTATACCACAGCATGTGTCAGTGTATATAAATATATAGATACAGGGCAGGAGAGTATACAGCACCCCTATACCACAGCATGTGTCAGTGTATATAAATATATAGATACAGGGCAGCAGTGTATACAGCCCCCCTATACCACAGCATGTGTCAGTGTATATAAATACATAGATACAGGGCAGGAGAGTATACAGCACCCCTATACCACAGCATGTGTCAGTGTATATAAATATATAGATACAGGGCAGCAGAGTATACAGCCCCCCTATACCACAGCACGTGTCAGTGTATATAAATACATAGATACAGGGCAGCAGTGTATACAGCACCCCTATACCACAGCATGTGTCAGTGTATATAAATACATAGATACAGGGCAGCAGTGTATACAGCACCCCTATACCACAGCATGTGTCAGTGTATATAAATACATAGATACAGGGCAGCAGTGTATACAGCACCCCTATACCACAGCATGTGTCAGTGTATATAAATATATAGATACAGGGCAGCAGAGTATACAGCACCCCTATACCACAGCATGTGTCAGTGTATATAAATACATAGATACAGGGCAGCAGTGTATACAGCACCCCTATACCACAGCATGTGTCAGTGTATATAAATACATAGATACAGGGCAGCAGAGTATACAGCACCCCTATACCACAGCATGTGTCAGTGTATATAAATATATAGATACAGGGCAGCAGAGTATACAGCACCCCTATACCACAGCATGTGTCAGTGTATATAAATATATAGATACAGGGCAGCAGAGTATACAGCACCCCTATACCACAGCATGTGTCAGTGTATATAAATACATAGATACAGGGCAGCAGTGTATACAGCACCCCTATACCACAGCATGTGTCAGTGTATATAAATACATAGATACAGGGCAGCAGCGTATACAGCACCCCTATACCACAGCATGTGTCAGTGTATATAAATACATAGATACAGGGCAGCAGTGTATACAGCACCCCTATACCACAGCATGTGTCAGTGTATATAAATATATAGATACAGGGCAGGAGAGTATACAGAACCCCTATACCACAGCATGTGTCAGTGTATATAAATACATAGATACAGGGCAGCAGTGTATACAGCCCCCCTATACCACAGCATGTGTCAGTGTATATAAATACATAGATACAGGGCAGCAGTGTATACAGCCCCCCTATACCACAGCATGTGTCAGTGTATATAAATATATAGATACAGGGCAGCAGAGTATACAGCACCCCTATACCACAGCATGTGTCAGTGTATATAAATACATAGATACAGGGCAGCAGTGTATACAGTAATCCTATACCACAGCATGTGTCAGTGTATATAAATACATAGATACTGGGCAGCAGAGTATACAGCACCCCTATACCACAGCATGTGTCAGTGTATATAAATACATAGATACAGGGCAGCAGTGTATACAGCCCCCCTATACCACAGCATGTGTCAGTGTATATAAATATATAGATACAGGGCAGCAGAGTATACAGCACCCCTATACCACAGCATGTGTCAGGGTATATAAATACATAGATACTGGGCAGCAGAGTATACAGCACCCCTATACCACAGCATGTGTCAGGGTATATAAATACATAGATACAGGGCAGCAGTGTATACAGTAATCCTATACCACAACATGTGTCAGTGTATATAAATACATAGATACAGTGCAACAGCGTATACAGCACCCCTATACCACAGCATGTGTCAGTGTATATAAATACATAGATACAGGGCAGCAGTGTATACAGCACCCCTATACCACAGCATGTGTCAGTGTATATAAATACATAGATACTGGGCAGCAGAGTATACAGCACCCCTATACCACAGCATGTGTCAGTGTATATAAATACATAGATACAGTGCAACAGCGTATACAGCACCCCTATACCACAGCATGTGTCAGTGTATATAAATACATAGATACAGGGCAGCAGTGTATACAGCACCCCTATACCACAGCACGTGTCAGTGTATATAAATATATAGATACAGGACAGCAGCGTATACAGCACCCCTATACCACAGCATGTGTCAGTGTATATAAATACATAGATACAGGGCAGCAGAGTATACAGCACCCCTATACCACAGCATGTGTCAGTGTATATAAATACATAGATACAGTGCAACAGCGTATACAGCACCCCTATACCACAGCACGTGTCAGTGTATATAAATATATAGATGCAGGGCAGCAGTGTATACAGCACCCCTATACCACAGCATGTGTCAGTGTATATAAATACATAGATACAGGATAGCAGTGTATACAGCCCCCCTATACCACAGCATGTGTCAGTGTATATAAATACATAGATACAGGGCAGCAGAGTATACAGCACCCCTATACCACAGCATGTGTCAGTGTATATAAATACATAGATACAGGGCAGCAGAGTATACAGCACCCCTATACCACAGCATGTGTCAGTGTATATAAATATATATATACAGGGCAGCAGTGTATACAGCACCCCTATACCACAGCATGTGTCAGTGTATATAAATACATAGATACAGGGCAGCTGAGTATACAGCACCCCTATACCACAGCATGTGTCAGTGTATATAAATACATAGATACAGGGCAGCAGTGTATACAGCACCCCTATACCACAGCATGTGTCAGTGTATATAAATACATAGATAGAGGGCAGCAGTGTATACAGCCCCCCTATACCACAGCATGTGTCAGTGTATATAAATACATAGATACAGGGCAGCAGTGTATACAGCATCCCTATACCACAGCATGTGTCAGTGTATATAAATACATAGATACAGGGCAGCAGCGTATACAGCATCCCTATACCACAGCATGTGTCAGTGTATATAAATACATAGATACAGGGCAGCAGTGTATACAGCACCCCTATACCACAGCATGTGTCAGTGTATATAAAAACATAGATACAGGGCAGCAGAGTATACAGCATCCCTATACCACAGCATGTGTCAGTGTATATAAATACATAGATACAGGGCAGCAGAGTATACAGCACCCCTATACCACAGCATGTGTCAGTGTATATAAATACATAGATACAGGGCAGCAGTGTATACAGCATCCCTATACCACAGCATGTGTCAGTGTATATAAATACATAGATACAGGGCAGCAGTGTATACAGCACCCCTATACCACAGCATGTGTCAGTGTATATAAATACATAGATACAGGGCAGCAGTGTATACAGCATCCCTATACCACAGCATGTGTCAGTGTATATAAATACATAGATACAGGGCAGCAGCGTATACAGCATCCCTATACCACAGCATGTGTCAGTGTATATAAATACATAGATACAGGGCAGCAGTGTATACAGCACCCCTATACCACAGCATGTGTCAGTGTATATAAATACATAGATACAGGGCAGCAGAGTATACAGCACCCCTATACCACAGCATGTGTCAGTGTATATAAATACATAGATACAGGGCAGCAGTGTATACAGCACCCCTATACCACAGCCTGTGTCAGTGTATATAAATACATAGATACAAGATAGCAGTGTATACAGCCCCCCTATACCACAGCATGTGTCAGTGTATATAAATACATAGATACAGGGCAGCAGTGTATACAGCCCCCCTATACCACAGCATGTGTCAGTGTATATAAATACATAGATACAGGGCAGCAGAGTATACAGCACCCCTATACCACAGCATGTGTCAGTGTATATAAATACATAGATACAGGGCAGCAGTGTATACAGCACCCCTATACCACAGCATGTGTCAGTGTATATAAATACATAGATACAGGGCAGCAGTGTATACAGCACCCCTATACCACAGCATGTGTCAGTGTATATAAATACATAGATACAGGGCAGCAGCGTATACAGCATCCCTATACCACAGCATGTGTCAGTGTATATAAATACATAGATACAGGGCAGCAGTGTATACAGCACCCCTATACCACAGCATGTGTCAGTGTATATAAATACATAGATACAGGGCAGCAGAGTATACAGCACCCCTATACCACAGCATGTGTCAGTGTATATAAATACATAGATACAGGGCAGCAGTGTATACAGCATCCCTATACCACAGCATGTGTCAGTGTATATAAATACATAGATACAGGGCAGCAGTGTATACAGCACCCCTATACCACAGCCTGTGTCAGTGTATATAAATACATAGATACAGGATAGCAGTGTATACAGCCCCCCTATACCACAGCATGTGTCAGTGTATATAAATACATAGATACAGGGCAGCAGTGTATACAGCCCCCCTATACCACAGCATGTGTCAGTGTATATAAATACATAGATACAGGGCAGCAGAGTATACAGCACCCCTATACCACAGCATGTGTCAGTGTATATAAATACATAGATACAGGGCAGCAGAGTATACAGCCCCCCTATACCACAGCATGTGTCAGTGTATATAAATACATAGATACAGACAGCAGTGTATACAGCACCCCTATACCACAGCATGTGTCAGTGTATATAAATATATAGATACAGGGCAGCAGTGTATACAGCACCCCTATACCACAGCATGTGTCAGTGTATATAAATACATAGATACAGGGCAGCAGTGTATACAGCCCCCCTATACCACAGCATGTGTCAGTGTATATAAATATATAGATACAGGGCAGCAGAGTATACAGCACCCCTATACCACAGCATGTGTCAGTGTATATAAATACATAGATACAGGGCAGCAGAGTATACAGCACCCCTATACCACAGCATGTGTCAGTGTATATAAATACATAGATACAGGGCAGCCGTGTATACAGCACCCCTATACCACAGCATGTGTCAGTGTATATAAATACATAGATACAGGGCAGCAGAGTATACAGCACCCCTATACCACAGCATGTGTCAGTGTATATAAATACATAGATACAGGGCAGCAGCGTATACAGCACCCCTATACCACAGCATGTGTCAGTGTATATAAATACATAGATACAGGGCAGCAGTGTATACAGCCCCCCTATACCACAGCATGTGTCAGTGTATATAAATACATAGATACAGACAGCAGTGTATACAGCACCCCTATACCACAGCATGTGTCAGTGTATATAAATACATAGATACAGGGCAGCAGTGTATACAGCACCCCTATACCACAGCATGTGTCAGTGTATATAAATACATAGATACAGGGCAGCAGTGCATACAGCCCCCCTATACCACAGCATGTGTCAGTGTATATAAATATATAGATACAGGGCAGCAGTGTATACAGCACCCTATACCACAGCATGTGTCAGTGTATATAAATACATAGATACAGGGCAGCAGCGTATACAGCACCCCTATACCACAGCATGTGTCAGTGTATATAAATACATAGATACAGACAGCAGAGTATACAGCACCCCTATACCACAGCATGTGTCAGTGTATATAAATACATAGATACAGACAGCAGAGTATACAGCACCCCTATACCACAGCATGTGTCAGTGTATATAAATACATAGATACAGGGCAGCAGCGTATACAGCATCCCTATACCACAGCATGTGTCAGTGTATATAAATACATAGATACAGGGCAGCAGAGTATACAGCACCCCTATACCACAGCATGTGTCAGTATATATAAATACATAGATACAGGGCAACAGTGTATACAGCACCCCTATACCACAGCATATGTCAGTGTATATAAATACATAGATACAGGGCAGCAGAGTATACAGCCCCCCTATACCACAGCATGTGTCAGTGTATATAAATACATAGATACAGGGCAGCAGTGTATACAGCCCCCCTATACCACAGCATGTGTCAGTGTATATAAATATATAGATACAGGGCAGCAGTGTATACAGCCCCCCTATACCACAGCATGTGTCAGTGTATATAAATATATAGATACAGGGCAGCAGCGTATACAGCACCCCTATACCACAGCATGTGTCAGTGTATATAAATATATAGATACAGGGCAGCAGTGTATACAGCCCCCCTATACCACAGCATGTGTCAGTGTATATAAATATATAGATACAGGGCAGCAGTGTATACAGCACCCCTATACCACAGCATGTGTCAGTGTATATAAATACATAGATACAGGGCAGCAGCGTATACAGCACCCCTATACCACAGCATGTGTCAGTGTATATAAATATATAGATACAGGGCAGCAGTGTATACAGCCCCCCTATACCACAGCATGTGTCAGTGTATATAAATATATAGATACAGGGCAGCAGTGTATACAGCCCCCCTATACCACAGCATGTGTCAGTGTATATAAATACATAGATACAGGGCAGCAGTGTATACAGCCCCCCTATACACAGCATGTGTCAGTGTATATAAATATATAGATACAGGGCAGCAGTGTATACAGCCCCCCTATACACAGCATGTGTCAGTGTATATAAATATATAGATACAGGGCAGCAGTGTATACAGCCCCCCTATACCACAGCATGTGTCAGTGTATATAAATACATAGATACAGGGCAGCAGTGTATACAGCACCCCTATACCACAGCATGTGTCAGTGTATATAAATATATAGATACAGGGCAGCAGTGTATACAGCCCCCCTATACCACAGCATGTGTCAGTGTATATAAATACATAGATACAGGGCAGCAGAGTATACAGCACCCCTATACCACAGCACGTGTCAGTGTATATAAATACATAGATACAGGGCAGCAGTGTATACAGCACCCCTATACCACAGCATGTGTCAGTGTATATAAATATATAGATACAGGGCAGCAGTGTATACAGCCCCCCTATACCACAGCATGTGTCAGTGTATATAAATATATAGATACAGGGCAGCAGTGTATACAGCCCCCCTATACCACAGCATGTGTCAGTGTATATAAATACATAGATACAGGGCAGCAGTGTATACAGCCCCCCTATACACAGCATGTGTCAGTGTATATAAATACATAGATACAGCGCAGCAGAGTATACAGCCCCCCTATACCACAGCATGTGTCAGTGTATATAAATACATAGATACAGGGCAGCAGTGTATACAGCACCCCTATACCACAGCATGTGTCAGTGTATATAAATATATAGATACAGGGCAGCAGTGTATACAGCCCCCCTATACCACAGCATGTGTCAGTGTATATAAATATATAGATACAGGGCAGCAGTGTATACAGCCCCCCTATACCACAGCATGTGTCAGTGTATATAAATACATAGATACAGGGCAGCAGTGTATACAGCCCCCCTATACACAGCATGTGTCAGTGTATATAAATACATAGATACAGCGCAGCAGAGTATACAGCCCCCCTATACCACAGCATGTGTCAGTGTATATAAATACATAGATACAGGGCAGCAGTGTATACAGCACCCCTATACCACAGCATGTGTCAGTGTATATAAATACATAGATACAGGGCAGCAGTGTATACAGCACCCCTATACCACAGCATGTGTCAGTGTATATAAATACATAGATACAGCGCAGCAGAGTATACAGCCCCCCTATACCACAGCATGTGTCAGTGTATATAAATACATAGATACAGGGCAGCAGTGTATACAGCACCCCTATACCACAGCATGTGTCAGTGTATATAAATATATAGATACAGGGCAGCAGTGTATACAGCCCCCCTATACCACAGCATGTGTCAGTGTATATAAATATATAGATACAGGGCAGCAGTGTATACAGCACCCCTATACCACAGCATGTGTCAGTGTATATAAATACATAGATACAGGGCAGCAGCGCATACAGCACCCCGTTACCACAGCATGTGTCAGTGTATATAAATATATAGATACAGGGCAGCAGTGTATACAGCACCCCTATACCACAGCATGTGTCAGTGTATATAAATACATAGATACAGGGCAGCAGAGTATACAGCACCCCTATACCACAGCATGTGTCAGTGTATATAAATACATAGATACAGGGCAGCAGTGTATACAGCACCCGTATACCACAGCATGTGTCAGTGTATATAAATACATAGATACAGGGCAGCAGAGTATACAGCACCCCTATACCACAGCATGTGTCAGTGTATATAAATACATAGATACAGGGCAGCAGTGTATACAGCACCCGTATACCACAGCATGTGTCAGTGTATATAAATACATAGATACAGGGCAGCAGTGTATACAGCCCCCCTATACACAGCATGTGTCAGTGTATATAAATACATAGATACAGGGCAGCAGTGTATACAGCACCCCTATACACAGCATGTGTCAGTGTATATAAATACATAGATACAGGGCAGCAGAGTATACAGCCCCCCAATACCACAGCATGTGTCAGTGTATATAAATATATAGATACAGGGCAGCAGTGTATACAGCACCCCTATACCACAGCATGTGTCAGTGTATATAAATATATAGATACAGGGCAGCAGTGTATACAGCACCCCTATACCACAGCATGTGTCAGTGTATATAAATACATAGATACAGGGCAGCAGCGCATACAGCACCCCAATACCACAGCATGTGTCAGTGTATATAAATACATAGATACAGGGCAGCAGTGTATACAGCCCCCCTATACCACAGCATGTGTCAGTGAATATAAATACATAGATACAGGGCAGCAGCGCATACAGCACTCCTATACCACAGCATGTGTCAGTGTATATAAATATATAGATACAGGGCAGCAGTGTATACAGCCCCCCAATACCACAGCATGTGTCAGTGTATATAAATACATAGATACAGGGCAGCAGCGCATACAGCACCCCTATACCACAGCATGTGTCAGTGTATATAAATATATAGATACAGGGCAGCAGTGTATACAGCACCCCTATACCACAGCATGTGTCAGTGTATATAAATACATAGATACAGGGCAGCAGCGCATACAGCACCCCTATACCACAGCATGTGTCAGTGTATATAAATACATAGATACAGGGCAGCAGTGTATACAGCCCCCCTATACCACAGCATGTGTCAGTGTATATAAATACATAGATACAGGGCAGCAGTGTATACAGCACCCCTATACCACAGCATGTGTCAGTGTATATAAATATATAGATACAGGGCAGCAGTGTATACAGCACCCCTATACCACAGCATGTGTCAGTGTATATAAATATATAGATACAGGGCAGCAGTGTATACAGCACCCCTATACCACAGCATGTGTCAGTGTATATAAATACATAGATACAGGGCAGCAGTGTATACAGCACCCCTATACCACAGCATGTGTCAGTGTATATAAATACATAGATACAGGGCAGCAGTGTATACAGCACCCCTATACCACAGCATGTGTCAGTGTATATAAATACATAGATACAGGGCAGCAGAGTATACAGCACCCCTATACCACAGCATGTGTCAGTGTATATAAATACATAGATACAGGGCAGCAGTGTATACAGCACCCCTATACCACAGCATGTGTCAGTGTATATAAATACATAGATACAGGGCAGCAGAGTATACAGCACCCCTATACCACAGCACGTGTCAGTGTATATAAATACATAGATACAGGGCAGCAGAGTATACAGCACCCCTATACCACAGCAAGTGTCAGTGTATATAAATACATAGATACAGGGCAGCAGTGTATACAGCACCCCTATACCACAGCATGTGTCAGTGTATATAAATACATAGATACAGGGCAGCAGTGTATACAGCACCCCTATACCACAGCATGTGTCAGTGTATATAAATATATAGATACAGGGCAGCAGAGTATACAGCACCCCTATACCACAGCACGTGTCAGTGTATATAAATACATAGATACAGGGCAGCAGAGTATACAGCACCCCTATACCACAGCACGTGTCAGTGTATATAAATACATAGATACAGGGCAGCAGTGTATACAGCACCCCTATACCACAGCATGTGTCAGTGTATATAAATACATAGATACAGGGCAGCAGTGTATACAGCACCCCTATACCACAGCATGTGTCAGTGTATATAAATATATAGATACAGGGCAGCAGAGTATACAGCACCCCTATACCACAGCATGTGTCAGTGTATATAAATACATAGATACTGGGCAGCAGAGTATACAGCACCCCTATACCACAGCATGTGTCAGTGTATATAAATACATAGATACAGGGCAGCAGTGCATACAGCACCCCTATACCACAGCATGTGTCAGTGTATATAAATACATAGATACAGTGCAACAGCGTATACAGCACCCCTATACCACAGCATGTGTCAGTGTATATAAATACATAGATACAGTGCAACACGCGTATACAGCACCCCTATACCACAGCACGTGTCAGTGTATATAAATATATAGATACAGGACAGCAGCGTATACAGCACGCCTATACCACAGCATGTGTCAGTGTATATAAATACATAGATACAGGGCAGCAGAGTATACAGCACCCCTATACCACAGCATGTGTCAGTGTATATAAATACATAGATACAGTGCAACAGCGTATACAGCACCCCTATACCACAGCACGTGTCAGTGTATATAAATATATAGATACAGGGCAGCAGTGTATACAGCACCCCTATACCACAGCATGTGTCAGTGTATATAAATATATAGATACAGGATAGCAGTGTATACAGCACCCCTATACCACAGCATGTGTCAGTGTATATAAATACATAGATACAGGGCAGCAGTGTATACAGCACCCCTATACCACAGCATGTGTCAGTGTATATAAATATATAGATACAGGATAGCAGTGTATACAGCACCCCTATACCACAGCATGTGTCAGTGTATATAAATACATAGATACAGGGTAGCAGAGTATACAGCACCCCTATACCACAGCATGTGTCAGTGTATATAAATACATAGATACAGACAGCAGTGTATACAGCACCCCTATACCACAGCATGTGTCAGTGTATATAAATATATAGATACAGGGCAGCAGTGTATACAGCCCCCCTATACCACAGCATGTGTCAGTGTATATAAATATATAGATACAGGGCAGCAGTGTATACAGCACCCCTATACCACACCATGTGTCAGTGTATATAAATATATAGATACAGGGCAGCAGTGTATACAGCACCCCTATACCACAGCATGTGTCAGTGTATATAAATATATAGATACAGGGCAGCAGCGAATACAGCACCCCTATACCACAGCATGTGTCAGTGTATATAAATACATAGATACAGGGCAGCAGCGCATACAGCCCCCCTATACCACAGCATGTGTCAGTGTATATAAATACATAGATACAGGGCAGCAGCGAATACAGCACCCCTATACCACAGCACGTGTCAGTGTATATAAATACATAGATACAGGGCAGCAGCGTATACAGCACCCCTATACCACAGCATGTGTCAGTGTATATAAATACATAGATACAGGGCAGCAGAGCATACAGCACCCCTATACCACAGCATGTGTCAGTGTATATAAATACATAGGTACAGGGCAGCAGCGCATACAGCACCCCTATACCACAGCATGTGTCAGTGTATATAAATACATAGATACAGGGCAGCAGCGTATACAGCACCCCTATACCACAGCATGTGTCAGTGTATATAAATACATAGATACAGGGCAGCAGTGTATACAGCACCCCTATACCACAGCATGTGTCAGTGTATATAAATATATAGATACAGGGCAGCAGTGTATACAGCACCCCTATACCACAGCATGTGTCAGTGTATATAAATACATAGATACAGGGCAGCAGTGTATACAGCACCCCTATACCACAGCATGTGTCAGTGTATATAAATATATAGATACAGGGCAGCAGAGTATACAGCACCCCTATACCACAGCATGTGTCAGTGTATATAAATACATAGATACAGGGCAGCAGAGTATGCAGCACCCGTATACCACAGCATGTGTCAGTGTATATAAATACATAGATACAGGGCAGCAGTGTATACAGCCCCCCTATACACAGCATGTGTCAGTGTATATAAATACATAGATACAGGGCAGCAGTGTATACAGCACCCGTATACCACAGCATGTGTCAGTGTATATAAATACATAGATACAGGGCAGCAGTGTATACAGCCCCCCTATACACAGCATGTGTCAGTGTATATAAATACATAGATACAGGGCAGGAGAGTATGCAGCACCCGTATACCACAGCATGTGTCAGTGTATATAAATACATAGATACAGGGCAGCAGTGTATACAGCCCCCCTATACACAGCATGTGTCAGTGTATATAAATACATAGATACAGGGCAGCAGAGTATGCAGCACCCGTATACCACAGCATGTGTCAGTGTATATAAATACATAGATACAGGGCAGCAGTGTATACAGCCCCCCTATACACAGCATGTGTCAGTGTATATAAATACATAGATACAGGGCAGCAGAGTATACAGCCCCCCAATACCACAGCATGTGTCAGTGTATATAAATATATAGATACAGGGCAGCAGTGTATACAGCACCCCTATACCACAGCATGTGTCAGTGTATATAAATATATAGATACAGGGCAGCAGTGTATACAGCACCCCTATACCACAGCATGTGTCAGTGTATATAAATACATAGATACAGGGCAGCAGTGTATACAGCACCCCTATACCACAGCATGTGTCAGTGTATATAAATACATAGATACAGGGCAGCAGTGTATACAGCACCCCTATACCACAGCATGTGTCAGTGTATATAAATACATAGATACAGGGCAGCAGAGTATACAGCCCCCCTATACCACAGCATGTGTCAGTGTATATAAATACATAGATACAGGGCAGCAGAGTATACAGCACCCCTATACCACAGCATGTGTCAGTGTATATAAATACATAGATACAGGGCAGCAGAGTATACAGCACCCCTATACCACAGCATGTGTCAGTGTATATAAATACATAGATACAGGGCAGCAGTGTATACAGCACCCCTATACCACAGCACGTGTCAGTGTATATAAATACATAGATACAGGGCAGCAGAGTATACAGCACCCCTATACCACAGCATGTGTCAGTGTATATAAATATATAGATACAGGGCAGCAGTGTATACAGCACCCCTATACCACAGCATGTGTCAGTGTATATAAATACATAGATACAGGGCAGCAGTGTATACAGCACCCCTATACCACAGCATGTGTCAGTGTATATAAATATATAGATACAGGGCAGCAGAGTATACAGCACCCCTATACCACAGCACGTGTCAGTGTATATAAATACATAGATACAGGGCAGCAGTGTATACAGCACCCCTATACCACAGCACGTGTCAGTGTATATAAATACATAGATACAGGGCAGCAGAGTATACAGCACCCCTATACCACAGCACGTGTCAGTGTATATAAATACATAGATACAGGGCAGCAGTGTATACAGCACCCCTATACCACAGCATGTGTCAGTGTATATAAATACATAGATACAGGGCAGCAGTGTATACAGCACCCCTATACCACAGCATGTGTCAGTGTATATAAATATATAGATACAGGGCAGGAGAGTATACAGAACCCCTATACCACAGCATGTGTCAGTGTATATAAATATATAGATACAGGGCAGCAGAGTATACAGCACCCCTATACCACAGCATGTGTCAGTGTATATAAATACATAGATACTGGGCAGCAGAGTATACAGCACCCCTATACCACAGCATGTGTCAGTGTATATAAATACATAGATACAGGGCAGCAGTGCATACAGCACCCCTATACCACAGCATGTGTCAGTGTATATAAATACATAGATACAGTGCAACAGCGTATACAGCACCCCTATACCACAGCATGTGTCAGTGTATATAAATACATAGATACAGTGCAACACGCGTATACAGCACCCCTATACCACAGCACGTGTCAGTGTATATAAATATATAGATACAGGACAGCAGCGTATACAGCACGCCTATACCACAGCATGTGTCAGTGTATATAAATACATAGATACAGGGCAGCAGAGTATACAGCACCCCTATACCACAGCATGTGTCAGTGTATATAAATACATAGATACAGTGCAACAGCGTATACAGCCCCCCTATACCACAGCACGTGTCAGTGTATATAAATATATAGATACAGGGCAGCAGTGTATACAGCACCCCTATACCACAGCATGTGTCAGTGTATATAAATACATAGATACAGGGCAGCAGTGTATAAAGCCCCCCTATACCACAGCATGTGTCAGTGTATATAAATACATAGATACAGGATAGCAGTGTATACAGCACCCCTATACCACAGCATGTGTCAGTGTATATAAATACATAGATACAGGGTAGCAGAGTATACAGCACCCGTATACCACAGCATGTGTCAGTGTATATAAATACATAGATACAGACAGCAGTGTATACAGCACCCCTATACCACAGCATGTGTCAGTGTATATAAATATATAGATACAGGGCAGCAGTGTATACAGCACCCCTATACCACAGCATGTGTCAGTGTATATAAATATATAGATACAGGGCAGCAGTGTATACAGCACCCCTATACCACAGCATGTGTCAGTGTATATAAATATATAGATACAGGGCAGCAGCGTATACAGCACCCCTATACCACAGCATGTGTCAGTGTATATAAATACATAGATACAGGGCAGCAGTGTATACAGCCCCCCTATACCACAGCACGTGTCAGTGTATATAAATACATAGATACAGGGCAGCAGCGTATACAGCACCCCTATACCACAGCACGTGTCAGTGTATATAAATACATAGATACAGGGCAGCAGTGTATACAGCCCCCCTATAACACAGCACGTGTCAGTGTATATAAATACATAGATACAGGGCAGCAGCGCATACAGCCCCCCTATACCACAGCACGTGTCAGTGTATATAAATACATAGATACAGGGCAGCAGCGTATACAGCACCCCTATACCACAGCATGTGTCAGTGTATATAAATACATAGATACAGGGCAGCAGCGTATACAGCACCCCTATACCACAGCATGTGTCAGTGTATATAAATACATAGATACAGGGCAGCAGCGCATACAGCACCCCTATACCACAGCATGTGTCAGTGTATATAAATACATAGATACAGGGCAGCAGTGTATACAGCACCCCTATACCACAGCATGTGTCAGTGTATATAAATACATAGATACAGGGCAGCAGAGTATACAGCACCCTATACCACAGCATGTGTCAGTGTATATAAATACATAGATACAGGGCAGCAGTGTATACAGCACCCCTATACCACAGCATGTGTCAGTGTATATAAATACATAGATACAGGGCAGCAGTGTATACAGCACCCCTATACCACAGCACGTATCAGTGTATATAAATACATAGATACAGGGCAGCAGTGTATACAGCACCCCTATACCACAGCATGTGTCAGTGTATATAAATACATAGATACAGGGCAGCAGTGTATACAGCACCCCTATACCACAGCATGTGTCAGTGTATATAAATACATAGATACAGGGCAGCAGTGTATACAGCACCCCTATACCACAGCATGTGTCAGTGTATATAAATATATAGATACAGGGCAGCAGAGTATACAGCACCCCTATACCACAGCATGTGTCAGTGTATATAAATATATAGATACAGGGCAGCAGTGTATACAGCACCCCTATACCACAGCATGTGTCAGTGTATATAAATACATAGATACAGGGCAGCAGTGTATACAGCACCCCTATACCACAGCATGTGTCAGTGTATATAAATACATAGATACAGGGCAGCAGAGTATACAGCACCCCTATACCACAGCACGTGTCAGTGTATATAAATATATAGATACAGGACAGCAGCGTATACAGCCCCCCTATACCACAGCATGTGTCAGTGTATATAAATACATAGATACAGGGCAGCAGAGTATACAGCCCCCCTATACCACAGCATGTGTCAGTGTATATAAATACATAGATACAGTGCAACAGCGTATACAGCACCCCTATACCACAGCACGTGTCAGTGTATATAAATATATAGATACAGGACAGCAGCGTATACAGCCCCCCTATACCACAGCATGTGTCAGTGTATATAAATACATAGATACAGGGCAGCAGAGTATACAGCACCCCTATACCACAGCATGTGTCAGTGTATATAAATACATAGATACAGGGCAGCAGTGTATACAGCATCCCTATACCACAGCATGTGTCAGTGTATATAAATACATAGATACAGTGCAACAGCGTATACAGCCCCCCTATACCACAGCATGTGTCAGTGTATATAAATACATAAATACAGGATAGCAGAGTATACAGCACCCCTATACCACAGCATGTGTCAGTGTATATAAATACATAGATACAGGGCAGCAGTGTATAAAGCCCCCCTATACCACAGCATGTGTCAGTGTATATAAATACATAGATACAGGATAGCAGTGTATACAGCACCCCTATACCACAGCATGTGTCAGTGTATATAAATACATAGATACAGGGCAGCAGTGTATACAGCACCCCTATACCACAGCATGTGTCAGTGTATATAAATACATAGATACAGGGTAGCAGAGTATACAGCACCCCTATACCACAGCATGTGTCATTGTATATAAATACATAGATACAGGACAGCAGTGTATACAGCACCCCTATACCACAGCATGTGTCAGTGTATATAAATATATAGATACAGGGCAGCAGTGTATACAGCCCCCCTATACCACAGCATGTGTCAGTGTATATAAATACATAGATACAGGGCAGCAGTGTATACAGCACCCCTATACCACAGCATGTGTCATTGTATATAAATACATAGATACAGGACAGCAGTGTATACAGCACCCCTATACCACAGCATGTGTCAGTGTATATAAATATATAGATACAGGGCAGCAGTGTATACAGCACCCCTATACCACAGCATGTGTCAGTGTATATAAATACATAGATACAGGGCAGCAGCGTATACAGCACCCCTATACCACAGCATGTGTCAGTGTATATAAATATATAGATACAGGGCAGCAGCGTATACAGCACCCCTATACCACAGCATGTGTCAGTGTATATAAATACATAGATACAGGGCAGCAGTGTATACAGCCCCCCTATACACAGCATGTGTCAGTGTATATAAATACATAGATACAGGGCAGCAGAGTATACAGCCCCCCTATACCACAGCATGTGTCAGTGTATATAAATATATAGATACAGGGCAGCAGTGTATACAGCACCCCAATACCACAGCATGTGTCAGTGTATATAAATACATAGATACAGGGCAGCAGTGTATACAGCCCCCCAATACCACAGCATGTGTCAGTGTATATAAATATATAGATACAGGGCAGCAGTGTATACAGCACCCCTATACCACAGCATGTGTCAGTGTATATAAATACATAGATACAGGGCAGCAGCGCATACAGCACCCCTATACCACAGCATGTGTCAGTGTATATAAATACATAGATACAGGGCAGCAGTGTATACAGCCCCCCTATACCACAGCATGTGTCAGTGTATATAAATACATAGATACAGGGCAGCAGCGCATACAGCACCCCTATACCACAGCATGTGTCAGTGTATATAAATACATAGATACAGGGCAGCAGAGTATACAGCACCCCTATACCACAGCATGTGTCAGTGTATATAAATACATAGATACAGGGCAGCAGAGTATACAGCACCCCTATACCACAGCATGTGTCAGTGTATATAAATCATAGATACAGGGCAGCAGCGTATACAGCACCCCTATACCACAGCATGTGTCAGTGTATATAAATACATAGATACAGGGCAGCAGTGTATACAGCACCCCTATACCACAGCATGTGTCAGTGTATATAAATACATAGATACAGGGCAGCAGAGTATACAGCACCCCTATACCACAGCACGTGTCAGTGTATATAAATACATAGATACAGGGCAGCAGAGTATACAGCACCCCTATACCACAGCATGTGTCAGTGTATATAAATACATAGATACAGACAGCAGAGTATACAGCACCCCTATACCACAGCATGTGTCAGTGTATATAAATACATAGATACAGGGCAGCAGAGTATACAGCACCCCTATACCACAGCATGTGTCAGTGTATATAAATACATAGATACAGACAGCAGAGTATACAGCACCCCTATACCACAGCACGTATCAGTGTATATAAATACATAGATACTGGGCAGCAGAGTATACAGCACCCCTATACCACAGCATGTGTCAGTGTATATAAATATATAGATACAGGGCAGCAGTGTATACAGCACCCCTATACCACAGCACGTATCAGTGTATATAAATACATAGATACAGGGCAGCAGTGTATACAGCACCCCTATACCACAGCATGTGTCAGTGTATATAAATATATAGATACAGGGCAGCAGTGTATACAGCACCCCTATACCACAGCATGTGTCAGTGTATATAAATATATAGATACAGGGCAGCAGCGTATACAGCACCCCTATACCACAGCATGTGTCAGTGTATATAAATATATAGATACAGGGCAGCAGTGTATACAGCACCCCTATACCACAGCACGTGTCAGTGTATATAAATATATAGATACTGGGCAGCAGAGTATACAGCACCCCTATACCACAGCATGTGTCAGTGTATATAAATACATAGATACAGGGCAGCAGTGTATACAGCCCCCCTATACCACAGCATGTGTCAGTGTATATAAATATATAGATACAGGGCAGCAGCGTATACAGCACCCCTATACCACAGCACGTGTCAGTGTATATAAATATATAGATACTGGGCAGCAGAGTATACAGCCCCCCTATACCACAGCATGTGTCAGTGTATATAAATATATAGATACAGGGCAGCAGCGTATACAGCACCCCTATACCACAGCACGTGTCAGTGTATATAAATATATAGATACTGGGCAGCAGAGTATACAGCACCCCTATACCACAGCACGTGTCAGTGTATATAAATATATTAGATACTGGGCAGCAGAGTATACAGCACCCCTATACCACAGCATGTGTCAGTGTATATAAATACATAGATACAGGGCAGCAGAGTATACAGCACCCCTATACCACAGCATGTGTCAGTGTATATAAATACATAGATACAGGGCAGCAGTGTATACAGCCCCCCTATACCACAGCATGTGTCAGTGTATATAAATACATAGATACAGGGCAGCAGTGTATACAGCACCCCTATACCACAGCATGTGTCAGTGTATATAAATATATAGATACAGGGCAGCAGCGTATACAGCACCCCTATACCACAGCACGTGTCAGTGTATATAAATATATAGATACAGGGCAGCAGTGTATACAGCACCCCTATACCACAGCACGTGTCAGTGTATATAAATATATAGATACTGGGCAGCAGAGTATACAGCCCCCCTATACCACAGCATGTGTCAGTGTATATAAATACATAGATACAGGGCAGCAGAGTATACAGCCCCCCTATACCACAGCATGTGTCAGTGTATATAAATACATAGATACTGGGCAGCAGAGTATACAGCACCCCTATACCACAGCATGTGTCAGTGTATATAAATACATAGATACTGGGCAGCAGAGTATACAGCACCCCTATACCACAGCATGTGTCAGTGTATATAAATACATAGATACAGGGCAGCAGAGTATACAGCACCCCTATACCACAGCATGTGTCAGTGTATATAAATACATAGATACTGGGCAGCAGAGTATACAGCACCCCTATACCACAGCATGTGTCAGTGTATATAAATACATAGATACAGGGCAGCAGTGTATACAGCCCCCCTATACCACAGCATGTGTCAGTGTATATAAATACATAGATACTGGGCAGCAGAGTATACAGCACCCCTATACCACAGCATGTGTCAGTGTATATAAATACATAGATACAGGGCAGCAGAGTATACAGCACCCCTATACCACAGCATGTGTCAGTG
Organism: Phyllobates terribilis; assembly: GCF_046119375.1. NCBI lineage: Eukaryota > Metazoa > Chordata > Amphibia > Anura > Dendrobatidae > Phyllobates > Phyllobates terribilis. The sequence goes on from NW_027362774.1 coordinate 16,109,977, forward strand.
TATATAAATACATAGATACTGGGCAGCAGAGTATACAGCCCCCCTATACCACAGCATGTGTCAGTGTATATAAATACATAGATACAGGGCAGCAGTGTATACAGCCCCCCTATACCACAGCATGTGTCAGTGTATATAAATATATAGATACTGGGCAGCAGAGTATACAGCCCCCCTATACCACAGCATGTGTCAGTGTATATAAATACATAGATACAGGGCAGCAGAGTATACAGCACCCCTATACCACAGCATGTGTCAGTGTATATAAATATATAGATACTGGGCAGCAGAGTATACAGCCCCCCTATACCACAGCATGTGTCAGTGTATATAAATATATAGATACTGGGCAGCAGAGTATACAGCACCCCTATACCACAGCATGTGTCAGTGTATATAAATATATAGATACAGGGCAGCAGAGTATACAGCCCCCCTATACCACAGCATGTGTCAGTGTATATAAATACATAGATACAGGGCAGCAGCGTATACAGCACCCCTATACCACAGCATGTGTCAGTGTATATAAATACATAGATACAGGGCAGCAGTATATACAGCCCCCCTATACCACAGCATGTGTCAGTGTATATAAATACATAGATACTGGGCAGCAGAGTATACAGCACCCCTATACCACAGCATGTGTCAGTGTATATAAATACATAGATACAGGGCAGCAGAGTATACAGCCCCCCTATACCACAGCATGTGTCAGTGTATATAAATACATAGATACAGGGCAGCAGTGTATACAGCCCCCCTATACCACAGCATGTGTCAGTGTATATAAATATATAGATACTGGGCAGCAGAGTATACAGCCCCCCTATACCACAGCATGTGTCAGTGTATATAAATATATAGATACTGGGCAGCAGAGTATACAGCCCCCCTATACCACAGCATGTGTCAGTGTATATAAATACATAGATACAGGGCAGCAGCGTATACAGCACCCCTATACCACAGCATGTGTCAGTGTATATAAATACATAGATACAGGGCAGCAGCGTATACAGCACCCCTATACCACAGCATGTGTCAGTGTATATAAATATATAGATACTGGGCAGCAGAGTATACAGCCCCCCTATACCACAGCATTTGTCAGTGTATATAAATACATAGATACAGGGCAGCAGCGTATACAGCACCCCTATACCACAGCATGTGTCAGTGTATATAAATACATAGATACAGGGCAGCAGTGTATACAGCCCCCTATACCACAGCATGTGTCAGTGTATATAAATACATAGATACTGGGCAGCAGAGTATACAGCACCCTATACCACAGCATGTGTCAGTGTATATAAATATATAGATACTGGGCAGCAGAGTATACAACACCCCTATACCACAGCATGTGTCAGTGTATATAAATATATAGATACAGGGCAGCAGCGTATACAGCACCCCTATACCACAGCATGTGTCAGTGTATATAAATACATAGATACAGGGCAGCAGTGTATACAGCCCCCCTATACCACAGCATGTGTCAGTGTATATAAATACATAGATACTGGGCAGCAGAGTATACAGCACCCCTATACCACAGCATGTGTCAGTGTATATAAATATATAGATACTGGGCAGCAGAGTATACAACACCCCTATACCACAGCATGTGTCAGTGTATATAAATATATAGATACAGGGCAGCAGCGTATACAGCACCCCTATACCACAGCATGTGTCAGTGTATATAAATACATAGATACAGGGCAGCAGTGTATACAGCCCCCCTATACCACAGCATGTGTCAGTGTATATAAATACATAGATACTGGGCAGCAGAGTATACAGCACCCCTATACCACAGCATGTGTCAGTGTATATAAATATATAGATACTGGGCAGCAGAGTATACAACACCCCTATACCACAGCATGTGTCAGTGTATATAAATATATAGATACAGGGCAGCAGCGTATACAGCACCCCTATACCACAGCATGTGTCAGTGTATATAAATACATAGATACAGGGCAGCAGTGTATACAGCACCCCTATACCACAGCATGTGTCAGTGTATATAAATACATAGATACAGGGCAGCAGCGCATACAGCACCCCTATACCACAGCATGTGTCAGTGTATATAAATACATAGATACAGGGCAGCAGTGTATACAGCACCCCTATACCACAGCACGTGTCAGTGTATATAAATATATAGATACAGGGCAGCAGAGTATACAGCACCCCTATACCACAGCACGTGTCAGTGTATATAAATACATAGATACAGGGCAGCAGCGCATACAGCACCCCTATACCACAGCAGTGTCAGTGTATATAAATATATAGATACAGGGCAGCAGAGTATACAGCACCCCTATACCACAGCATGTGTCAGTGTAAATAAATACATAGATACAGGGCAGCAGCGTATACAGCACCCGTATACCACAGCATGTGTCAGTGTATATAAATACATAGATACAGGGCAGCAGTGTATACAGCACCCCTATACCACAGCATGTGTCAGTGTATATAAATACATAGATACAGGGCAGCAGCGCATACAGCACCCTATACCACAGCATGTGTCAGTGTATATAAATACATAGATACAGGGCAGCAGTGTATACAGCACCCCTATACCACAGCATGTGTCAGTGTATATAAATACATAGATACAGGGCAGCAGTGTATACAGCACCCCTATACCACAGCATGTGTCAGTGTATATAAATACATAGATACAGGGCAGCAGTGTATACAGCACCCCTATACCACAGCATGTGTCAGTGTATATAAATACATAGATACTGGGCAGCAGAGTATACAGCACCCCTATACCACAGCATGTGTCAGTGTATATAAATACCATAGATACAGGGCAGCAGTGTATACAGCACCCCTATACCACAGCATGTGTCAGTGTATATAAATACATAGATACTGGGCAGCAGTGTATACAGCACCCCCTATACCACAGCATGTGTCAGTGTATATAAATACATAGATACAGGGCAGCAGTGTATACAGCACCCCTATACCACAGCATGTGTCAGTGTATATAAATATATAGATACTGGGCAGCAGAGTATACAGCACCCCTATACCACAGCATGTGTCAGTGTATATAAATATATAGATACTGGGCAGCAGAGTATACAACACCCCTATACCACAGCATGTGTCAGTGTATATAAATATATAGATACAGGGCAGCAGCGTATACAGCCCCCCTATACCACAGCATGTGTCAGTGTATATAAATACATAGATACAGGGCAGCAGCGCATACAGCCCCCCTATACCACAGCATGTGTCAGTGTATATAAATACATAGATACTGGGCAGCAGTGTATACAGCACCCCTATACCACAGCATGTGTCAGTGTATATAAATACATAGATACAGGGCAGCAGTGTATACAGCACCCCTATACCACAGCACGTGTCAGTGTATATAAATACATAGATACAGGGCAGCAGTGTATACAGCACCCCTATACCACAGCACGTGTCAGTGTATATAAATACATAGATACAGGGCAGCAGTGTATACAGCACCCCTATACCACAGCATGTGTCAGTGTATATAAATACATAGATACAGGGCAGCAGTGTATACAGCACCCCTATACCACAGCACGTATCAGTGTATATAAATACATAGATACAGGGCAGCAGTGTATACAGCACCCCTATACCACAGCATGTGTCAGTGTATATAAATACATAGATACAGGGCAGCAGAGTATACAGCCCCCCTATACCACAGCACGTATCAGTGTATATAAATACATAGATACTGGGCAGCAGAGTATACAGCACCCCTATACCACAGCATGTGTCAGTGTATATAAATACATAGATACAGGGCAGCAGTGTATACAGCACCCCTATACCACAGCATGTGTCAGTGTATATAAATACATAGATACAGGGAAGCAGCGCATACAGCACCCCTATACCACAGCACGTATCAGTGTATATAAATACATAGATACTGGGCAGCAGAGTATACAGCACCCCTATACCACAGCACGTGTCAGTGTATATAAATACATAGATACAGGGCAGCAGAGTATACAGCACCCCTATACCACAGCATGTGTCAGTGTATATAAATATATGGATACAGGGCAGCAGTGTATACAGCACCCCTATACCACAGCATGTGTCAGTGTATATAAATATATAGATACAGGGCAGCAGAGTATACAGCACCCCTATACCACAGCATGTGTCAGTGTATATAAATATATAGATACAGGGCAGCAGTGTATACAGCACCCCCATACCACAGCTTGTGTCAGTGTATATAAATACATAGATACAGGGCAGCAGTGTATACAGCCCCCCTATACCACAGCATGTGTCAGTGTATATAAATACATAGATACAGGGCAGCAGCGTATACAGCACCCCTATACCACAGCATGTGTCAGTGTATATAAATACATAGATACAGACAGCAGTGTATACAGCACCCCTATACCACAGCACGTGTCAGTGTATATAAATACATAGATACAGGGCAGCAGAGTATACAGCACCCCTATACCACAGCATGTGTCAGTGTATATAAATACATAGATACAGGGCAGCAGCGTATACAGCACCCCTATACCACAGCATGTGTCAGTATATATAAATACATAGATACAGGGCAGCAGTGTATACAGCACCCCTATACCACAGCATGTGTCAGTGTATATAAATACATAGATACAGGGCAGCAGAGTATACAGCACCCCTATACCACAGCATGTGTCAGTGTATATAAATATATAGATACAGACAGCAGTGTATACAGCACCCCTATACCACAGCATGTGTCAGTGTATATAAATACATAGATACAGGGCAGCAGAGTATACAGCCCCCCTATACCACAGCATGTGTCAGTGTATATAAATACATAGATACAGGGCAGCAGTGTATACAGCACCCCTATACCACAGCATGTGTCAGTGTATATAAATACATAGATACAGGGCAGCAGTGTATACAGCCCCCTTATACCACAGCATGTGTCAGTGTATATAAATACATAGATACAGGGCAGCAGTGTATACAGCACCCCTATACCACAGCATGTGTCAGTGTATATAAATACACAGATACAGGGCAGCAGTGTATACAGCCCCCTTATACCACAGCATGTGTCAGTGTATATAAATACATAGATACAGGGCAGCAGTGTATACAGCCCCCTATACCACAGCATGTGTCAGTGTATATAAATACATAGATACAGGGCAGCAGTGTATACAGCCCCCTATACCACAGCATGTGTCAGTGTATATAAATACATAGATACAGGGCAGCAGTGTATACAGCACCCCTATACCACAGCATGTGTCAGTGTATATAAATACATAGATACAGGGCAGCAGCGTATACAGCACCCCTATACCACAGCATGTGTCAGTGTATATAAATACATAGATACAGGGCAGCAGTGTATACAGCCCCCCTATACACAGCATGTGTCAGTGTATATAAATACATAGATACAGGGCAGCAGTGTATACAGCCCCCCTATACCACAGCATGTGTCAGTGTATATAAATACATAGATACAGGGCAGCAGTGTATACAGCCCCCTTATACCACAGCATGTGTCAGTGTATATAAATACATAGATACAGGGCAGCAGTGTATACAGCACCCCTATACCACAGCATGTGTCAGTGTATATAAATACATAGATACAGGGCAGCAGTGTATACAGCCCCCCTATACCACAGCATGTGTCAGTGTATATAAATACATAGATACAGGGCAGCAGTGTATACAGCCCCCCTATACCACAGCATGTGTCAGTGTATATAAATACATAGATACAGGGCAGCAGCGTATACAGCCCCCCTATACCACAGCATGTGTCAGTGTATATAAATACATAGATACAAAGCAGCAGTGTATACAGCACCCCTATACCACAGCATGTGTCAGTGTATATAAATACATAGATACAGAGCAGCAGTGTATACAGCCCCCCTATACCACAGCATGTGTCAGTGTATATAAATACATAGATACAGGGCAGCAGAGTATACAGCACCCCGTTACCACAGCACGTATCAGTGTATATAAATACATAGATACAGGGCAGCAGTGTATACAGCCCCCTATACCACAGCATGTGTCAGTGTATATAAATATATAGATACAGGGCAGCAGTGTATACAGCCCCCTATACCACAGCATGTGTCAGTGTATATAAATACATAGATACAGGGCAGCAGTGTATACAGCCCCCCCTATACCACAGCATGTGTCAGTGTATATAAATACATAGATACAGGGCAGCAGCGTATACAGCACCCTATACCACAGCATGTGTCAGTGTATATAAATACATAGATACAAAGCAGCAGTGTATACAGCACCCCTATACCACAGCATGTGTCAGTGTATATAAATACATAGATACAGAGCAGCAGTGTATACAGCCCCCCTATACCACAGCATGTGTCAGTGTATATAAATACATAGATACAGGGCAGCAGAGTATACAGCACCCCTATACCACAGCACTGTGTCAGTGTATATAAATACATAGATACAGGGCAGCAGTGTATACAGCCCCCCTATACCACAGCATGTGTCAGTGTATATAAATACATAGATACAGGGCAGCAGTGTATACAGCACCCCCTATACCACAGCATGTGTCAGTGTATATAAATATATAGATACAGGGCAGCAGTGTATACAGCACCCCTATACCACAGCATGTGTCAGTGTATATAAATACATAGATACAGGGCAGCAGAGTATACAGCACCCCTATACCACAGCATGTGTCAGTGTATATAAATACATAGATACAGGGCAGCAGTGTATACAGCACCCCTATACCACAGCATGTGTCAGTGTATATAAATACATAGATACAGGGCAGCAGAGTATACAGCACCCCTATACCACAGCATGTGTCAGTGTATATAAATACATAGATACAGGGCAGCAGTGTATACAGCCCCCCTATACCACAGCATGTGTCAGTGTATATAAATACATAGATACAGGGCAGCAGTGTATACAGCACCCCTATACCACAGCATGTGTCAGTGTATATAAATACATAGATACAGGGCAGCAGTGTATACAGCACCCCTATACCACAGCATGTGTCAGTGTATATAAATACATAGATACAGGGCAGCAGAGTATACAGCACCCCTATACCACAGCATGTGTCAGTGTATATAAATACATAGATACAGGGCAGCAGTGTATACAGCACCCCTATACCACAGCATGTGTCAGTGTATATAAATACATAGATACAGGGCAGCAGTGTATACAGCCCCCCTATACCACAGCATGTGTCAGTGTATATAAATACATAGATACAGGGCAGCAGAGTATACAGCCCCCCTATACCACAGCATGTGTCAGTGTATATAAATACATAGATACAGGGCAGCAGTGTATACAGCCCCCCTATACCACAGCATGTGTCAGTGTATATAAATACATAGATACAGGACAGCAGTGTATACAGCCCCCCTATACCACAGCATGTGTCAGTGTATATAAATATATAGATACAGGGCAGCAGTGTATACAGCACCCCTATACCACAGCATGTGTCAGTGTATATAAATACATAGATACAGGGCAGCAGTGTATACAGCACCCCTATACCACAGCATGTGTCAGTGTATATAAATACATAGATACAGGCAGCAGTGTATACAGCCCCCCTATACCACAGCATGTGTCAGTGTATATAAATATATAGATACAGGGCAGCAGTGTATACAGCCCCCCTATACCACAGCATGTGTCAGTGTATATAAATACATAGATACAGGGCAGCAGTGTATACAGCACCCCTATACCACAGCATGTGTCAGTGTATATAAATATATAGATACAGGGCAGCAGTGTATACAGCACCCCTATACCACAGCATGTGTCAGTGTATATAAATACATAGATACAGGGCAGCAGCGTATACAGCCCCCCTATACCACAGCATGTGTCAGTGTATATAAATACATAGATACAAAGCAGCAGTGTATACAGCACCCCTATACCACAGCATGTGTCAGTGTATATAAATACATAGATACAGAGCAGCAGTGTATACAGCACCCCTATACCACAGCATGTGTCAGTGTATATAAATACATAGATACAGGGCAGCAGAGTATACAGCACCCCCTATACCACAGCATGTGTCAGTGTATATAAATACATAGATACAGGGCAGCAGAGTATACAGCACCCCTATACCACAGCATGTGTCAGTGTATATAAATACATAGATACAGGGCAGCAGTGTATACAGCCCCCCTATACCACAGCATGTGTCAGTGTATATAAATATATAGATACAGGGCAGCAGTGTATACAGCACCCCTATACCACAGCATGTGTCAGTGTATATAAATACATAGATACAGGGCAGCAGTGTATACAGCACCCCTATACCACAGCATGTGTCAGTGTATATAAATATCTAGATACAAGGCAGCAGTGTATACAGCCCCCTATACCACAGCATGTGTCAGTGTATATAAATACATAGATACAGGGCAGCAGTGTATACAGCACCCCTATACCACAGCATGTGTCAGTGTATATAAATACATAGATACAGGGCAGCAGTGTATACAGCACCCCTATACCACAGCATGTGTCAGTGTATATAAATATATAGATACAGGGCAGCAGTGTATACAGCACCCCTATACCACAGCATGTGTCAGTGTATATAAATATATAGATACAGGGCAGCAGTGTATACAGCACCCCTATACCACAGCATGTGTCAGTGTATATAAATACATAGATACAGGGCAGGCAGTGTATACAGCACCCCCTATACCACAGCATGTGTCAGTGTATATAAATACATAGATACAGGGCAGCAGAGTATACAGCACCCCTATACCACAGCATGTGTCAGTGTATATAAATATATAGATACAGGGCAGCAGTGTATACAGCCCCCCTATACCACAGCATGTGTCAGTGTATATAAATACATAGATACAGGGCAGCAGAGTATACAGCACCCCTATACCACAGCATGTGTCAGTGTATATAAATACATAGATACAGGGCAGCAGAGTATACAGCACCCTATACCACAGCATGTGTCAGTGTATATAAATACATAGATACAGGGCAGCAGAGTATACAGCACCCCTATACCACAGCATGTGTCAGTGTATATAAATACATAGATACAGGGCAGCAGAGTATACAGCACCCCTATACCACAGCATGTGTCAGTGTATATAAATACATAGATACAGGGCAGCAGTGTATACAGCACCCCTATACCACAGCATGTGTCAGTGTATATAAATACATAGATACAGGGCAGCAGAGTATACAGCACCCCTATACCACAGCATGTGTCAGTGTATATAAATACATAGATACAGGGCAGCAGTGTATACAGCACCCCTATACCACAGCATGTGTCAGTGTATATAAATACATAGATACAGGGCAGCAGAGTATACAGCACCCCTATACCACAGCATGTGTCAGTGTATATAAATATATAGATACAGGGCAGCAGAGTATACAGCACCCCTATACCACAGCATGTGTCAGTGTATATAAATATATAGATACAGGGCAGCAGTGTATACAGCACCCCTATACCACAGCATGTGTCAGTGTATATAAATATATAGATACAGGGCAGCAGAGTATACAGCACCCCTATACCACAGCATGTGTCAGTGTATATAAATACATAGATACAGGGCAGCAGTGTATACAGCACCCCTATACCACAGCATGTGTCAGTGTATATAAATACATAGATACAGGGCAGCAGTGTATACAGCACCCCTATACCACAGCATGTGTCAGTGTATATAAATACATAGATACAGGGCAGCAGTGTATACAGCACCCCTATACCACAGCATGTGTCAGTGTATATAAATACATAGATACAGGGCAGCAGTGTATACAGCACCCCTATACCACAGCATGTGTCAGTGTATATAAATACATAGATACAGGGCAGCAGAGTATACAGCACCCCTATACCACAGCATGTGTCAGTGTATATAAATACATAGATACAGGGCAGCAGTGTATACAGCACCCCTATACCACAGCATGTGTCAGTGTATATAAATACATAGATACAGGGCAGCAGAGTATACAGCACCCCTATACCACAGCATGTGTCAGTGTATATAAATATATAGATACAGGGCAGCAGAGTATACAGCACCCCTATACCACAGCATGTGTCAGTGTATATAAATACATAGATACTGGGCAGCAGAGTATACAGCACCCCTATACCACAGCATGTGTCAGTGTATATAAATACATAGATACAGGGCAGCAGAGTATACAGCACCCCTATACCACAGCATGTGTCAGTGTATATAAATACATAGATACAGGGCAGGCAGAGTATACAGCACCCCTATACCACAGCATGTGTCAGTGTATATAAATACATAGATACAGGGCAGCAGAGTATACAGCACCCCTATACCACAGCATGTGTCAGTGTATATAAATATATAGATACAGGGCAGCAGAGTATACAGCACCCCTATACCACAGCATGTGTCAGTGTATATAAATATATAGATACAGGGCAGCAGCGTATACAGCACCCCTATACCACAGCACGTGTCAGTGTATATAAAGATATAGATACTGGGCAGCAGAGTATACAGCCCCCCTATACCACAGCATGTGTCAGTGTATATAAATATATAGATACAGGGCACAGTGTATACAGCACCCCTATACCACAGCATGTGTCAGTGTATATAAATATAGATACAGGGCAGCAGAGTATACAGCACCCCTATACCACAGCATGTGTCAGTGTATATAAATATATAGATACAGGGCAGCAGTGTATACAGCACCCCTATACCACAGCACGTGTCAGTGTATATAAATATATAGATACTGGGCAGCAGAGTATACAGCCCCCCTATACCACAGCATGTGTCAGTGTATATAAATACTATAGATACAGGGCACGCAGATGTATACAGCACCCCTATACCACAGCATGTGTCAGTGTATATAAATATATAGATACAGGGCAGCAGAGTATACAGCCCCCCTATACCACAGCATGTGTCAGTGTATATAAATACATAGATACAGGGCAGCAGAGTATACAGCACCCCTATACCACAGCACGTGTCAGTGTATATAAATATATAGATACTGGGCAGCAGAGTATACAGCCCCCTATACCACAGCATGTGTCAGTGTATATAAATACATAGATACAGGGCAGCAGAGTATACAGCCCCCCTATACCACAGCATGTGTCAGTGTATATAAATACATAGATACTGGGCAGCAGAGTATACAGCACCCCTATACCACAGCATGTGTCAGTGTATATAAATACATAGATACTGGGCAGCAGAGTATACAGCACC